>NW_026061738.1:3038806-3358209 GCF_023897955.1 Schistocerca gregaria | reverse complement strand
ACATACATTTCCAGACGATAAATGTAACTGTTTCAGAGAGAAAAGCGGCCAGTGTGACGATCTGGCATCAAGTCGATTCGATGGCAAATGACGAAAGCGGGTGGATCTCTCAAATTTTTACTACATATGAACAGTTTTCACATTCCCCCGCGCAATGTGATTTCCAGACGTCGTTTCATGCGAAATCTATAGGTCGTCGGTCATGTCCAATATACCAAAGCCGGCAAATAAGTGAATTACCGATAGCTAAATCTTGAATAGTACTGCTTCTTATTGGCGATTACATCTTCTTCGAAGCTTTTTCTGTGTTCTAATATAATGTTTTCAGTTTTTTTCCATACCGCAACACGCGACATAATTTTGTCGACGATGGATGTAACCTGTTCAGAGAGAAAAGCGGCCAATGGGACGATCTGGCAATACATTCGACTCGATAGCAAATGACGAAAGCGATCGGGTTTCTCAGGTTTTTACTACATATGAACACTTTCCACATTCTCCCGTGCAACGTTTCGTACAGACGTACTTTCTTGCAAAATCCTAAGGTCCTAGCTCATGTCCAATGCACAAAAGCCGGAAAATAAGTGAATAAACCGATAACTGAAACTTGAATAGTACTGCTTCTTACTGGCAAATACATCTTTTTTGAAGCTTTTTCTGTATTCTAATATAATGTTTTCAGTTTTTTCCGCATACCGCTACACGCGACATAATTTTGCATACGATAAATGTAACCGTTTCAGAGAGAAAAGCGGCCAATGTTACGATCTGGCATTAAGTCGATTCGAACGCAAATGACGAAAACTGGCGGATTTCTCATGTTGTTACTATTATGTACACCTTTCTCATTCTCCCGTGCAACGTGGCGTACAGACGTACTTTCATGCAAAATCTTAATGTTATAGCTCACGTCCAATGCACCAAAGCTTGCAAATAAGTGAATAACCGATAGCAAAAACTTGAATAGTACTGCTTCCTACTTTCGATTACGTCTTCTTAGAAGCTTTTTTGTGTTCTGATATGATGTTTTCAGTTTTTTCCGCATATTGCAATACGCGACATAAATTTCCAGAAGATAAATGTAACTGTTTCAAAGAGAAAAGCGGCCAATGTGAAGATTTGGCAATACATTCGATTCGATAGCAAATGACGAAAGCGATCGGATTTCTCAGGTTTTTACTACATATGAACACTTTCTACATTCTCCCGTGCAACGTGGCGTACAGACGTAATTTCATGCAAAATCCTAAGGTCCTAGCTCATGTCCAATGCAACAAAGCCGCAAATAAGTGAATAACCGATCGCTTAAACTTGAATAGTACTGCTTCCTACTTTCGATTACATCTTCTTGGAAGCTTTTTCTGTGTTCTATTATGATGTTTTTAGTTTTTTCCACATATTGCAAACACGTGACACAAATTTCCAGACGATAAATGTAACCGTTTCAGAGAGAAAAGCGGCCAATATGAAGATCTGGCAAATAAGTCGATTCGATAGCAAATGACGAAAGCGGGCGGATTTCTGAGGTTTTTAATACATATGAACACTTTCCACATTCTCCCGTGCAACGTGGCGTACGGACGTACTTTTATGCAAAATCTTAAGGTCCTAGATCATGTCCAATGCACCAAAGCCGGCAAATTAGTAAATAACCAATAGCTAAAACGTGAATAGTACTGCTTCCTACTTTCGATTACATCTTCTTAGAAGCTTTTTCTGTGTTCTATCATGATGTTTTCAGATTTTTCCGCATATTGCAAACACGTGGCACAAATTTCCAGACGATAAATGTTACCGTTTCAGAAAGAAAAGCGGCCAATGTGAAAATCTGGCAATTAATTAGATTCGATAGCAAATGACGAAAGCGGGCGGATTTCTGAGGTTTTTACTACATATGAACACTTTCGACATTCTCGCGTGCAACGATGCGTACGGACGTAATATTATGAAAAATCTTAAGGTCCTAGCTCATGCCCATTGCACCAAAGCCGGCAAATAAGTCAATAGTATATTTCTGCTTGGTACTTTCGATTACATCTTCTTAGAAGCTTTTTTGTGATCTAATATGATTTTTTCAGTTTTTTCCTCATATTGCAATACGCGACATAAAATTTCAGACGATAAATGTAATTGTGTCAGAGATAAAAGCGGCCAATGTGAAGATCTGGCAATAAAATAGATTCGGTAGCAAATGACGAAAGCTGGCGGTTTTCTGTAGTTTTTACTACATATGAACAGTTTCCACACTCCCCCGTGCAAAGTGGTTTCCAGACGTCGTTTCATGCAAAACTTTAGGTCGTCGGACATGTCCAATGTACCAAAGGCGGAAAATAAGTGAATAACCGACTACTAAATCTTGAATAGTACTGCTTCTTATTGGCGATTACATCTTCCTAGAATGTGCTTCTGTATTATACTATGTTGCTTTTGTGTCACCACATACCGCGGCAAGCGACCTATCTTTGCAGACGATGAATGTAACCGTTTCAGAGAGAAGAGCGGCCAATGTGGCGATCTGCCATTAAGTCGATTCGATAGCAAATGACGCAAACGGGGGTATTTCTCAGGTTTTTACTACATATGAACACTTTTCACATTTTCATATGCAACGCGTCTGCTAGACCTCCCCTCATGCAAAATCTTAAGGTACTAACTCATGTACAAGGCACCAAAGTCGGCAAAAAATTCAATTATCGGTAATTAAAACTTGAATTGTATTGCTTCTTGCTGGCTACTACATCAACTTAGAAGCTTCTTCTGTGTTCTACTATGGTGCCTTTAGTGTCTCCGCATACCTCAGAACGCGACATAGCTTTGCACACGATAAATGTAACCGTTTCAGAGAGAAGAGCAGCCAATGTGACGATCTGGCATAAAGTAGATTCGATAGCAAATGACGAAAACGAACGGATTTCTCTGGTTTTTACTACATATGAACACTTTCCACATTGTCCAGTGCAACGCGGCTGCTAGACCTCCTTTCATGAAAAATCTTAACGTCCCAGCTCATGGACAAGGCACCAAAACTAGCTAATAAGTCAATAATCGATAACTAAAACTTGAATTGTACTGCATCTTACTGGCTAATACATCAACTTAGAAGCTTCTTCTGTGTTCTACTATGGTGCTTTTAGTGTCTCCTTTCACCGCAGCACGCGGCACAGCTTTGCACACGCTAAATGTAACCGTTTCAGTGAGAAGAGCGGCCAATGAGACGATCTGACATTAAGTCGATTCGATAACAAATAACGAAAACGGGAGGATTTCTCAGGTTTTTACTACATATGAAAACTTTTCACATTCTCCCGCGCAACGCGGCTGCTAGACCTAATTTCATGCAAAATCTTAAATTACGAACTCATGACCAAGTCACCAAACCAGGCTAGTGAGTCAATAAACGGTAACTAAAACTAGAATTGTAGTACTCCTTACTACCCGACTATATCAACTTAGAAGCTTTTTCTGTGTTCGACTATGAAGCTTTTAGTGTCACCGCATACTTCAAAACGCTACATAGTTTGGAAGACGATAAATGAAACCGTTTCAGAGATATAAGCCTCCAATGATTCGATCGTTCAATAAGTCGATTCGATAGCAAATGACGAAAACGGGAGGATTTCTGAGGGTTTTACTACATATGAAGACATTTTGCATTCACCCGTGCAACGCGGCTGCTAGTCCTCCCTTCATGCAAAATCTTAAGGTCTTAGCTCATTTCCAAGGCACCGACGAAGGGAAAAACGTCAGTAATCGATAACTAAAACTTGAATTTTACTGCTTCTTACTGGCTATTACATCAACTTAGAAGCTTCTTCTGTGTTCTACTATGGTGCTTTTAGTGTCTCCGCATTCCGCACCGCGCGACATCTTTTTACACACAATAAATGTAACCGTTTCAGAGAGAAGAGCGGCCAGTGTGACCAACTGACATAAGGTCGATTCGATAGCAAGTGAAGAAAAGGGGCGGATTTCTTAGCTTTTTACTACATATGAACACTTTTATCATTCTCCCGAGCAACGTGGCTGATATTCCTCCCTTCATGCAAAATTAAAAAGGTCCTAGCTCATGTCCAAGGCATCAAAGGCGGCTAAAAAGTCAAAAATCGATAACTAAACTTGAATTGTACTGCTACTTACTGGCTATTACATTAACTTAGAAGCTTATTCTGTGTTCTAATATGGTGCTTTTAGTGTCTCCGCATTCCGCAGCACGCGACATAGCTTTGCACGCGATAAATGTAACCGTTTCAGGAGAAGAGCGGTCAACGTGACCATATGACACTGAGTCGATTCGATTGCAGATGACGAAAACAGGCGGATTTCTTAGGTTTTTACTACATATGAACACTTTTTATATTTTCACGTGCAACGTGGCAGCTAGGCGTCCCTTCATGCAAAATCTTAAGGTCCTAGCTCATGTCCATGGCACCAAAGCCAGCTCAAAAGTCAAAAATCGATAACTAAACTTGAATTGTACTGCTTCTTACTGGCATTTACATGAAATTAGAAACTTCTTCTGTGTTCTTTTATGGGGATTTTAGTGTCTCCGCATCCGCAGCAGGCGACATAGCTTTGCACATGATAAATGTCACTGTTCTACATCTACATCTACATCTACATGACTACTCTGCAATTCACATTTAAGTGCTTGGCAGAGGGTTCATCGAACAACAATCATACTATCTCTCTACTATTCCACTCTCGAACAGCGAGCGGGAAAAACGAACACCTAAACCTTTCTGTTCGAGCTCTGATTTCTCTTATTTTATTTTGATGATCATTCCTACCTATGTAGGTTGGGCTCAACAAAATATTTTCGCATTCGGAAGAGTAAGTTGGTGACTGAAATTTCGTAAAAAGGTCTCGCCGCGACGAAAAACGTCTATGCTGTAATGACTTCCATCCCAACTCGTGTATCATATCTGCCACACTCTCTCCCCTATAACGCGATAATACAAAACGAGCTGCCTTTCTTTGCACCCTCACGATGTCCTCCGTCAATCCCACCTGGTAAGGATCCCACACCGCGCAGCAATATTCTAACAGAGAACGAACGAGTGTAGTGTAAGCTGTCTCTTTAGTGGACTTGTTGCATCTTCTAAGTGTCCTGCCAATGAAACGCAACCTTTGGCTCGCCTTCCCGACAATATTATCTATGTGGTCCTTCCAACTGAAGTTGTTCGTAATTTTAACACCCAGGTACTTAGTTGAATTGACAGCCTTGAGAATTGTACCATTTATCGAGTAATCGAATTCCAACGGATTTCTTTTGGAACTTAAGTGGATCATCTCACACTTTTTTTACTTAGCGTCAACTGCCACCTGACACACCATACAGCAATCTTTTCTAAATCGCTTTGCAGCTGATACTGGTCTTCGGATGACCCTACTAGACGGTAAATTACAGCATCATCTGCGAACAGTCCAAGAGAACTGCTCAGATTGTCACCCAGGTCATTTATATAGATCAGGAACAGTAGAGGTCCCAGGACGCTTCCCTGGGGAACACCTGATATCACTTCAGTTTTACTCGATGATTTGCCGTCTATTACTACGAACTGCGACCTTCCTGACAGGAAATCACGAATCCAGTCGCACAACTGAGACGATACCCCATAGCTCCGCAGCTTGATTAGAAGTCGCTTGTGAGGAACGGTGTCAAAAGCTTTCCGGAAATCTAGAAATACGGAATCAACTTGAGATCCCCTGTCGATAGCGGCAATTACTTCGTGCGAATAAAGAGCTAGCTGCGTTGCACAAGAGCAATGTTTTCTGAAGCCATACTGATTACGTGTCAATAGATCGTTCCCTTCGAGGTGATTCATAATGTTTGAATACAGTATATGCTCCAACACCCTACTGCAAACCGACGTCAATGGTATAGGTCTGTAGTTAAATGGATTACTCCTACTACTCTTCTTGAACACTGGTGCGACCTGCGCAATTTTCCAATCTGTAGGTACAGATCTATCGGTGAGCGAGCGGTTGTATATGAGTGCTAAGTAGGGAGCTATAGTATCAGCGTAATCTGAAAGGAACCTAATCGGTATACAATCTGGACCTGAAGACTTGCCCGCATCAAGCGATTTGAGTTGCTTCGCAACCCCTAAGGTATCTACTTCTAAGAAACTCATGCTAGCAGATGTTCGTGTTTCAAATTCTGGAATATTCCATTCGTCTTCCCTGCTGATGGAATTTCGGAAAACTGCGTTCAATAACTCCGCTTTAGCGGCACAGTCGTCGATAACAGTACCATCGGCACTGCGCAGCGAAGGTATTGACTGCGTCTTGCCGCTTGTGTACTTTACATACGACCAGAATTTCTTCGGATTTTCTACCAAATTTCGAGACAATGTTTCGTTGTGGAACCTATTAAAGGCATCTCGCATCGAAGTACGTGCCAAATTTCGCGCGTCTGTAAATTTTAGCCCATCTTCAGGATTTCGCGTTCTTCTGAACTTCGCATGCTTTTTCCGTTGCCTCTTCAACAGCGTTCGGACCTTTTTTTGAGTACCACGGGGGATCCGTTCCGTCTCTTACCAATTTATGAGGTATGAATATCTCAATTGCTGTTGCTACTATATCTTTGAATTTGAGCCACATGTCGTCTACATTCGCATAGTCAGTTCGGAAGAAATGGAAATTGTCTTTTAGGAAGGCTTCTAGTGGCACTTTATCCGCTTTTTTAAATAAAATTATTTTGCGTTTGTTTCTGATGGATTTGGAAGAAATGGTATTGAGCCTAGCTACAATGACCTTGTGATCACTAATTCCTGTATCAGTCATGATGCTCTCTATCAGCTCTGGATTGTTTGTGGCCAAGAGGTCAAGTGTGTTTTCGCAACCATTTACAATTCGCGTGGGTTCGTGGACTAACTGCTCGAAATAATTTTCGGAGAATGCATTTAGGACAATCTCGGAAGACGTTTTCTGCCTACCACCGGTTTTGAACAAGTATTTTTGCCAACATACCGAGGGCAGGTTGAGTCCCCACCAACTATAACTGTATGAGTGGGGTATTTATTTGTTACGAGACTCAAACTTTCTCTGAACTGTTCCGCAACTATATCATCGGAGTCTGGGGGTCGGTAGAAGGAGCCAATTATTAACTTAATTCGGCTGTTAAGTATAACCTCCACCCACACCAATTCGCACGGAGTATCTACTTCGACTTCACTACAAGATAAACCACTACTGACAGACACAAACACTCCACCACCAATTCTGCCTAATCTATCTTTCCTGAACACCGTCTGAGACTTCGTAAAAATTTCTGCAGAACTTATTTCAGGCTTTAGCCAGCTTTCTGTACCTATAACTATATCAGCTTCTGTGCTTTCTATTAGCGCTTGAAGCTCAGGGACTTTTCCAGCGCAACTACAACAATTTACAACTAAAATTCCGACTGTTCCTTGATCCAAGCACGTCCTGTAATTGCCAAGCACCCTTTGACATTTCAGCCCATCCCGCACTTTCCCGAGGCCTTCTAACCTAAAAAACCGCCCAGTCCACGCCACACAGCCTCCGCTACCCGTGTAGCCGCCAGCTGAGTGTAGTGAACTCCCGACCTATTCAGCGGAACCCGAAATCCAACCACCCTATGGCGCAAGTCTAGGAATCTGCAGCCAATACAGTCGCAAAACCGTCTGAGCCTCTGATTCAGACCCTCCACCCGGCTCTGCACCAAAGATCTGCAGTCGGTTCTGTCAACGATGCTGAAGATGGTGAGCTCTGCCTTCATCTCGTAAGCAAGACCGGCAGCCTTCACCAAATCAGATAGCCGCTGGAATCCAGAGAGAATTTCCTCAGATCCAAAGCGACTCAATTCATTAGTGCCGACATGTGCCACCACCTGCAGCAGGCTGCACCCTGTGCTCTCCATAGCATCCGGAAGGACCCTTTCCACATCAGGAATGACTCCTCCCGGAATGCACACGGAGTGCACACTGGATTTCTTCCCCTCCTTAGCCGCCGTATCCCTAAGGGGCCCCATTACGCGCCTAACATTGGAGCTCCCAACTACCAGTAAGCCCACCCTCTGCGATTGCCTGGACCTTGAAGGCTGAGAATGATCCTCTGAAACAGGGCAGGCAGCAGCATCTGGCTCAGCCAGAGACAGTGCGTGAAACCGGTTTGTCAGACGCACCAGGGAGGCTTTCTGTTCAGCCTCCGGGGACGCCTTTCGCTGCCTGCCACGCCTTGGAACGACCTCCCAATCAACCACAGGCGAGGGCTCAGCCCCATTGCGGGCAGCAACCGGGGCAACCACAGCGGCAGACCGATCTGGGGACAGACGGGACGAGGTTGACATCCCCGTGATACCCGAGTCCGGCTCCCCACAGTGGTGCCCATTGGAAACAGCCTCAAGCTGCGCGACCGAAGTCAGCGCCGATTGCAGCTGTGAGGGAAGGGATGCCAAGTCAGCCCTCATCCGAACACAGCAATCGCAGTCCCTGTCCATTCTAATCGATGTTTAACAACACAAGTCCTTGCCTAGATAACGCAAGCGGAACACGCAAAGAATGTATCAACTAACCTGTACAAATGCCTAACGACTGCGCTACAATCTGCTGATATTACGATTACAGTAACTAAAACTCGAAATTGCACCTCCTATACGAAACTCACACGCAATTTAAATAAGAATCTACGAAGTAAACACAGGGAAGAGCGGCCAATGTGACGATCTGACATTAAGTCGATTCGATAGCAAATGACGAAAACGGGCGGATTTCTTAGGTTTTTTTTACATATGAACACTTTTCACATTCTCCCGTGCAACGTGGCTGCTAGTCCTCCCTTCATGCAAAATCGTAAGGACCTAGCTCAAGTCCAAGGCACCGAAGCCGGCTAAAAAGTCAAAAATAGATAACTATACTTGAATTGTACTGCTGGTTACTGGCTATTACATCAACATAGAAGCTTCTTCTGTGTTCTACTGTGGTGCTTTTAGTGCCTCCGCATATCGCAGCACGCAACATAGCTTTGCACACCATAAATGTAAACGTTTCAGAGAGAAGAGCGGCCAATGTGACGATCTGACATTAAGAAAATTCGACAGCAAATGACGAAAACGGACGAATTTCTCAGGTTTTTACTACATATGTACACTTTTCACATTCTCCCGTGAGAGGTGGCTGCCAGTCCTACCTTCATGCAAAATTGTAAGGTCCTAGCTCAGTCCGATGCACCAAAGCCGTCTAAAAATTCAAAATTCGATAACTAAAACTTGAATTGCTATGCTTCTTACTGTTTATTACTTCAACTTAGAAGCTACTTCTGTGTTCTACTATGGTACTTTTAGTGTCTGCGCATTTCGCAGCACGCCACATAGTTTTGCACACGAAAAATGTACCAGTTTCATTGAGAAGAGCGGCCAATGCGACGATCTGACATTAAGTCGATTCGATAGCAAATGACGAAAACGAGCGGATTTCTTAGGTTTTTACTACATTCGATCACTTTACACATTCTCCCGTGCTACGTGGCTGCTAGTCCTTCCTTCATGCAAAATCTTAAGGTCCTAGCTCATGTCCAAGGCACCAAAGCCGGATAAAAAGTCAAAGATTAATAACTATAACTTGAATTGTACTGCTTCTTACTGGTTATTACATCAACTTAGAAGCTCCTTCTGTGTTCTACTATGGTGATTTTTGAGTCTCCGAATTTTGCAGCACGCAACATAGCTTTGCACACGATAAATGTAACCGTTTCAGAGAGAAGAGCGGCCAATGTGACGATATGACATAAAGTCGATTCGATAGCAAAGGAAGAAAACAGGCGGATTTCCTACGTTTTTACGACATATGAACACTTTTCACATTCTCCCGTGCAACGTGGCTGCTAGGCGTCCCTTCATGCAAAATCGTAAGGTCCTAGGTCATGTCCAAGGCACCAAAGCCAGCTAAGAAGTTTACAATCGATAGCTAAAATTATTGTTTTACTGCTTCATACTGGCTATTCCATCAACTTAGAAGCTTCATCTGTGTTCTACTATGGTGCTTTTAGTGTTTCCCCATATCGCAGCACGCGACATAGCTTTGCACACGACAAATGTAACCGTTTCAGAGAGAAGAGCGGCCAATGTGACGATCTGACATTAAGTCGATTCGACAGCAAATGACGAAAACGGGCGGATTCCTAGGTTTTTACTACATATGAACTCTTTTCACATTCTCCCGTGCAACGTGGCTGCTAGTCCTTACTTCTTGCAAAATCTTAAGGTCCTAGCTCAGTCCAAGGCACAAAAGCCGTTTAAAAAGTCAAAAATCGATAACTAAAACTTGAATTGTTATGCCTCTTAGTGTATTTTTACATCAACTTAGAAGCTACTTCTGTGTTCTACTACGGTACATTTAGTGTCTGCGCATTCCGCAGCACGCCACATAGTTGTACACACGATAAATGTAACCGTTTCATAGAGAAGAGCGGCCAATGTGACGATCTGACATTAATTCGATTCGATAGCAAATGACGAAAACGCTCGGATATCTTAGGTTTTTTTTTACATATGAACACTTTTCACATTCTCCCGTACAACGTGGCTGCTAGTCCTCCATGCAAAATCGTAAGTTCCCAGCTCATGTCCAAGGCACCAAAGCCGGCTAAAAAGTCAAAAATCGTTAACTATAACTTGAATTGTACTGCTTCTTATTGGCTATTACATCAACTTAGAAGCTTCTTCTGTGTTCTACTATGGTGCTTGTACAGTCTCCGCATTCCGCAGCACGAGACATAGCTTTGCACAAGATAAATTTAACCGTTTCAGACAGAAGAGCGGCCAGTGTGACGATCTGACATTAAGTCGATTCGATAGCAAATGACGAAAACGGTCGGTTTTCTTAGGTTTTTACTACATATGAACAACTTTCACGTTCTCCCGTGCATCGTGGCTGCTAGTCCTCCCTTCATACAAAATAGTAAGGTACTAGCTCATTTCAAAGGCACCAAAGCCAGCTTAAAAGTCAAAAATAGATAAATAAAACTTGAATTGTACTGTTTCTTACTGGTTATTACATCAACTCAGAAGCTCCTTCTGTGTTCTACTATGGTGCTTTTAGTGTCTCCGAATTCCGCATCACGCGACATTGCTTTGCACACGATAAATGTCACCGTTTCAGAGGGAAGAGCGGCCAATGTGACGATCTGACATTAAGACGATTCGATAGCAAATGACGAAAACGGGCGGATTTCTTAGGTTTTTACTACATATGAACACCTTTCACGTTCTCCCGTGCATCGTGGCTGCTAGTCCTCCCTTCATACAAAATAGTAAGGTACTAGCTCATTTCCAAGGCACCAATGCCAGCTTAACAGTCAAAAATAGATAAATAAAACTTGAATTGTACTGTTTCTTACTGGTTATTACATCAACTTAGAAGCTCCTTCTGTGTTCTACTATGGTGCTTTTAGTGTCTCCGCATTCCACAGCACGCGACATAGCTTTGCACACGTTGAATGTAACAGTTCAGAGAAAAGAGCGGCCAATGTGTCCATCTGACATTAAGTCGATTCAATAGCAAATAACCAAAGAGGGGCGGATTTATTAGGTTGTTACTACTTACGAAAACTTTTCACATTCGCCCGTTTAACGTGGCTGCTAGTCCTCCCTTCATAGAAAGTCTTAAGGTCCTAGCTTATGTCCAAGTAACCAAAGGCGGCTAAAAAGTCAATAACCGATAGCTAAAACTATTACTTTACTGCTTCTTACTGCCTATTACATCAACTTAGAAGCTTCTTCTGTTTTCTACTATGGTGCTTTTAGATTCTCCGCATTCCGCAGCACGCTACATATCTTTGCACACGATAAACGTAACCGTTTCAGAGAGAAGAGCGGTCAACGTGACGATATGATATTGAGTCGATTCGATAGCAGATGACGAAAACAGGCAGATATCTTAGGTTTTTACTACATGTGAACACTTTTTACATTCTCCCGTGCAACGTGGCAGGTAGGCGTCCCTTCATGCAAAATCTTAACGTCCTAGCTCATGTCCAAGGCACCAGAGCCAGCTCAAAAGTCAAAAATCGATAACTATACTTAAATTGTACTGCTTCTTACTGGCATTTACATCAAATTAGAAACTTCTTCTCTGTTCTTTTATGGTGCTTTTGTGTCTCTGCATTCCGCAGCACTCAACATAGCTTTGCACATGATAAATTTAACCGTTTCAGACAGAAGAGCGGCCAATGTGACCATCTGAATTTAATTCGATAGGAAATGACGAAAACGGGCGGATTTCTTACGTTTTTGCTACATATGAACAATTTTCACATGCTCCCGTGCAACATGGCTAATAGTCCTCCCTTCATGCAAAATCGTAAGGTCCTAGCTCATGTACAAGGCACCACAGCCGCCTAAAAAGTCAACAATCGATAACTAAAACTTGTGTTGTACTGCTTCTTACTGGTTATTACATCAACTTAGAAGCTCCTTCTGTGTTCTACTATGGTAATTTTAGTGTCTCCGAATTTCGCAGCACGCAACATAGCTTTGCACACGATAAATGTAACTGTTTCAGAGAGAAGAGTGGCCAGTGTGACGATCTGACATTAAGTCGATTCGATAGCAAATGACGAAAACGAGCGGATTTCTTAGGTTTTTACTACATTCGATCTCTTTTACCATTCTCAAGTGCAACGTGGCTGTTAGCCCTCCCTTCATGCAAAATATTAAGGTCCTACCTCATGTCCAAGGCACCAAAGCCTGCTAAAAAATCAAAAATCGATAGCTAAATTTGAGTTCTACTGCTTCTTACTGGCTATTACATCAACGTAGAAGCTTCTTCTGTGTTCTACTATGGTGCTTGTAGTGTCTCCGCATATCACAGCCCGCGACGTAGCTTTGCACACGATAAATGTAACCGTTTCAGATAGAAGAGCCTCCAATGTGACCATCTGACATTAAGTCGATTCGATAGCAAATGAGGAAAGCGTTCGGATTTCTTAGGTTTTTACTACATATGGACACGTTTCACATTCTCCCGTGCAACGTGGCTGCTAGTCCTCCCTTCATGCAAATTCTTAAGGTCCTAGCTCATGTCCAAGGCACCAAAGCCGGCTAAAAAATCAAAAATCGATAACTAAACTTTAATTGTACTGCTGGTTACTCGCTGTTACATCAACTTAGAAGCTTCTTCTGTGTTCTACTATGGTGCTTGTAGTGTCTCCACATGTCGCAGCACGCGACGTAGCTTTGCACACGATATATGTAACCTTTTCAGATAGACGAGCGGCCAATGTGACGGTCTGACATCAAGTCGAGTCGATAGCAAAAGACGAAAACGGGCGGATTTCTTAGGTTTTTACTACATATGAACACGTTTCATATTCTCCCGTACAACGTCGCTGCTAGTCCTTCCTTCATACAAATTGTTAAGGTCCTAGCTCATATCCAAGGCACCAAAGCCGGCTAAAAAGTGAATAATCGATAGCTAAACTATTATTTTACGTCTTCTTACTGGCTATTACGTCAACTTAGAAGCTTCTTCTGTGTTCTACTATGGTGCTTGTAGTGTCTACGCATTCCGCAGCACGCGACATAGCTTTGCACACGATAAATGTAACCGTTTCAGGGAGTAGAGCGGCCAATGTGACGATTTGATATTAAGTCACTTCGACAGCAAATGACGAAAACTAGCGGATTTCTTAGATTTTTACTACATTTGAACACATTTCACATTCTCCCTTGCAAAGTGGCTGCTAGTCCCCCCTTCATAAAAATTCTTAAGGTCCTAGCTCAGTCCAAGGCACCAAAGCCGTCTAAAATGTCAAAAATCGATAACTAAAACCTGAATTGTTATGCCTCTTAGTGTTTTTTTACATCAACTTAGAAGCTACTTCTGTGTTCTACTATGGTATTTTTAGTGTCTGCGCATTCCGCAGCACCCCAAATAGTTTTGCACACGATAAATGTAACCGTTTAATAGAGAAGAGCGGCCAATGTGACGATCTGACATTAAGTTGATTCGATAGCAAATGACGAAAACGGGCGAATTTCTTAGGTTTTTTTTTTACATATGAACACTTTTCACATTCTCCCGTGCAACGTGGCTGCTAGTCCTCCCTTCATGCAAAATCTTAAGGTCCTAGCTCATGTCCAAGGCACCAAATCCGGCTAAAAAGTCAAAAATCGTTAACTAAAACTTGAATTGTACTGCTTCTTATTGGCTATTACATCAACTTAGAAGCTTCTTCTGTGGTCTTCTATGGTGCTTTTAGTGTCTCCGCATTCCGCAGCACGCAACATAGCTTCGCACACGTTAAATGTAACCGTTTTAGAGAGAATAGCGGCCAATGTGAAAATCTGCCATTAAGTCGATTCGATAGCAAAATGACGAAAACGGGCGGATCTATTAGGTTTTTACTATATATGAACAGATTTCACATTCTTTCGTGCAACATGGCTCCTAGTCCTCCCATCATGAAAAATCTTAAGGTCCTAGCTCATGTGCAAGGCACCAAAGCCGCCTAAAAAGTCAATAATCGATAGCTAAAACTATTATTTTACTGCTTCTTACTGGCTATTACATCAACTTATAATCTTCTTCTGTTTTCTACTATGGTGCTTTTAGTGTCTCCGCAATTCGCAGCACGCAACATAGCTTTGCACCCGATAAATGTAACCGTTTCAGACATAAGAGCGGCCAACGTGGCCATCTGACATTAAAACGATTCGATAGCAAGTGACGAAAACGCTAGGATTTCTTAGGTTTTTGCTACATATGAACACTTTTCACATTATCCAGTGCAATGTAGCTAGTAGTCCTCCCTTCATGCAAAATCTTAAGGTCCTAGCTTATGTCCAAGGCAACACAGCTGACTAAAAAGTCAAAAATCGTTAACTAAAGTTTGAATTGTACTGCTTCTTATTGGCTATTACATCAACTTAGAAGCTTCATCTGTGGTCTAGTATGGTGCTTTTAGTGTCTCCCCGTTCCGCAGCACGTGACATAGCTTTTCACACGTTAAATATAACCGTTTCAGAGAGAAGAGCGGCCAATGTGACGATCTGACATTAAGTCGATTCGATAGCAAATGACGAAAACGGGCGAATTTCCTAGGTTTTTACTACATATGAACACTTTTCACATTCTCCCGTGTAACGTGGATGCTAGTCCTCCCTTCATACAAATTCTTAAGGTCGTAGCTCATGTCCAAGGCGCGAAAGCCGGCTAAGAAGTTTATAATCGATAGCTAAAACTATTATTTTACTGCTTCATACTGGCTATTCCATGAACTTAGAAGCTTCATCTGTGTTCTACTATGGTGCTTTTAGTGTTTCCGCATATCGCAGCACGCGACATAGCTTTGCACACGACAAATATAACCGTTTCAGAGAGAAGAGCGGCCAATGTGACGATCTGACATTAAGTCGATTCGACAGCAAATGACGAAAACGGGCGGATTCCTAGGTTTTTACTACATATGAACACTTTTCACATTCTCCCGTGCAACGTGGCTGCTAGTCCTTACTTCTTGCAAAATCTTAAGGTCCTAGCAAAATGTCCAAATCACAAGAAGCCGGCTAAAACGTCAAAAATCGATAACTAAACTTGAATTGTAGTGCTTCTTACTGGCTATTACATCAACTTAGTATCTTCTTCTGTGTTGTTTTATGGTGCTTTTAGTTTCTCCGCATTACGCAGCACGCGACATAGCTTTGCACACGATTAATGTAACCGTTTCAGAGAGAAGAGCGGACAACGTGACCATATGACATTGAGTCGATTCGATAGCAAATGACGAAAACGGGTGGATTTCTTAGGTTTTTTTTTACATATGAAAACTTTTCACATTCTCCCGTGCAACGTGGCTGCTAGTCCTCCCTTCATGCAAAATCTTAAGGTTCTCGCTCATGTCCAAGGCACAAAATCCGGCTAAAAAGTCAAAAATCGTTAACTGAAACTTGAATTGTACTGCTTCTTATTGGCTATTACATCAACTTAGAAGCTTCTTCTGTGGTCTACTATGGTGCTTTTAGTGTCACTGCATTCTGCAGCACGCAACATAGCTTTGCACACGATAAATGTAACCGTTTCATTGATAAGAGCGGCCAACGTGCCCATCTGACATTAACTAAGGCTTGATTTGTACTGCTTCTTATTGGCTATTACATCAACTTAGAAGCTTCTTCTGTGGTCTAGTATGGTGCTTTTAGTGTCTGCGCATACCGCAGCACGCCACATAGTTTTGCACACGGTAAATGTAACCGTTTCATAAAGAAGAGCGGCCAATGTGACGCTCTGACATTAAGTCGATTCGATAGCAAATGACGAAAACGAGCGGATTTCTTAGGTTTATACTACATTAGATCACTTTTCACATTCTCACGTGCAACGTGGCGGCTAGTCCTCCCTTCATGCAAAATCTTAAGGTCCTAGCTCAGTCCAAGGCACCAAAGCCATCTAAAAACTCAAAAATCGATAACTAAAACTTGAATTGTTACGCCTCTTAGTGTTTTTTACAACAACTTAGAAGCTACTTCTGTGTTCTACTATGGTACATTTCGTGTCTGCGCATACTGCAGCACGCCACATAGTTTTGCACACGATAAATGTAACCGTTTCATAAAGAAGAGCGGCCAATGTGACGATCTGACATTAAGTCGATTCGATAGCAAATGACGAAAACGAGCGGATTTTTTAGGTTTTTACTACATCCGATCACTTTTCACGTTCTCCCGTGCAACGTGGCTGATAGTCCACCCTTCATGCAAAATCTGAAGGTCCTAGCTCTGTCCCGTGCACCAAAGCCGGATAAAAAGTCAAAAATCGATAACTAAACTTAAATTTTACTGCTTCTTACTGACATTTACATCAAATTAAATACTTCTGCTGTGTTCTTTTATGGGGATTTCAGTGCCTCCGCATCCGCAGCAGGCGACATAGCTTTGCACATGATAAATGTCACCGTTTCAGAAGAAAGAGCGGCCAATGTGACGATCTGACATTAAGTCGATTCGATAGCAAATGACGAAAACGGGCAGATTTCTTAGGATTTTTTTTACATATGAACACTTTTCACATTCTCCCGTGCAACGGGGCTGCTAGTCTTCCATGCAAAATCTTAAGGTCCTAGCTCATGTCCAAGGCACCTAAGCCGGCTAAAAAGTTAAAATCGTTAACTAAAACTTGAATTGTACTGCTTCTTATTGGCTATTACATCAACATAGAAGCTTCTTCTGTGGTCTACTATGGTGCTTTTAGTCTCTCCGCATTCCACGGCACGCGACATAGCTTTGCACACCATAAATGTAACCGTTTCAGAGAGAAGAGCGGCCAATGTGACGATCTGACAATAAGTCAATTCGATAGCAAATGACGAAAACGAGAGGATTTCTTAGGTTTTTACTACATTCGAACTCTTTTCACATTCTCCCGTGCAACGTGACTGTTAGTCCTCCCTTCATGCAAAATATTAAGGTCCTACCTCATGTTCAAGGCACCAAATCCGGCTAAAAATTCAAAAATCGATAGCTAAATTTGAGTTCTACTGCTTCTTACTGGCTATAACATCAACATAGAAGCTTCTTCTGTGTTCTACTATGGTGCTTTTAGTGTCTCCGCATATCGCAGCACGCAACATGGCTTTGCACACGATAAATGTAACCGTTTCAGAGAGAAGAGCGGCCAATATGACGATCTGATATAAAGTCGCATCGATAGCAAATGACGCAAACGGATGGATTTCTTAGGTTTTTACTACATATGAACTCTTTTCACATTCTCCCGTGCAACGTGGCTGCTAGTCCTCCATTCATACAAATTCTTAAGGTCCTAGCTCATGTCCAAGGCACCAAAGCCGGCTAAAAAGTCAAAAATAGATAACTAAAACTTGATTTGTTATGCCTCTTAGTGCTTTTTACATCAACTTAGAAGCGTCTTCTGTGTTGTACTATGGGGCTTTTGGTGTCTCCGCATTCCTCAGCACGCGACATAGCTTTGCACACGATAAATTTATCAATTTCAGAGAGAAGTGCGGCCGATGTGACGACCTGACATTATGTCGATTCGATAGCAAATGACGAAAACAGGCGGGTTTCTTAGGTTTCTACTACATATGAACTCATTTTACATTCTCCCGCGCAACGTGGCTGCTAGTCCTCCCTTCATGCACAATCGTAAGGTCCTGGCTCATGTCCAAGGCACCAAAGCCGGCTAAAATTTTAAAAATCGATCACTAAACTTTAAATTGTACTGCTTCTTACTGGTTATTACATCAACTTAGAAGCTCCTTCTGTGTTCTACTATGGTGCTTTTAGTGTCTCCAAATTTCGCAGCACGCAACATAGCTTTCCACACTATAAATGTAACTGTTTCAGAGTGAAGAACGGCCAATGTGACGATCTGATATAAAGTCGCATCGATAGCAAATGACGCAAACGGACGGATTTCTTAGGTTTTTACTACATATGAACACTTTTCACATTCTCCCGTGCAACGTGGCTGCTAGTCCTCCCTTCATACAAATTCTTAAGGTCCTAGCTCATGTCCAAGGCACCAAAGCCGGCCAAAAAGTCAAAAGTCGATAAATAAAACTTGAATTGTTATGCTTCTTACTCTTTATTACATCAAATTAGAAGCTACTTCTGTGTTCTACTATGGTACTTTCAGTTTCTGCGCATTCCGCAGCACGCCACATAGTTTTGCACACGATAAATGTCACCGTTTCATAGAGAAGAGCGGCCAATGTGACGATCTGACATTAAGTCGATTCGATAGCAAACGACGAAGACGAGCGGATTTCTTAGGTTTTTAATACATTCGATCACTTTTCACATTCTCCCGTGCAACGTGGCTGCTAGTCCTCCCTTCATGCAAAATCGTAAGGTCCTAGCTCATGTCCAAGGCACCAAAGCTGTCTAAAATGTCAAAAATCGATAACTAAACTTGAATTGTACTGCTTCTTACTGGCTATTACATCAACTTAGAAGTTTCATCTGTGTTCTACTGCGGCGCTTTTAGTGTATCCGCATATCGCAGCACGCGACATAGCTTTGCATAGATAAATGTAAACATTTCATAGAGAAGAGCAGCCAATGTGACGATTTGATATTAAGTCAATTCAACAGCAAATGACGAAAACCAGCGGATTTCTTAGATTTTATCTACATTTGAACACATTTCACATTCTCCCGTGCAACGTGGCTGCTAGTCCTCCCTTCATACAAATTCTTAAGGTCCTAGCTCATGTCCAAGGCACCAAAGCCGGCTAAAAAGTCAAAAATCGATAACTAAAGCTTGAATTGTTATGCCTCTTAGTGTTTTTTACATCAACTTAGAAGCTACTTCTGTGTTCTACTATGGGACTTTAAGTGTCTCCGCATTCCGCAGTACGAGACATAGTTTTGCACACGATAAATGTAACCGTTTCAGAGAGAAGAGCGGCCAATATGACAATCTGATATAAAGTCGAATCGATAGCAAACGACGAAATCGGGCGGATTTGTTAGGTTTTTACTACATATGAACACATTTCACATTCTCCCGTGCAACGTGGCTGCTAGTCTTCCCTTCATGCAAAATCGTAAGGTCCTAGCTGATGTACAAGGCACCAAAGCCGCCTAAAAATTTAAAAATCTATCACTAAAACTTCAATTGCACTGCTCCTTACTGGCTATTACACCAACGTAGAAGCGTCTTCTGTGTTCTACTATGGGGCTTTTGGCGTCTCCGCATTCCTCAGCACGCGACATAACTTTGCACACTATAAAATTATCCATTACAGAGAGAAGTGCGGCCAACGTGACGACCTGACATTATGTCGATTTGACAGCAAATGACGAAAAAAACGGGCCGGTTTCTTAGGTTTTTACTACATATGAACTCTTTTCACATTCTCCCGTGCAACGTGGCTGCTAGTCTTCCCTTCATGTAAAATCGTAAGGTCCTAGCTCATGTCCAAGGCACCAAAGCCGTATAACATGTCAAAAATCGATAACTAAAACTTGAATTGTTATGCCTCTTAGTGTTTTTTACATCAACTTAGAAGCTACTTCTGTGTTCTACTATGGGACTTTTAGTGTCTCCGCATATCGCAGCACGTGACGTAGCTTTGCACACCATAAATGTAAACGTTTCAGAGAGAAGAGCGGCCAATGTGACGATCTGACAATAAGTCAATTCGATAAAAAAATGGCGAAAACGGACAAATTTCTCAGGTTTTTGGTACATATGAACACTTTTCACATTCTTCCGTGGAAGGTGGCTGCTAGTCCTCCCTTCATGCAAGATCGTAAGGTCCTAGCTCATGTCCAAGGCACCAAAGCCGCCTATAAAGTCAACAATCGATAACTAAAACTTCTATTGTACTGCTTCTTACTGGATATTACATCAACTTAGAAGCTCCTTCTGTATTCTGCTATGGTGCTTTTAGTGTCTCCGAATTTCACAGCACGCAACATAGCTTTGAACACGATAAATGTAACCGTTTCAGAGAGAAGAGCGGCCAGTGTGACGATCTGACATTAAGTCGGTTCGATAGCAAATGACGAATACGGGCGGGTTTCTTAGGTTTCTACTACATATGAACTCATTTCACATTATCCCGTGCAACGTGGCAGCTAGTCCTCCCTTCATGCAAAATCGTAAGGTCCTAGCTCATGTCCAAGGCACCAAAGCCGTCTATCATGTCAAAAATCGATAAGTAAATTTGAATTGTACTGCTGTTTACTGGCTATTACATCAACTTAGAAGCTTCTTCTGTGTTCTACTGTGGTGCTTTTAGTGTCTCCGCATATCGCAGCACGCGACATAGCTTTGCACACCATAAATGTAACCGTTTCAGAGAGAAGAGCGGCCAATGTGACGATCTGACAATAAATGAATTCTATAGCAAATGACGAAAACGGACGAATTTATCAGGTTATTGCTACATATGAACACTTTTAACATTCTTCCGTGCAAGGTGGCTGCTAGTCCTCCCTTCATGCAAGATCGTAAGGTCCTAGCTCATGTCCAAGGCACCAAAGCCGCCTATAAAGTAAACAATCGATAACTAAAACTTGTATTGTATTCCTTCTTACTGGTTATTAGATCAACTTAGAAGCTGCTTTTGTGTTCTACTATGGTGCTTTTAGTGTCTCCAAATTTCGCAGCACGCAACATAGCTTTCCACACGATAAATGTAACTGTTTCAGAGTGAAGAGCGGCCAATGTGACGATCTGATATAAAGTCGCATCGATAGCAAATGACGCAAACGGACGGATTTCTTAGGTTTTTACTACATATGAACACTTTTCACATTCTCCCGTGCAACGTGGCTGCTAGTCCTCCCTTCATACAAATTCTTAAGGTCCTAGCTCATGTCCAAGGCACCAAAGCTGTCTAAAATGTCAAAAATCGATAACTAAACTTGAATTGTACTGCTTCTTACTGGCTATTACATCAACTTAGAAGTTTCATCTGTGTTCTACTGCAGCGCTTTTAGTGTATCCGCATATCGCAGCACGCGACATAGCTTTGCATAGATAAATGTAAACATTTCATAGAGAAGAGCAGCCAATGTGACGATTTGATATTAAGTCAATTCAACAGCAAATGACGAAAACTAGCGGATTTCTTAGATTTTAACTACATTTGAACACATTTCACATTCTCCCGTGCAACGTGGCTGCTAGTCCTCCCTTCATACAAATTCTTAAGGTTCTAGATCATGTCCAAGGCACCAAAGCCGGCTAAAAAGTCAAAAATCGATAACTAAAACTTGAATTGTTATGCCTCTTAGTGTTTTTTACATCAACTTACAAGCTACTTCTGTGTTCTACTATGGTACTTTTAGTGTCTCCGATTCCGCAGCACGCGACATAGTTTTGCACACGATAAATGTAACCGTTTCAAAGAGAAGAGCGGCCAGTGTGACGATCTGATATGAAGTCGAATCGATAGCAAATGACGAAAACGGGGGGATTACTTAGGTTTTTACTACATATGAACACTTTTCACATTCTCCCGTGCAACGTGGCTGCTAGTCCTCCCTTCATGGAAAATCTTAAGGCCATAGGTCAGTCCAGGGCACCAAAGCCGTCTATAAAGTCAAAAATCGATAACTAAAACTTGAATTGTTATGCCTCTTAGTGTTTTTTACATCAACTTAGAAGCTACTTTTGTGTTCTACTATGGTACTTTTAGCGTCTGCGCATTCCGCAGCACGCCACATAGTTTTGCACACGATAATTGTAACCGTTTCATTGAGAAGTGCGGCCAATGTGACGATCTGACATTAAGTCGATTCGGTAGCAAATGACGAAAACGAGTGGATTTCTTAGGCTTTTAATACATTCGATCACTTTCCACATTCTCACGTGCAACGTGGCTGCTAGTCTTCCCTTCATGCAAAATCGTAAGGTCCTAGCTAATGTACAAGGCACCAAAGCCGCCTAAAAATTTAAAAATCAATCACTAAAACTTAAATTGTACTGCTCCTTACTGGCAATTACATCATCTTAGAAGCGTCTTCTGTGTTGTACTATGGGGCTTTTGGTGTCTCCGCATTCCTCAGCACGCGACATAGCTTTGCACACGATAAATTTATCAATTTCAGAGAGAAGTGCGGCCGATGTGACGACCTGACATTATGTCGATTCGATAGCAAATGACGAAAACAGGCGGGTTTCTTAGGTTTTTACTACATATGAACTCATTTTACATTCTCCCGCGCAACGTGGCTGCTAGTCCTCCCTTCATGCACAATCGTAAGGTCCTCGCTCATGTCCAAGGCACCAAACCCGTATAACATGTCAAAAATCAAGAACTAAACTTGAATTGTACTGCTGGTTACTGGCTATTACATCAACTTAGAAGTTTCTTCTGTGTTCTAATGTGGTGCTTTTAGAGTCTCCGCATATCGCAGCACGTGACATAGCTTTGCACACCATAAATGAAACTGTTTCAGAGAGAAGAGCGGCCAATGTGACGATCTGACAATAAGTCAATTGGATACAAATGACGAAAACGGACGAATATCTCATGTTTTTACTACATATGAACACTTTTCACTTTCTCCCGTGCAACGTGACTACTAGTCCTCCATTTATGCAAAATCGTAAGGTCCTAGCTCATGTCCAAGGCACCAAAGCCGGCTAAAAATTTAAAAATCGATCACTAAACCTTAAATTGTACTGCTTCTTACTGGTTATTACATCAACTTAGAAGCTCCTTCTGTGTTCTACTATGGTGCTTTTAGTGTCTCCAAATTTCGCAGCACGCAACATAGCTTTCCACACGATAAATGTAACTGTTTCAGAGTGAAAAACGGCCAATGTGACGATCTGATATAAAGTCGCATCGATAGCAAATGATGCAAACGGACGGATTTCTTAGGTTTTTACTACATATGAACACATTTCACATTCTCTTGTGCAACGTGGCTGCTAGTCTTCCCTTCATGCAAAATCGTAAGGTCCCAGCTGATGTACAAGGCACCAAAGCCGCCTAAAAATTTAAAAATCTATCACTAAAACTTCAATTGTACTGCTCCTTACTGGCTATTACACCAACTTAGAAGCGTCTTCTGTGTTCTACTATGGGGCTTTTGGCGTCTCCGCATTCCTCAGCACGCGACATAATTTTGCACACTATAAATTTATCCATTACAGAGAGAAGTGTGGCCAATGTGACGACCTGACATTATGTCGATTTGACAGCAAATGACGAAAAAAACGGGCCGGTTTCTTTGGTTTTTACTACATATGAACTCTTTTCACATTCTCCCGTGCAACGTGGCTGCTAGTCTTCCCTTCATGTAAAATCGTAAGGTCCTATCTCATGTCCAAGGCACCAAAGCCGTATAACATGTCAAAAATCGATAACTAAAACTTGAATTGTTATGCCTCTTAGTGTTTTTTACATCAACTTAGAAGCTACTTCTGTGTTCTACTATGGGACTTTTAGTGTCTCCGCATATCGCAGCACGTGACGTAGCTTTGCACACCATAAATGTAAACGTTTCAGAGAGCAGAGCGGCCAATGTGACGATCTGACAATAAGTCAATTCAATAGCAAATGGCGAAAACGGACAAATTTCTCAGGTTTTTGGTACATATGAACACTTTTCACATTCTTCCGTGCAAGGTGGCTGCTAGTCCTCCCTTCATGCAAAATCGTAAGGTCCTAGCTCATGTCCAAGGCACCAAAGCTGTCTAAAATGTCAAAAATCGATAACTAAACTTGAATTGTACTGCTTCTTACTGGCTATTACATCAACTTAGAAGTTTCATCTGTGTTCTACTGCGGCGCTTTTAGTGTATCCGCTTATCGCAGCACGCAACATAGCTTTGCATAGATAAATGTAAACATTTCATAGAGAAGAGCAGCCAATGTGACGATTTGATATTAAGTCAATTCAACAGCAAATGACGAAAACTAGCGGATTTCTTAGATTTTAACTACATTTGAACACATTTCACATTCTCCCGTGCAACGTGGCTGCTAGTCCTCCCTTCATACAAATTCTTAAGGTCCTAGCTCATGTCCAAGGCACCAAAGCCGGCTAAAAAGTCAAAAATCGATAACTAAAACTTGAATTGTTATGCCTCTTAGTGTTTTTTACATCAACTTAGAAGCTACTTCTGTGTTCTACTATGGGACTTTTAGTGTCTCCGCATATCGCAGCACGTGACGTAGCTTTGCACACCATAAATGTAAACGTTTCAGAGAGAAGAGCGGCCAATGTTACGATCTGACAATAAGTCAATTCGATAGCAAATGGCGAAAACGGACAAATTTCTCAGGTTTTTGGTACATATGAACACTTTTCACATTCTTCCGTGGAAGGTGGCTGCTAGTCCTCCCTTCATGCAAGATCGTAAGGTCCTAGCTCATGTCCAAGGCACCAAAGCCGCCTATAAAGTCAACAATCGATAACTAAAACTTGTATTGTACTGCTTCTTACTGGATATTACATCAACTTAGAAGCTCCTTCTGTATTCTGCTATGGTGCTTTTAGTGTCTCCGAATTTCACAGCACGCAACATAGCTTTGAACACGATAAATGTAACCGTTTCAGAGAGAAGAGCGGCCAGTGTGACGATCTGACAATAAGTGAATTCTATAGCAAATGACGAAAACGGACGAATTTCTCAGGTTATTGCTACATATGAACACTTTTAACATTCTTCCGTGCAAGGTGGCTGCTGGTCCTCCCTTCATGCAAGATCGTAAGGTCCTAGCTCATGTCCAAGGCACCAAAGCCGCCTATAAAGTAAACAATCGATAACTAAAACTTGTATTGTATTGCTTCTTACTGGTTATTAGATCAACTTAGAAGCTCCTTTTGTGTTCTACTATGGTGCTTATAGTGTCCGCGCATTCCGCAGCACGGCACATAGTTTTGCACACGATAAATGTCACCGTTTCATAGAGAAGAGCGGCCGATGTGACGATCAGACATTAAGTCGATTCGATAGCAAATGACGAAAACGAGCGGATTTCTTAGATTTTTACTACATTCGATCACTTTTCACATTCTCCCGTGCAACGTGGCTGCTAGTCCACCCTTCATGCAAATTCTTAAGGTCCTACCTCATGTCCAAGGCACCAAAGCCGGCTAATAATTCAAAAATCGATAACTAAATTTTAGTTCTACTGCTTCTTACTGGCTGTTGCTTCAAATTAGAAGCTTTTTTCTGTGTTCTACTATGGTGCTTTTAGTGTCTCCGCATATCGCAGCACGCAACATAGCTTTGCACACGATAAATGTAACCGTTTCAGAGAGAAGAACGGCCAATGTGACGATCTGATATAAAGTCGAATCGATACCAAATGACGAAAACGGGGGGATTTCTTAGGTTTTTACTACATATGAACTCTCTTCACATTCTCCCGTTCAACGTGGCTGCTAGTCCTCCCTTCATACAAATTATTAAGGTCCTAGCTCATGTCCAAGGCACCA
The DNA here is from genome assembly GCF_023897955.1 of Schistocerca gregaria. Classification (NCBI taxonomy): domain Eukaryota; kingdom Metazoa; phylum Arthropoda; class Insecta; order Orthoptera; family Acrididae; genus Schistocerca; species Schistocerca gregaria. Next base: position 3,332,318 of record NW_026061738.1, on the reverse strand, counting down.
AAGCCGGCCAAAAAGTCAATAAACGATAGCTAAAACTATTATTTTACGTCTTCTTAATGGTTATTACGTCAACTTAGAAGCTACTTCTGTGTTCTAGTATGGTACTTTTAGTGTCTGCGCATTCCGCAGCACGACACATAGTTTTGCAAACGATAAATGTAACCGTTTCATTGGTAATAACGGCCAATGTGACGATCTGACATTAAGTCGATTCGATAGCAAATGACGAAAACGAGCGGATTTCTTAGGTTTTTTCTACATTCGATCACTTTTCACATTCTCCCGTGCAACGTGGCTGCTAGTCCTCCCTTCATGCATATCTTAAGGTCCTAGCTCGTGTGCAAGGCACCAAATCCAGCTAAAAATTCAAAAATCGATAACTAAACTTGAATTGTACTGCTTCTTACTGGGTATAACATCAACATTGAAGCGGCTTCTGTGTTCTACTATGGTGCTTTTAGTGTCTCCGCATATCGCAGCACGCAACATAGCTTTGCACACGATAAATGTAACCGTTTCAGAGTGAAGAGCCTCCAATGTGACCATCTGACATTAAGTCGATTCGATAGCAAATGACGAAAACGGGCGGATTTCTTAGGTTTTTACTACATATGAACACTTTTCACATTCTCCCGTGCAACGTGGCTGCTAGTCCTCCCTTCATGCAAAATCGTAAGGTCGTAGCTCATGTCCAAGGCACCAAAGCACGCCAAAAAGTCAACAATAGATAACTAAACTTGAATTGTACTGCTTCTTACTGGCTATTGCATCAACATAAAAGCTTCTTCTGTGTTCTACTTTTGTGCATTTAGTGTCTCCGCAGTCCGCAGCACGCGACATAGCATTTCACACGATAAATGTAACCGTTTCAGAGATAAAAGCGGCCAACGTGGCCGTCTGACATTAAGTCGAATCGATAGCAAGTGACGAAAACGGGCGGATTTCTTAGGTTTTTACAACATATGAAAACATTTCACATTCTCCCGTGCAAAGTGGCTGCTAGTCATCCCTTCATGCAAAATCGTAAGGTCCTAGCTCATGTCCAAGGCACCAAAGCCGGCTAAAAAGTCAAAAATCGATAACTAAAACTTGAATGGTAATGCTTCTTACTGGTTATTACATCAACTTAGAAGCTATTTCTGTGTTCTACTAGGGTGGTTTGAGTGTCTCCGCATATCGCAGCACGCGACATATCTTTGCAAAGATAAATGTAACCATTTCAGAGAGAAGGGCAGCCAATGTGACGATCTGACATTAAGTCGATTCGATAGCAGATGACGCAAACGGGCGGATTTCTTAGGATTTTACTACATATGAACACTTTTCACATTCTCCCGTGCAACGTTGGTGCTAGTCCTCCCTCATGCAAAATCTTAAGATCCTAGCTCATGTCCAAGGCACCAAAGCAAACTAAAAAGTCAATAATCGATAACTAACCTTGAATTGTACTGCTTCTTACTGACTGTTACATCAACTTAGAAGCTTCATTTGTGTTCTACTTTTGTGAATTTAGTGTCTCCGCATTCCGCAGCACGCGACCGTTTCAGAGATTAGGGTCCAATGTGACCATCTAACATGAAGCCGAATAGATAGCAAATGACGAAAACGGGCTGATTTCTTAGGTTATTACTACATATGCACACCTTTCAAATAATCCCGTGCAACGGGGTTCGCTAGTCCTCCGTTTATGCAATATCTTAAGGTCCTAGCTCATGTCCAAGGCACCGAACCTGGCTAAATATTCTATAACCTGTAACTTAAACTTGAATTGTACTGCTTCTTACTGTCTATTACATTAACTTAGAAGATTCTTCTGTGTTCTACTATGGTGCTTTTAGTGTCTCCGCATTTCGCAGCACGCGACATAACTTTGCACACGTTAAATGTTACCGTTTCAGAGAGAAGAGCGGTCAATGTGACGATCTGACATTAAGTCGACTCGATAGCAAATGACGATAACGGGCTGATTTCTTAGGTTTTTACTACATCTGAACTCTTTTCAGATTCTCCCGTGCAACGTGGCTGCTAGTCCTCCCTTCATGCAAAATCTTAAGGCCCTTGCTCAAGTCCAACGCACCAAAGCCGGCTAAAAAGTCAAATATCGGTAAGTAAACTTGAATGGTACTGCTTCTTACTGGCTATTACATCAACTTAGAAGCTTCTTCTGTGTTCTACTATGGTGCTTTTAGTGTCTCCGCATTCCGAAGCACGCGACAAAGATTTGCACACGATAATTGTAACTGTTTCAGAGAGAAAAGCGGCCATTTTGACGATCTGACATTAAGTCGATTCGATAGCAAATGACGAAAACGGGCAGATTTCTCAGGTTTTTCCTACATATGAACACTTTTCACATTCTGCTGTGCAACGTGGCTGCTAGTCCTCCCTTCATGCAGAATCGTAAGGTCCTAGCTCATGTCCAAGGCACCGAAGCCGGCTAAAAAGTCAAAAATCGAAAACTAAACTTTAATTGTACTGCTTTATACTGGCTATTACTTCAACTTAGAAGCTTCTTCTCTGTTCTACTATGGTTCTTTTAGTGTCTCCGCATTTCGCAGTTCGCGACATAGCTTTGCACAAGATAAATGTAACCGTTTCAGAGCGAAGAGCGGCCAATGTGACTATCTGACTTTAAGTCGATTCGATAGCAAATTTATTTATTTATTTAACCTGACAAGATTAGGGCCATCAGTCCCTCTCTTACATCTAACCAGGCATTCTACTTATTTTACAGTCATATGTTGTAGTAGGCATGTTAAACTACATCTAATACAAAAAGTGAGATAAACAATTAGAAAGGTACACCTCCAAAAATACATTATTGAAGAGAAAGATTTCAGATAGGAGTGCTGGCAGCAGGGAGTGTGGGGGGAAATCATGGTGAAGGGAGGAGAAGAATAGAGGGACATGATGAAACATAATTAAGGAAAATATAAAGGAAAATAAGACTGCGTGGCTAATAGAGATAGATGAAGAAGAAGGCATCTCAGAAGCAAGATAGGAGACGCTAGCTTTGCTATTTGACATATGAGAGGATTGGCCTTGCACATTAATTTTGTGGAGAATTTTATGCGGATGATAGTAGGAAATGCTTCAACTTCTTCTTAAAATCAACAGGAGATTGAATTTTCCTCAAGGTAAGGGGCAGTTTGTTCCAGAGGCGGACAGCGGCAACTGAGAAGGAGTTTGCAAAAGTTTTTGTTTTGTGAGTGGGCACAGCTAGGATACCAGATAAGAGCGACCTCGTGTTTCGATTATGATGGCATTACACGTTTTTAATCTCTGAAGCTAGGTACTGGGGTGCTTGCGCGACGAGGAGTCGGTGAAGTAGACATATAGTGTGGTAGTCACGCAGTTTGTCCGGCGGCAGCCACCCTAGCTCGGAGTATGAAGCACTAACATGATCATATCGGCGAATGTTGCAGGTGTAACGCACACAGGCATTCATGGTTAGCTCTAGCCGTCTTTTGTTTTCACTACTCATGCCTTGTTGAATCACATCACAATAGTGGAGGTTCGGTAGAACGAGTGCTTGCACGAGCTGGCGTTTCAAGTTCTGTATGAATATGTTCCGAAACTTTTTGAGAGCATAGAGACAAGCAGACGTCTTTCGGCACACTGCGACTGTATTCTCCGCCCAGTTGAGATGCTCGTCCAAAGTTACACCCAAGTTCTTCACTGTTTTCTGATATGGTATTGGAGTACCTTCGAGCAGAATAGGAGGTAGCCGTTCGCGGAAATCTGAACTTATTAATTTCTGATGGGCTATTAAGATTACTTGCGTCTTTTTTGCGTTTAATTTAAGCCCCTGGTTTTTCGCCCATGTCACTACTGAAGACAGATCATCATTCATCAGAGCGATTGCAGTGTTTACGTCTTCAGGTCTGACGCTTAGGTAGAGCTGGAGGTCGTCGGCATATGTTTACAGGAGGACAAAACCGACGAAATATCGTTGACATATAAAGAAAACAACAGTGGTCCTAAGACTGATCCTTGTGGCACTCCCGAAGAAATATGTTTCAAGGAAGATTTTTCATTTGCGCAGACAACACATTGCTGTCTGTCTTTTAAGTAGCTTTCAAACCATCTCATTGCACTATCAGAGAAATTAAGCTGTTGCATTTTTCTGAGTAATATGTCAAAGTTAACAATGTCAAAAGCTTTGCTAAAGTCCAGTACCGTCAATATTGTTGCCTTTCGATTGTCGATGGCATATTTCAGGTCATCAGTTACTTTAATTAGAGCAGTGTTTGTGCTGTGATGTTTATGGAAACCAGATTGAAATTTGTCATATAGACTGAATTCATGCAAGTGTTCAGTGATTTGGTCATGAACAATATATTCAAGGGCTTTGGAAACAGCTGGCTGTATGCTAATTGGTTGGTAATCACTAGGCAGTTGCGGGTTTTCGATCTTAGGGATGGGTCGAATTATGCTTCTTTTCCATGCAGTGGGGTATATTCCGTTCACGAGGGAAAAATTAAATATGTCAGTTAAGACAGGTACTAAGATATCGGCAACATTCTTAATCATGGTTATACCGATAATGTCGTTGCCTATTGCATCAGAAGAGATTCTCATTATTGCTTTTCTTGCCGTATTTGTTGTTACATGTTTTAGATGGAAGGTATCGTTGTTAGTTATCCTGTTTGGGGATTCTTGTGGACGGTAATTATCAGCCGTGCTGGTAATCAGAGGTGCAGAGAAGAATTCATTTAATTCGTTAGCTGACACATGAAAAGTAGTTTCCGATTTTGCCTTTCCGACCCCCAAGCTACGGACATTCTTCCATAGAGTCGTGGGTGTCAGATCGCTGCATACAAGGGAGCGAGCGTGCCTGATTTTGGCATTGCGAATGCATTGTTTCACTCTGTTCCGTAGCTTTCTATATTCTTCGAAACTCTCGGTTTTCGGATCTGCCTTGAAACGCCTGTGGGCAGCATCCCTATTAGTCATCCTTTGACGTAATTCAGCTGTCAGCGATGGAGCAGGAGATTTTCTTACACGGACTGTGCGCACAGGTGCATGTTTGTCAAAGAGGGCAGTGAGTTTATCACCAAGTTCATTAATTTTGCCGTCGCTTGTAGGTTCTCTGATTATTTGATGCCATGAGATTTCTGAGCAATCGGCTGTTAGAGCGTCAAGGTCAATACGTTTCATGTTCCTACAAGTTATGTAACGCGATTTGATCCTTGGGGGCTGCACAGAGTAGGCCAGGAATATTACATAATGTGCTGAGAGGCCAGGGGCTGCTGATTGACCAACATCTCTTACTTTGTCTGTTTCGTTGCGATCACGTCTATAAGAGTATGACTGTGCGCCATATGGTGTGTAGGTTGTAGTGGAAGAATGTTCATGCTATTGCAACTAAACAATCTTCTTAGGTTTATTGCGGAGGAAGTGTCTCTTAGCAGGTCTATGTTCAAATCACCCATTACGATGACATGTTCGTATTGACACTGAATTGAATGTAATTCCGACTGGAAGGAACTCATTGAGCTTACTTTTGGCGCATTGTACACGACGCCAGTCAAGAATCTCCGATTTTGTATATTTATCTCAATCAACATGAATTCAACCTCTTTTTCTTCAGCAGGATTTGACGTACTTAAAACTTTCGCTTTGAGATCTGTTCGTATATTTGCGCCGACCCCGCCACCTCGCTTTTTTGATCTGTCTGCCCTAAGAAATTTGTACCCTGGGAGATGGATAGATGCAGAGGATACGTGTGGTTTCAACCACGTTTCGGATAAGAGGATTACGTGGTAGTTTAGTTGGTTGAAGAGGAGGCTAAGTTCTTCGTAATGCGCAGGTAAAGACTGAATGTTGCAGTGAGCTGCTAAAAGCTCGCTGAGCAGCCTGGAGTAGGGTGGCAGACTGGTTGTCCCTTTCTTAGGGACTACCTGCCGCGAGGGGCACTGGCCGGTGTTTCCGCCAATTGACATCATACAGGGGTGTCCGAGATTTTGCGCGCCCTGTTTGTGACTCCGCGAGTGTCAAAAGAAACGCGACTGCAAGAGATTTCCTGAGGTTGCGGGAGTATAGAAAATGGATTAGTGGTATTCGGTGCAGGGAGAATATGACCAAAATGGAGACGGCTGTGTGTCACTGAGTATCCTATGTCGTAAGAGGAGAAATGTAATTAGAGTTGAAACGTCCCCTAGGAACAATTATACAAGACTGTGCTTAAACTGACACACAATATTTTTTAACGCAACGCAATCTGACTTTCAATAATCCCTACAAAAGAATGGCCCTGACTAACATTAACCTATACCTTTCACAAATCACTTACCTCACCAAAAATCTTCGTTACTCGAACTACTGCAATACAGCGAGCACCACTACTGCCAGCTAAATAAAAGATTCAAACTACGGAAGTCACTAACTACTGATAGGCAGGCATAGTTAGCAAATGAAAGATTTTAATTGAGAACAAACAATGTATTTACCTTAAGAGTCATTATATATATATATCAGTTCATGACACCAATTCTTACAAATTTCAAAACTCCGCCATCTCTCTCCGCACATCCACCACTGCTGGCGGCTCACCTCCAACTGCACAACGCTACGCGCTGTTAACATCCAGCCGCCCAACACTACAATGGCGAGTATTACAACAATGCCAACCTGCCACTGACTGCACACAGCACAGCCAGTGATTTTTCATACAGAGCGCTATGTGGCGTTACCAATAAAAAAATCTAAACAGCCTACTTACATAGCCCCCATGCTCACCACAAAAAATTTTACAAATTATTTTGGGCAGTGGCCAATACAGATTTGAAAAAAAATTTTCATAATTACAAAAACAAAGAAATGAAATGCACACACTTATCACTACAATATTGGTCAAAAGCTAAAATTTTCTCACTGTCCATAATGACAGTCCTGATCATTCATCACAGTAAAATTGCAGAATTTTTTTTTCTCAAAGTCGGAGCAGTAAAAGAAAATGCACATGCAAGTAGTGTATTTCCATGCAGTCTTCAAGAAGTAGTGGTGTCCTTCCAACGGAAAGACATGCTGACAGGTAATGGGCCACAACGGAGCAAACCCACAGCAGAGTCAGTCGAAGTTTTGAAGAATATTGGAAGGTTGGTCATCACAGAGCAGACCTACTATAGTCCTAGTAGAGATTATGGTATTGGTGGGCCACCAGAGGTGCAGACCCACTGCAGTCCTTGTACAGATAATGGTATTGGTGAGTCATCAACGGTGTAGACCCACTGTAGTCCTTGTAGAGATGGCTAGCAGGCAACTGTTGCGACTGTGCAGGTGCACAATCACCATCGAAGAGTCTTGCGGAGAATATAGCAAATCCATCAACCAATTTTCCTTAGAACCAACAATGCTGTTAACCAGTCCCTTGCTGAATCATTAACACACGTGCAAACACTATCAGTCCCTGCTTCTCACATATTGTCTGTATACTATGGCCAACAGAAACGTGTGCAGTGAAATGTAACTTACAAGTTACTTAATTTGATGAACTGGTGTCAATTACAATTTTATAACATAAGAATACAATAACAAAGGTACAAAATACATCATTAAAACGTAATAATACAGATAACATTTGTAGTAAAACAGACATTACAAAAGAATAGAAATAAACATGCACATTAGAGTTACAAAAATTATGACATAAGTACATACATAAAAGATCAGAATAACTTTTGAAACATCAACTTCACACATGAGCATTAGAATAAAACAGAATAAATAATGTGTAAACATCTTTACGAAGTAAATAACATGTTATTAATGCAAATTATATTTGAGGATAACGGTATTCCTCATCATAGTGAATGTAGCTTAGTATTAGAAGAGAAAAAATTCTATGAAACAGTACATAGAGACAGGAAGAAAACAAATACACAAGGGTACACAAACACATAGTGGGATAACACAAAAGGAAAGGACAGGGTTTTTTTTCAATGTAACATTTGGTATTGCAGTGCAACCCAAAACTTCAGTCCATAGATCGTCCCTCTTATTTCAACATTTGCTCCAGCCAAAAAAAATCCTATCCAAGCATGCTTTCTGTTTTCTGTTCACATCCTCTTTCAAAAATAGTTTTTCTCCACTGTACACTACTTTTTTGGCCAAACCATTTTCTTATAGCTTCTCAATGCTTTTCTTCCAATTCATCATAGTTAGTTTCTTATAAAGTCTACCCCCTCTTAAGCTAACTTCAACCTACTGAGCTCAGATGCTTAACTAAGGGACGAGGCAATGCAGCAGCACAAAACAATTTACACGAACAGCAATGATAAAAAAATGGAAATTGCCAAAAAAGGCAGCAATATTACAACTATATAAGGCAATGCGCACCAAACAAGAAAAATAAATCAGTAATAAAATTGGCTTAACCTAGTAACACAAAGTGACATTCAGTAGCACTATGAATGGCAAACAGCCGCAGAAAATGCTATAACTTATACCTAAACATGACAAAGCTCAAGCAGAAAAAAATGTACACTAAAGACAACAATGCAGATATGGACAATGTCCATTCACATCTTATAGTCTATGTAATTAAAGTGGTGCACCACGAAAACTTATTGTAAAAAAATATTACTGTGTACTTGAAAAGAAAATTTTGTATTCAGTTACTGTGATTAATCCCTTCATATTGTTCTTTCTATTCAAAGTGCTCCTTTTTCGAATAATATGGATCATAAAATTATTATTTAATAGGTCTGTTGGCAGAAAGTGTTCATATTAGCAAATGCATTTAATTTTATTTTATAAAATCATTGATGCAACACAGCTGGAAAACAGATATCAAATGAAATAAGCAACTATGGACAAAGCATAAAAATATCATTCAATAGTCATGTGACATTTCATAAGTTAGTAGAATTCTCTCAACTCTAGTAGAAAGACGTTTGTTATAATCAGGTGTCAGATGTAGGTATCTTTCTCAGTAATGAGCGTGTCGTATTTGCGGTGCTTTCTACAAAGGAATGTCAATAGCGAAGATAATGGCCTCCCTTTTTTTTTACCTGTGCCTCTGAAAGGCACACACTAATGGCTTTCTTTTGTCAGGTGGTTGTCGCGCAGCTGGGTGCCCACGACACATTACGTGCAGGTGGTCACTTAACTGTCTTATCGAAATATTTACGACACCAGTTTCCCCTACAGTGGCAGTCTCATATAAAAAAAATTCACAGATGAAGAATTTGCGTTACAAATCTGTAGAAATAAAATCTTTTAAAAATAATAGTGTTCAAAAATTTTCGACAGCATAGTGATACATTCACGCATATACATAGTTTTCATAACACTTAAAGTACGATTCCTGGTTTCCAACAACATTTTTCACAAACCAGAGTCCCTAACCACTACTCATTATTCCTTACCTTATTCGTCTACACTTCTTCAATATTTCATCATAACAGATACGTAGCATAACCAAATAACTCATGTAGCATCAGCTTAAACATACCTCAGCAGCATAATTCACATCGTCGTCGTAATAATAACATTGTAACACCTCAGTCAAATCTCAAAAATGTCATAGCTTTCTGCAATAATTTCAAAGCCTAAAAAAAATTCTCTGCTCACGACAAAAGTGTCATCTACCTCAAACGTACCTTAAAAATCATGATCCCATACCAAATATATCATTCAAAGCGCTCATAGTGTCACAATGGTTCCGAAAAAATATGAACTGTTCACAAAGTACAGACAAAATACAATTTCATAAGTGTGAAGTAATCCACCCGTATAATTACGTAAACATTTGTCACTGATGTAGTAAAAATATGTTTGTCTCTCAGTTAAATCATCAGATAGCTGTGTAATTAATGTGCTAGAGAAATATGGTACCGATGTGTAAAGTTGTATAAGCAAATACTATATTAGCTAGGCCTCCTTGAGCTTGCCATACACATGGTACACAAAGTAAGCGTGTAGCCCCCTGAGGATTAATGTAATTATATCCTCAGGTGTTACAGATTACAGCAAAGGAATGAAATGTATCACGGAAAACCTTTGTATCATTGTACTTCAAATATCTTTAAAAATAAATGTTTTAAGTACAAAATTAATCACTCAAATACGTGTACTGTAGCGCTAAAATGTGCGTCTTGTTGTACGATAATCTCTGTGGAAGTGTCGTAGTTATCGTCCTCCGAAAGCTACGTTTTGCATAAGTCAATGTACTTACCTCATGATAAACAAAAGTGAAATGCTTTGCGTGTAGATATCGTAGTTACTACGCTTATTGCCGTGATGAAGTAAGTACTGTACTGTAGCGTATTGTTGTGCTACAGGAAAGGCTGTCTCATTGTAGCTATACCACAAAGTTACTACTAAAACATGTTTTCCTTTCCAGAAGAATTCAGAAAAACTGTGCAGATATAAAACAGATACACAATAAAAGCACAATGTAAGTTGTGTCACACATTAGTAGCGTCGTGATATAATCGTGTAGCTATCAAAGAAACGAAATGCAAAGTCATCTTTAATCTCACAAAACTGCAAAGCAATTATCATGTTGTATAAGTCGATAAAAAATGTAAAAATTTTCTCAAAGTTTGCGTCTATGTTATTTTTCTCGGAGCCAACGTAGCTGCTAGTCCTCCCTTCTTGCAAAATCTTAAGGTCCTAGCTCACGTCCAAGGCACCAAACCCTGCTAAAACGTCCAAAATCGATAACTAAACTTGAATTGTAATGTTTCTTACTGGCTATTACATCAACTTAGAAGGTTCTTCTGTGTTCTACTATGGTGCTTTTAGTGTCTCCGCATTCCGCAGCTCCCGACATAGCTTTGCACACGATAAATGTAACGGTTTCAGGGAGAAGAGCGGGCAATGTGACGATCTGACATTAAGTCGATTCGATAGCAAATGACGCAGACGGTCAGATTTCTTAGGTTTTTACTACATATGGACACGTTTCACATTCTCCCGCCCAACTTGGCTCCTAGTCCTCCCTTCCTGCAAAATCTTAAGGTCCTAGCTCATCTCCAAGGCACCAAACGCGGTTATAAAGTCAAAATTCGATAACTAAACTTGAAATGTAATGTTTCTTACTGGCTATTACATCAACTTAGAAGCTTCTTCTGTGTTCTGCTATGGTGCTTTTAGTGTCTCCGCATTCCGCAGCACGCGACATAGCTTGGCACAAAACAAAAGTAACCGTTTGAGAGAGAAGAGCGGCCAATGTGACGATCTGACATCAAGTCGATTCGACAGCAAATGACGAAAACTGGCGGATTTCTTAGGTTTTTACCACATATGAACACTTTTCACTTTCTCCCGTGCAACGCTTGTGCTAGTCCACCCTTCTTGCAAAATCTTAAGGTCCTAGTTCACGTCCAAGGAGTAAAAGCCAGCTAAAGAGCAAAAAATCGATAACTAAACTTGAATTGTACTGCTTCTTACTGGCTATTACATCAACTTAGAAGCTTCTTCTGTGTTCTACTATGGGGCTTTTAGTGTCTCCGCATTCCGCAGCACGCGACATAGCTTTGCACACGATAAATGTAACCGTTTCAAAGACAATAACTGCCAATGTGATGATCTGACAAAAAGTCGATTCGATAGCAAATGACGAAAACGGGCGGATTTCTTAGGTGTATACTACAAATGAAAAGTTTTCACCATTTCCCGTACAACGTGGCTGCTAGTCTTCCCCTCATGCAAAATCGTAAGGTCCTAGCTCATGTCCAAGGCAAAAAAAGCTGGCTAAAAAGAAAAAATCGATATCTAAACTAGAATTGTACGGCTTCATACTGGCTATTACATACTTAGAAGCTTCTTCTGTGTTCAACTATGGTGCTTTTAGTATCTCCGCATTCCGCAGCACGCGACATCGCTTTGCACACGATAAATGTAACCGTTTCAGAGAGAAGAGCGTACAATATTACGATCTGATATTTAAGTTGATTCAATAGAAAATGACGAAAACGGGCGGATTTGTTAGCTTTTAACTACATATGAGCACTTTTCACTTCCTGCCGTGCAACGTTGGTGCAAGTCCTCTCTTCATGCTAAATCTTAAGGTCCTAGCTCATCTCCAACGCACCAAATCCGGCTAAAAAGTCAAAAATCGAGAACTAAACTTGAATTGTAATGTTTCTTACTGGCTATTACATCAACTTAGAAGTTTCTTCTGTGCTCTACTATAGTGCTTTCAGTGTCTCCGCATTCCGCAGCACCCGCCATAGCTTTGCACACAATAAATACAACCGTTTCAGAGAGAACAGCGGCCAATGTGACCACCTGACATTAAGTCGATTCGATAGCAAATGACGAAAACGGGCGGATTTCTTAGGTTGTTACTACATATGAACACTTTTCATATACTCCTGTGCAACGTGGATGCTACTCCTCCCTGCATGCAAAATCTTAAGTTCCTAGCTCATGTCCAATGCACCAAAGCCGGCTAAACAGCCAAAAATCGATAACTAAACTTGAATTGAACTGCTTCTTACTGTCCATTACATCAACATAGAAGCTTCTTCTGCGTTCTACTAAGGGGCCTTTAGTTTCTCCGCATTCCGCAGCACGCGACATTGCTTTTCACACGATAAATGTACCGTTTCAGAGAGAAGAGCGGCCAATTTGACGATCTGACATTGAGTCGGTTCGAAAGCAAATGACGAAAACTGCTGGAAGTCTTAGGTTTTTACTACATATCAACAATTTTCACATCCTCTCCTGCACCGTTGGGGCTAGACCACCAATCGTGCAAAATCTTAAGGTCCAAGCTCATGTCCAAGACACCAAAGCATGCTAAAAAGTCAAAATCTATATCTAAAACTAGAATTGTACTGATTCTTACTGGCTATTACAGCAACTCAGAAGCTTCTTCTGTTTCTACTATGGTGCATGTAGTATCCCCGCATATCGCAGCATGCGACATAGTCTTTGCACTCGATAAATGAAACCGTTTCAGAGAGAAAAGTGGCCAATGTGACGATCTGACACTAAGTCGATTCGATAGCAAATGACGAGAACAGGAGGATTTCTTTGGTTTTTACTACATATGAACACTTTTCACATCCTCCCGTGCAACGTGGCTGCTGGTCCTCCCAGCATGCAAAATCTTAAGGTCCTAGCTCATGTCCAAGGCATCAAAGGCGGCTAAAAAATCAACAACGATAACTAAACATGAATTGTACTGCTTCTTACTATCTATTAAATCAACTTAGAATCTTCTTCTGTGTTCAATTATAGTACGTTTAGTATCTCCACATATCAGAGCACGCGACATAGCTTTGCCCACGATAAATGTAACCGTTTCAGAGAGAAGAGCGGCCAATGTGACGATCTGACATTAAGTCGATTTGATAGCAAATGACGAAAACGGGCGGATTTGTTAGGTTTTTACTACATATGTACACTTTTCACATTCTCCCGTGCAACGTGGCTGATAGGCCTCCCTGCATGCAAAATCTTTAGGTCCTAGCTCATGTCCAAGTCACCAACGCCGGCTGAAAAGTCAATAATCGATAACTAAATCTTAAATTATACTGCTTATTACTGGCTGTTATGTCAAATTAAAAGCTTCTTCTGTGTTCTACTATGGTGCTTTTAGTGTCTCCGCATATCGTAGCACACGATAAATGTAACCGTTTCAGAGAGGAGCGGCGAATGGGACGATCTGGCATTAAGTCGATTTGATAGTAAATGACGAAAACGGGCGGATTTCTTAGGTTTTAACTACATTTTAACACTTTTCACATTCTCCCGTTCAACGTGGCTGCTAGACCTCCCTTCATGCCAAATCGTAAGGTCGTAGCTCATGTCCAAGGCACCAAAGCCGGCTAAAAAGTCAATAATCGATAACTAAACTTGAATTGTACTGTTCCTTACTGGTCGATTACATCAACTTACAAGCTTCTTCTGTGTTCTGCTATGTTGTAATTAGTGCTTCCGCATACCGCAGCAAGCGACGTAAGTTTGCAGACGATAAATTTTATCGTTTCAGAGAGAAAAGCGGCCATTGTGGCGATCTGGTATTTCGTCGATCCGATAGCAGATGCCGAAAACGGGCGGATTTCTTAAGTTTTTACTACATATGATCAGTTTTCACATATTCTCGTGTAACGTGGTTCCCAGACCTCGTTTCATGCAAAATCGTAACGTCGTCAGTCACATCCCTGGCGCCAAAGGCGGCTAGTAAGTCCATAATCGATAGTAAAACTTGAATTGTACTGCTTCTTACTGGCAGATTACATAAACTTAGAGCCGGCCGCGGTGGTCTAGAAGTTCTGGCACTCAGTCCGGAACCGCGGGGCTGCTATGCTCGCAGGTTGTAATCCTGCCTCGGGCATGGATGTGTTTGATGTCCTTAGGTTAGTTAGGTTTAAGGAGTTCTACGCTCTAGGGGACTGATGACAACAGATGTTAAGTCCCATAGTGCTCAGAGCCATTTGAACCAATAACTTAGAAGCTTCTTCTGTGTTCTCTGGTGTTGCTATTAGTGCCTCCGCATGCCGCAGCCCGCGACATAAGTTTCCAGACGATAAATGTAACTGTTTTATACAGAAAAGCATCCAATGTGACGATCTGTCATTACGTCGATTCGACGGCAATTGACGAAAACGGGACGATTTCTTAGGTTTTTACAACACATGAACACTTTTCCAATTCTCTCGTGTAACGTGTCTTCCAGACTTCGTTTCATGCCAAATCTTAAGGTCGTCGGACATGTCTGAGGCACCAAAGCCGGATAATAAGTCAATAATCGATTACTAAAACTTGAATTTTACTGCTTCTTACTGGATGATTACATCAACTTATAAGCTTCTTCTGTGTTTTACTGTGTTGCTATTAGTGCCTCCGCATACCGCAGCACACAACATAAGTTTGCTGATGATGAAGGTAACCGCTTCACAGAGATATTTCAAACTCTGTGTCTGTGTCTATTGCCTGCTCATATTGTTTAAAGCAGGTTGCTGTAAATGCCCAGTGGATCTGATTCCCTTGATACCTATTCTAAACAATCTCGGATTGGTAAAGACCAAGCTCTGCTTATACTTATAGTCTGGGAAGTTGACATATCTTAGACAGTAAAATATGATGGTTAAAGATGTCCACTGAGTATTCCCATATACACTGAAGTTAGCTTTGAACAACAAATTATTAATTGGCCACCTACTCTTGACTCAATAGCTACTAAGATCTTTCACTAGTGAAGGAGGTGACGACGTTGTTATGTCCATTAGAGGCTTCTGTAGTTTGCTGAAAATGATGTGATATAATTGTGACTTGTGATTTTCTGTGGAGTTCCAGAGTAAGTTCTATACTGGTGCAGGACATTCATTCCTGCTGTTCTCATTCGAGGCAATCCTGGATTCTGAATCTCAAGCACCAGAGGATTATAAACAGCAATGATACCTCTGTCTTCCTGGCAGTGCACTATTTCAAAGTGCTCTGGTTGACAGTCTCTTCTCATTGTGCAGTTCTTGTAGATTATTGTAAATGGATTATCTGTAATATTTAGAACATCTCATTCTAAACTTTCTAAAGAACGAGACTTTTCTGTCATGACCACTTTTTGTGTGAGGTGATAAATACCAGGAATTTGATTGCATTTTGAGAACCTAATGGTAACTGTCATGATTGTCTATGTAAATTAATGGAACTGGATTTTTCCTGAGGTCAGCAGTTTTCCGAAGGTCGTCGTTTTTCCCGAGGTCGTCGTTTTTCCCAAGGTCGGCGTTTTTCCCCGAGGTCGGCGTTTTTCCCCGAGGTCGGCGTTTTCCCCCGAGGTCGGCGTTTTTCCCCGAGGTTGGCGTTTTTCCCCGAGGTTGGCGTTTTTCCCCGAGGTTGGCGTTTTTCCCCGAGGTCGGCGTTTTTCCCCGAGGTCTGCGTTTTTCCCCGAGGTCTGCGTTTTTCCCCGAGGTCGGCGTTTTTCCCCGAGGTCGGCGTTTTTTCCCAACAGCGGCGTTTTTCCCCGATGTCGGCGTTTTTCCCCGATGTCGGCGTTTTTCCACGATGTCGTCGTTTTTCCCCCAGGTCGGCGTTTTTCCCCGAGATCGGCGTTTTTCCCCGAGGTCGGTGTTTTTGCCCCGAGGTCGGCGTTTTTCCCCGAGGTCGGCGTTTTTCCCCGAGGTCGGCGTTTTTTCCCGAGGTCTGCATTTTTGCCCCGAGGTCGGATCAAAGATTTTTTTCCCGAGGTCTACAAATCTATCGATATATTGAAAATCCAAAGTATTTTCATGTATGTAGACTATACTGTTATGTCATGTCATCTTGAAACATTTATCCGACCACTAGATAACGGTATTTATCAAGATAGCGATATATTTCGTTATATCTATTTATTTCGATATTCGTTTTCTTAGGGGTACAGATTTATTTTGAGACGTCCATACTTTTCCCATTATCGATTCAATTCGATATATCGACATACGTAGATGCACACATTATATCATGATATCGATTTATTTCGAGATATCTACCTATATTGAGGAGTCTATTTATTTCGAGGTATCGATTGATTTCGAGTATCCGATTATATCGAGATAACGATTTATTTTGATATACCGACACAATACAGGTTGTCTATATATTTCAAAGTATCGATATATTTCCATGTATTGGTGTACTACAGATATCGATTCTTCTCGAGATATCGATATATTTCAAGGTACCTCTATATCTCTAGTAATCCATAAATTTCTAGATATCGCTATTTTTAGAGATATCTTTATATTACGTGGTACCAATATATTTCGAGATATCGATATAATTCTATACCTCGATTTATCTCGATATGTCGACTAACATCGAGATTTCGGTCTATATGGTAAGCCGAAATGCGTCTAGATGTCGATATATTTCGGGATATCGACTCATTTCGATGTAGCGGTTTTTTGGAGGTGATTTATTTCGAGGTTTCGAATTATTTCACGGTGTCGATTTATTTCGAGGTTGCGATTTATTTCGAGGTTGCGATTTATTTCGAGGTGGCGATTTATTTCGAGGTGTGGATTTATTTCAAGGTGTCGATGTATTTCCTGGTGACGATATATTTCGATGTTACTTGTCGACTGCATCAGCTTAGAACCTATTTCGTACAGAGTGGTGCGACTGCATACCTCAGCAGGCGAGATTGATATCCAGACGATGAATTTTACCGTTTCCTAGAGAAAAGCGTGCGATGTGACGAATTGTCATTATGAAAACAAATGACGAAAACGTGAGGTTTTCTTTGGTTTTTCTGCCACTGCTGCCAACTTTCAGCCCACCCCCTCCTCCCCTTCCCCAGTCGTGGCGATCAGCTGGTGTGATGGAAATGGACACAGGAAAGTAATAACGTTCCATGAAATCCCATTCTAGGGACGTTCAAGGGTAAATGTTCCAGACGGTTTAATTGCATTAAGACACGCATACTGGGCATCTACAATGTCACATCTGCCAGATCGTTTCTATTATCAACAGTGGAAAACAAAACAGCGTACTGAAGAAGCCATAGTGAGACGCGGTTTTTGGTAGAATACTCTAGCCATTGATAATGATGATCTAATGAGAATTCTGTTATTGTTTTGAAAGATGCATTTAAATATCCATTGAACGTAGCTCCAAATTATTTTGTGAATTATAATTGTGGTATTATGAATCTACATTGGAGATTTTGTAATGCAAAACATTTCGATCTGAGAATACTTTACGTGATAGTACGTCATTGACCTTGTGTGTCATTAGGGTAAAGTTAATTTGCCGCGATTAACAAAAAATTTATCCGCCATTAAGGCTGAGTGCAACCCGAAAAATGCCAACAGCGCATAGCGGCCCATATGGTCACCCATCCAAGTGCCGACCACGCCCGAAAGTGCTAAACTTCAGTGATCTGACGGGAACCGGTGTATACACTGCGGCAAGGCCATTGCCCCTACCACTTTTACATGATATTTTTGATCGTAGTTCAGGTCTGATGGCTGGAAAGAATGGACCTTTACCATGTTATGCACATTTATATTTTCACTACGTCGACACAGCTGGACCAATTACGACCACAGGTGATGGTAGCCATAATGATCGTGCCAAGCATCCCGTGTACATTAGTTACACCCAAGTGTGTGGGCATCACAGCATTCGTGACATTTAAGTTTGTTACTTCTTTGCTACTATATTCGCAATAAATTTTGCAGACAGTATCCGCTTATGACGCTGAATGTACCTATAAAATTATATCATTGTACGACACATGTTTCAGGAGATACGTCATAAAAACTCAGGACAAGGCCAGAAGCTGCATAGTACGGACGTGGACGCACAGCTGTAAATAAATGCCTGGTCAACACCAAGCTTTTCCGCTAGTCATCTATAAAGATAAGAAATCCCCAATATTGTCTACCAGCGTATTTTTGAAAAACCTTCATTTTGTCATCCATTTTTTTCCTGTAAAAATCGTAAAAGCCGTGCATCATTGTGTTTTTAAAAATCGTTTCTTATTGTCATCTCTTTTTATGTATTTTAAACCATCTATCGCTTGTGTAACCTGTGGCTACAAGTCCATTCCCTTTATGGGGTAATCGAAATAATAAACAACGGAAAAAAGTGTGGCTCAAATTCTTCCTCATTTTTCGGAACTTCTGATAATAGTAAATCGTTGGCTCTTTGAGGGCGTGGTAGGTACATACAAGAGATTAGTGTAAGATTAGAATTTGGGTTAGATGCAGTGCCAGGAGGTTCTGTTTCTATCTGGCTAGCTTCAGAGTACTTCACCATCTACCAAGTGATGCGTTTCATTGGGAATGGTGTGTTCTGTGCTAGGTCTACCCTTTACTGCACAATTCTGTTACTTCGATGCTATTAAAACCAGGATGTTATCAAAATATATGCACAGTGGCAGACTGGAGTCTGCAGAAATATTTCCAGTGGTGGGGAGGGGGGAAGGCGCGTCGGGGCTGGAGTGCATGATTCTGAAACTGGCACTCTGTGTACAAATCAGCTGGTCAGTTACGAGGTGCATCAAGCTACAAGACCCTAACTCCATGAGCGCTACAACTGGTCAAAGCTAAGGTTTATCAGTATTGTGGAGAATTCTTATCTGGAAGAGTATACTGTAACGAATAAAAACTCTTTACTCCAGATTCCAGGGAGGGTTGGGGGCGATGGGTGAAAGTGCCCTTTTGCCTATCCTCCCCTCCCCACCTCCTCCCCTCCCCATCCTCTCCCCCTCCCCCTCCCCTCCCCCTCCCCTTCCCCCTCGCGGACGCCAATGGCTGGCCCGTTCATTTTGAGAACATCAGAGCTGCAGTAACCTTTCTGAGAAACTGTTCTTGATGTCCTTGTGCGTCAATCTTACCACTCAGAACACCAGTGGGAATGTTGGTTATCGCTGAAACAACTGGTTTTCGGCTCTTATCAGTTTCCCAACCCTTCTTTAAGCTAATTGTTAAAACCCGTCACAATACCAGTTCTTGTAATAACCGATTTTCAGTCTTTTATTTACATTATTTCCTCTAGTAAACGTAGAAATCAAACAAATATTAAACAATTTTTACTTTCTCAGTTTCTTGATAAATGTAATCAAAATGTCAAATTAAATACCCTTATGATGACCTGCAGCCGTTCAGAACGAAATTAGAATTATATTAATACCGTCAGCTGCTCACGGGTGTCGATATATATCAACGGGGACAGGTGACAATGTGTGCACGTCTGGGACTCGAACCCGGGATCTCCTGCTTACATGGCAGGTGCTCTGCCCATCTGAGCCACCGAGGGCACAGACGATAGTGTGACTGCAGGTATTATCTCGCGCCCGCCTCCCGCGAGACTCACATTCTCACCTTGCACGTCCACACACTACATTCGTAGTGTCCCACACCGACACACTCATTACTCGTGGAACACATTCTTACCAAGTCCCGTAACAGTTCGCGGAATACGTGTGCATCTTCACAGAAGAAGGTCATGGCTGGTATTGCCAGAACCATATACTTATATGGATATGGACATGTCTTCCACGAGGAATGAGTGTGTTGGAGTGGGACTCTACGACTGTAGTGTATGGACATTCAAGGTGAGAATGTGAGTCTCGCAGGAGGCGTGCGCGAGATAGTCCCTGCAGTCGAACCATACACTGTGTCCTCTGTGCCTCAGATGGATAGAGCGTCTGTCATTTTAGCAAGAGATCCCGGGTTCGAGTCCCGGTCGCGGCACACATTTTCACTTGTCCACGTTGATATTTATCAACGCCCGCGAGCAACTGACGGTATTAATATAATTCTAATTTCTTTCAATTAAATAGTCCAATAAAACTTTGTCCGATGTTCGCTGCTTCTCTCAAAATATAGCGAGTGCTTCTATACTACAGAAAACTGCCAGTATTATCCTACTGATTTTAGTTTTTAGAACTCTGCTCAAAAATTATATTGAAATCGGTTATCACAGCACTATGCGGGCATTACGTATAGTCCAGCGATAAAGAGTGAAAACTGCGGCAGGAGAACTCTCTTTTTCGTTTTAATTTCTCTGTTTTTAAGGGCTAAAAGCAGATAACGGCATACTACGTAGACACAGCAGCAGATGAGGCACTTTCTACTTTTATCCCGAACTATGAATGATTTGTTAAATTTTAACTTCTTTCCTTGTATGATGTCGCAAGTCGACCAAATCTAACTTTGTTCTTCACTCGTACCGCATATCGTAAAATACTTCCAGACTTCCAGATGGTGCCATTCTATGTTACAACTGACGTTCGACAACAGCGAGAAACTGTGTCCAGTCTCGCGCACTGCTTGTGTAACAGGGACAATATTGTCTCGGCAATGTTGGACCAATCCATTTGTTGCTCGTTTCTATCAGCAGTGTTATTAAAGTGGCATACATAACTTTTCCCATTTTTTTCTGTAATAACGCCGTGTTTCAGTGCTATGGAAATCTTACGAATAAAAATAACTCGTCTTTTTTAAAAAAGGTTTATTTGAAAACAAAAAATTTTACTACCACATCTGTGGCTAATTGATATATCTGTTATTAGGTGGTTATCAGAAAAAAATAAAAAGGTACTTGTTATAACCGAGAGCAAACAAATACCGAAAGACATCGGTTATTCAGAACTAAAATACCCATATCGTTTTAACTGATCGGTTTTTCTATCTCTAAACTGCAGTGTCGCCATAGAAAAGTGTGTCGCTCCATCAATGTCCATAGCAACTTTGAGATATGTGTTTATGCGCAATATCGGCAAATGGAAACACGAAGAGGTAATAAGCACCTGAGAGATAGAATTTATTTCACAGTCAGAAAAGTCGAGTGACAGACAAGACTGAATCACTGTAATAGAAATTATATGGAAAGCTGTGTAAAGGAAAATTTCCAGTTCTTTCGTGGATTCCAAAATTGAAGCAAATTCCGGGACACCAAGGTGACATAGTCTTATACGGATAGTATTCCATGACTAACGTAATTGGCCCATATACTGTACTGGTATACGGATTATATTACACGACTAACGTAATTTACGTGAAATAATTTACAAACATGTTACTGTAACATTCGCTACTACTCATTACGCTAATTCACCTTCAGCCATTCAGCGCAAATCTCAGTTATGATACGTGCGCCAAACAAAAATTTATCAACGTAGTAACTCAAGACAACTACAAACGATCATTGTGTGCAAAATAAATAGAACACTTCATAAGAAGAACATGACGGGTTTGAATCATTCTCACCGCAAAGGATGAAAAATTCAGGCTCGCACACAAGACCACTTGATAACTAACCAGAAATTCAGATTAGTTGTAGCTTCGGTGACAATCGCCTTTTTTACATTTTCCCCGTAAACTAGATAATTATGAAACGTAAGCAACTACTCTGAAATATCTGCGGCAACGGCCTTGCCGCGGAGGTTGCATCGGTTCACGTGAGATCACCGAAGTCGCTGATTTCACAACGAACTGTTCGTTGTCTACTGAGTATACTGTCTGTTGCACGACACTATCCCTCCCACGCTGCTAAATGTAGGTCGTCGGCAAAATATGACTGTAGTGGAACAAGGGCGTCTGCAGAAATTTCCCCAGGAGGTGGTGGTGGCATTGGTAGTGGTGTGTGTGTGTGTGTGTGTGTGTGTGTGTGTGTGTGTGTGTTTGTGTGTGTGTAGGACTATTACTATGAAACTCACACAGTCCAGACCGCCAAGGAAAATAAACCTTGACATTTGGAAAGGGTGTTGATCTTATACAGCTTATACTGCATATTTCGAAATTCCACCTCTAAGGGGGAGACGCAGGACATGAAAGGATTTCTGAATCATGTAGCTATTAAGGTAATTTTGAAGCTAGGCATACGAACATTTGTATCTGGTTTCTAGGTCAGAAATAAAGAAATATGTGTTCCAGTATCATTGGGAATTTAACCTCTATGAAGTGAAATAGTGGATGAACATTTTATTTTGAGATAAATAATTATGGAAGAACTATGAAAGTATTTTTAAGGCTACATCTAAGAAAATTGGTATTTGACTTCAAGGCTACAAATAAGAAAATACGTGTTTCGGTGTTTTTGGAAGTTCAACCCCTAAGGGGATGAAATAGAGTGAGCTGGTGCGTTTCTGGTGCCAGTTTCCGTCGACCGTTGTTTCGGTCTTTGAGTCGCAGTCCAGAGGACACTGTTCCTAAGTGACTGTAGTAGTTCTCTGTGCGGCCCCACATCGGGCTTACCGCGCTTACACTGGACACAGTTGCCAAGAAATCGCCTGCCATCGCGATATAGGTTGGGCCAAAACATGTATTCCCGAACTCGGTTCAAGGTCTTGAAGAACCCCAAATGACCCCCGTCCGCCAAATCGTGGAAATATCTGAGTGCCATGCTAACTCGTTCCTGTGGAATACAGACCTTCACTTGGCCACGGTTGGCTCCCCCTTTACACAAGAGGCCCGCACGAAGGCAACAGCCAGTGACGACGTCGCCATCCACCAACTGCTGCCTATTCGGTCCCCACCCGTCGTCCTCGGCCTGTTTGCCGGCTAAGTCGAAGAAGAAGCCGGGTGTCTCGGAGAGAAGGAAATTCACCCCCAGATCTGGCTCCACGTTTCTGAAAATGGTTCATTATGAAAGCATTATGAAAGCATATCTGACAATTCGTATTCGGCTAATCTGTTACAATTTTTAAAAACTACGTGTTTCACTGGTTTTTAACTTCGAGCATAAGGGGATGAGAATTTTAATGAAATATTTATTGCGTTATATTAAAATATTTTAAATCTGCATCTACGATAACCGGTATTTCACTTCTCAATTAGATATAAAGAAATATGCGTTAGGGAATGAAAGACTCTGCGGAGATATCACCACAAGAATACAAACGGCTTGATTAACAAAAACCTTGGACTCCAGCTGTCAGCATTGCTTTTTGGTCATTCAGCAAAAGACCATGCTTCAACGGCATTAAGTTTAGAAAAGTTTAGAAAGTGTTGCAGTTTATAAAAGACATAAAAAAACGATTAAAGAAAAAAATGCTTTGCAGACCATGAACGGTCTAAGTAAGTAAAGAAGCGGATGATAAGCTAGCTCTTTATGCAAATAAGTTGGTCAGTTTAAGTTCCGAGACATGTCATGCAGCAGGAACGGAATCCTATAGTTGCTACGATTGGCTAAAGGAAAAGTTTTGCAGAATCACGCGAAATCACTTCTGCAAGTGGCTGAGAATCTCGTAATGAATAAAAATTCTGTACTAAGAATTCCAAGGTTGGAGATGCAAGATTCCTCCCCCCCCCCCTTTCCCCCTCCTCACAATCCTATCCTTCTTTACCTACAGCAAAAAATAAATAAATAAATAAAACTAGAGAAATTTCTACTGTGAAACTATTTGCATACAAGAGAACGGCCATTAAAATTTAACTCTTCAAAGTTTTAAGCCCTGCCCCGTTCGAAAAATTTAATTTCTTTGTAGTTGCATTTTTTAAAGGTGTACTTGTCTAGACTCCTGGAACGGAAAGGTTTTTTTTTTTAATCCGTGCTTTACAAAAGTTTCTACAGCCCAGTGTTTGAAGCAGTGTCACGGCTGCCATGAGCCGCGCGGGGTACCCGCCATGTCTCCAACGCCTTGTCAGGGTTTGCGCGGCTCCCCCCGTTGGAGGTTCGAGTCCTCCTTCGGGCATGGTTGTGTGTGTGTTGTCCTTAGCATAAGTTACTGTAAGTAGTGTGCAAACATACGGACTGATGGTTCAAATGGCTATGAGCACTTTGGGACTTAAGATCTGAGGTCATCAGTTTCCTAGAACTTAGAACGACTTAAACCTAACTAACCTAAGGACATCACACACATCCATGCTCGAGGCAGGATTTGAACCTGCGACCGTAGCGGTCGCGTGGCTCCCGACTGAAGTGCCTAGAACCGCTCGGCCACATCGGCCGGTCTATCATGTATTCTAGAAGTGCTGCACGGTCGTCAGTGGCGCCTGTTCTTTCGAGAACAGTTACTTCATATCTACGGTTAAACGTTACCCAGCCATTGACCTTCGTCTGTGCGAATGCGCACAGGTTGCCCGAACTCTTACGGGAATCGTCACATTAGTGTGAGCCAGTAATGAGTGGATAGGCAAATACCTATTACGTACATTACGTATGCGGATTGCGGACGGTTGGGGATGTGTCTCACGGGAAGCGTGCAAGGGATAAATTCCTGCAGTCGTGCTGTTCATTTGTGCCCTCGATGGCTCAGATGGATTGAGCGTCTGCCATGTAAGCAGGAGATCGTGGGTTCGAGTCCCAGTAGGGGCACACTTTTCAGCTGTCCCCATCGAAGTATATCAACAACACCTGTCGGCAGCTGAGGGTTTCAATTAATTATCAGTTGTGAAGGTGATTCGATGAACCATTTGCCAGGCACTTAAATGTGTTTTGCAGGGTATCCATATAGATGTAGATGATAACTCGTCCCGTGTCGCACGTGCTCAAAATGATTTATACTGCACAATGCATGCAAACATACTCACCGAAAATAAGGACGATTATCAAGTGCAGGCTGCCGAGTGCTGCAAATCCAGCTTAGACAGATCGGCTTTTCCTGCCAAGAAGAACAGGAAGTTGCTGTCTAGGAACAATCAGAGGTAGAGGAAGGGTTGATAAATACTCCTTGAATTGCAGACTAAACGTAAATAACGAAAATACAATTTTGGTAAAAATTGGTCAAAACATAATCGTTTGCCCTCCGTATTGGATTAGCTGTTTTGAATATTGAAAATCTGACTTCAGATTCGTTTTCAGCGACATTAAAAATATATATGTAACACTCAGTTCATGCAAATCGAAGTAATAATATAACTAAATGTTTTCCCTAAACATTGAACACATTTTTTTCGGGTAACTATTTTCTCAGAACGGCATGCAGCATAAATTGAAAGTGGTTCGATCTCTTAACTTCTACCTCTGACCCCTAAAAGTAAACACTTTTCTTAGGAACTTATAGCTATAATATGACATTTGTTAATATTAACTAATTTTTGTGTAGGCATAAGGAGTGAAACAAACCCCCAAAAATCGAACTCAAAGTTCGAATTAGCACCGTATCGTTAAATTTAAGGTTGTTTCATTGCGGTTAGGCATGCGCTCGCATAAATTTTATGTTTTATCGACTGATGTTATCCATTTTCAATTTCAGAGGAATAATGTAGTATCAACTGATGTTACCCATTTTTGAATTCAGGTAACATCTGTGGTGCCACACTGCACGCACTCTGCGTACTCCAGTCTCGCAGGCCCTTGATCAAATCATAATTACGGGCGCCATTTTTATTGAAAATCTAAAATTAAGCTCATAGTATTATCACTCGTAATTCCCAAACACATCCTTCGAATGTATTGTCATTGTCTCAAAAAAAAAATTTCAAATGTACCCTTTGTTGCTCATTTGTATGAGAACCTGGCCGTAACGCCGGAATATAGTCACGAGATTTTTTTTTTCAGAGACGCTGTACGATCGCGAGAAGACTTTCGTTCTGCGCGTGTCGAAGGACATTCCTCAGATATTACTGTGTGTGTGCTACTCAGTCGTGCCAGTTAAGTGTACATCTTTGCATAGTTTTCCTTTCACGATGTAAACAGTGTTCCGCTCAATTGCTAACTGGCCAGTGAGTGGTTCCGAAGGTGTCGGATGTGCGGTGCGTTCGGTATGCTAGGACAACAGCAGACACTGAGGGAGCTAGCTGCTGGGACGCCAGCGAACAATTTATGCCAAGTAAGACGAAGAGGACTATTCTAAAATTACTAGCCGTCTCAAAAGTGTTTACCATTGGTAAATCTTGCTGTTGAGTCTGACAAAACTGGCAGTTGGGCCTAGAGATACATTAGAGAGAGATACAGGAAATCCCCCCACCCCCCTCAATGAATTTTTGGTTGTGATGACAGGCCGATTGGTAGTGTAGCCCGAGATCTAAGTTAGGTTGGAAGGTGGTA
This sequence comes from Schistocerca gregaria, assembly GCF_023897955.1. NCBI lineage: Eukaryota > Metazoa > Arthropoda > Insecta > Orthoptera > Acrididae > Schistocerca > Schistocerca gregaria. The sequence continues at coordinate 3,305,936 of NW_026061738.1, read as the reverse complement.
ATTTGATTGAGAGTTGTTTACGCCAACGATTATGAATGCCGACTAAACGTTGTGCGAGCAGATTGCCCTGTAGCGTAGCCTAGTGTTTCCGTCCGCGCCACATTTAACACACTTTCTCTAACTGTGTACAAAAGTCTCACAACAGCCACGATAACTACGTTTCTGGTAGGGGGAGGGTAGAGTCCACTATGTAACTTTCACTGCAAATTTTAGTAATCGCCGAAACTAACCGAAATAGAAGCGTAATTTTAACTATATTTCCTTTTGTGGGAAAATAATGGTTCTCCTCTTTCGGCAGCAACTGTAATATGTAGGCGACTTATTAGTTTTCTTTAAACTATGAATCATGATCTCAATAGACGCAGTGCTTTTTTTACGTTACTTGATTTGTGGTCTATAGTAAACAATGCAACGAATTGGTAAATTCTTTGAAGTTTGACGTGTGTTACATAGACGACGTCTGCAATGTTCGTAAGGCCAAGTTTGCATATATTCGGTGTCTGTTTTTTTGGCCATGTACTGTATAATTAAGGGGAGGAGGATTATGTTCAAGGAGCAGTGTATTAGCAGTCTATGGAGAAATTGAGAATTTCGATCTAACGAACGGCATGCTCGGGCAGTTCGTGCTATTCTGTTGACCACTGTGTAATTCGGACACAGTGATCATTGCCTCTCCCTAGTAACCAGGGGACTCGGGTGCTAATCCTGGTCTGGCACAAATTTTCAACAGTGCCCATTGACTAAAGTCTGTGCCCATTGTCAACTAATGTCATTGTTTCGGTGTTAAATTGTATTTTGTTCACGATACGTCGTTTAGCTTTTTCATGGATAACAGCTTTGAAAAGCGTACAGGTTATATTGATATTCGCTCGTCGTTAGTCCAAGGCAACTATAGCGATTTATGAACACAGTTGTAGTTCGTATTAAGCCTACATACGTAATTGTGTCCTGTGTTTCTTTACCAAGAACTGCTTCGTAAGTAATTCCCCGGTAGTGGTATTTTGTTTCAGTATTTTGTTTAAATATTTATAGACTGCAGGCTTGGATGAAATATGAAACACATGTCCGAAGTTCCTGTTGATACTGCAGATACTGTTTCATCCGTACTAGGGGCCAAAACATTTAATCTAATACAAAAGGACACAATTTGTCTCGAGATTTAGCTATTTTTCGTAATAGAGGCCTTGCTTCGATATGTTTTTCTCTAATTCTTGTTTGGATATAATCTTAAAACACACTAACTCTTCCACCAGTTATTCGATATGTTGTTTCATCCCTTTCGTAGCCTAGAGTTCCTAAACGGTCGATAATATTAATGATTTCCTTTCTCAATTTTATTTTCTGTAAAATCTCCTGTTTATGGTTAATTCTAACATGTTTCACGTTCTCACTTTTATTATTTTTATTTTTCTAGTTTTTGGCTGGTAGCCAAATTTTCTTTGAATCTGGTTTTTAATTCTGAAATAGTAACAGTTGAAGGTCAAGAGAAGATGGCGATCTATTTGAGGAGAGTGGCTTGGAGATTTTTTATAATAGACGTACACAGGTCATGGGGATCCTTACCTATATAAATTTACTTCGAGTGTGATGTAGCCCATTCTCTTGTCATGATCTCGGCTGTATCGTAGCACATTGTCTCGGTTAGGTTGGAGATTTCTGTTGAGAGTTGCCGAAGTCAACGAAAGTGATTACAAAGTGAGGACTTTGCTAACAGAACGATCTGTAGCGTAGTCCAACACGTTCTTTCTGTCCTTTTAAAGCCTCTTTTAATTAAAAATAACTAAAGCTGCAAGATACAATCACAAAAACTGTTACGTAATAGAGTAATCCCAGACTATTGTTGTGTAAGTTGTGTGCGTACACTTCTTTTTTTGTCAGTGAATATACATTTTTTTACTCATTTGCTGGGTTTCAGTTTTCCCCGTTTTCCGGCGAAAAACCTTTTCCTGTGAAGGGCCCATTAGCTTGTCGGTTATATTTGTGACTTTCTCGACGGTCAGTAATTTCGTGATAGTCCATCCACCGGCGTCATTGTTAACATCGAATATAGATTTAAGTATTAGGAAGGCTAATATGAAGCTAATGCATGAGTAGGTCTAATAATTAATAAAAATAGGAATGCGGGTAAGCCACTACAAACAGCATAGTGAAAGCATTGTTGTGGCCAATATAGCCACGAATCCCACGCCTACCACAGTCGTAAAAGTAGTCCGCAGATGATGAAGAAATTGATGGAATGTGTGATGAGATAAAAGAAATCATTCAGATAGTGATGGGAGATGAAAATTTAATATTAGTGGGTGACTGGAATTCGACGGTAGGAAATGGAATAAAAGGAAACGCAGTAGGTGAATATGGAATGTGGGTAAAAAATGAAAGAGGAAGCCGCCTGGTAGGTTTTTGCCCAGAGCATAATTTAATCATAGCTAACACTTGGTTCAAAAATCATGAAAGAAGGTTGTATACGTGGAAGAGACCTGGAGATACTGCAATATTTCATATAGATTATATAATGGTAAGACAGAGATTTAGGAACCAGATTTTAAATTGTATGACATTTCCAGGGGCAAATGTGGTCTCTGATAACAATATATTGATTATGAACTGTAGATAAAAACTGAAGAAACTGGAAAAACGTGGGAATTTAAGGATATGGGACCTGAAAGAACTGACAGAATCAGAAGTTGTAGAGTGTTTCAGGAAGTGCATTAGGGAACGATCTACAGGAATGGGGCAAAGTAATACAGTGTGATGGGGGATCTGAGTGGTATACTGTCAAGGGGGAGGGGGTTCCTCAGGGATCAGTGTTGTGGCCGCTCTAGTTCCTTATTTATATAAATGATATGCCCTCAAGTATTATGGGTAACTCTAAAATATTTCTGATTACTGATGACACTAGCTTGGTAGTAAAGGATGTTGTGTGCAACATTGACTCCGTTTCAAGTAGTGCAGTACATGACCTCAGTCAATGGCTTGTAGAAAATAAACTAACGTTAAATCACAGTAAGATTCAGTTTTTACAGTTTCTAACACACAATTCAACAAAACCTGACGTTTTAATCTCACAGCATGGGCAAATGATTGGTGAAGCTGAGCGGCTCAAATTCCTAGGTGTTCAAATAAATAGTAAGGTGTCATGGAAAGCCCACATTCAGGATCTTGTTCAAAGACTTAATACTGCCATTTTCACTATTCGAACGGTACCGAAAGTGAGTGATACTTCGCCAAGTAAATTAGTCTACTTTGCTTATTTCCATTCACTTATGTCGTATGGTATTATGTTTTTGGATAACTCTTCCCATTCTAGAAGGATATTTTTGGCTCAGAAACGGGAGGTTCGGGCAAAAAGTGGTGTGAGTTCACGGACCTCTTGTCGACCTCTGTTCAGGGAGTCTGGGTATTTTGACATTGGCCTCTCAATATGTATATTCCTTATAGTCGTTTCTTGTTACCAATATTAGTTTATTTCCAACAATAAGCAGCTTTCACTCGGTTAATACTCGGGAGAAATCAAACCTCCATTTGGATCGGACTTCCTTAACTCTTGTGCAAAAATGTGTGCAGTATACTGCTACATCCATTTTCAATAAGCTGCTACTCGAATTCAAAAATCTTAGCAGTAATCCACGCGCTTTCAAATCGAAACTGGAGTGTTTCCTCATGGGTCACTCCTTCTATTCTGTCGAGGAGTTAATTGAAAAATTAAGCTGATTCTCATTGTACTGCTGATAGCGTTTGCTTAAACTTATGGACTGATTTTCTCTCTGGTTCATGAACATGTATTTTTATCTGTTATTACTTTTATGTTGTAAGTTCATGTGTCGCCCAAACCGCCGTCTGCTTCACGTCTGCTGTGCAGCGAGCTACCTTGATTGAAGTATTAACTGTAGTTTTCTTACTTGTCACTACTTCTTCCGTGTGTTTTTGCTTTTAGGAAGCTTTAATTGTCGAGTGCTAGTAATAGAGTTAAATAGATTTCATGTTTGTTTTGAATACAGTCAGAGAGAGTCCTTGTAGTCAGCCATAGTGCTAGTAGTGCTAGTGTTTGTTTTCAATACAGTCCAGAGACAGGTAGTGCTATTTTCATTGTTTTCTACAAGAAGTGGTTAGCAATCACAGTTTAGTCAGTAATCAGCCGCCTTTAGTGAATTAGCAGTCTACTTAAAAGTTGATTAAGTCTCTTCAGTATATTGATTCCTTAGGATGGATAGGATGTGTGACTGCTGTGTACGGACGCTGGCCACTCTTCGCGAACAGCTGAGCGTGTTGATGGCCGCGGTCAGCCGTCTTCAGGCTGCTGCCTCGGAGGGTAGCGGCAGTGTGGAGTCTGGTGCGTCGCATGGTGCACCCCAGGTGTTAGATGCTTCACCCACTGTCCCTGCTGTCGAGACATTTTCGCGGGTACCGGGCGCGGTTGGGCCACCCTCTCCCCAAGGGGAGTGGCGGGTTCAGCGGCGTTCGCGGCGCACGAGGCAGAGGGTCAATGTGGAGGCTGGCCGTGTGGCATCGTCCGCTCTGCCTGTGAATGGACATGTGGCTGCTCATTCAGCAAGGTCCGAGCAGGCACACGGGGGGAGGGGTTTATTAGTTATTGGGAGCTCCAACGTTAAGCTGGTGATGGAGCCCCTTAGGGAAATAGTGGAAAGGTCGGGGAAGAAGGCCAGTGTTCACTCTGTCTGCTTGCCGGGGGGTCTCATCCGAGATGTGGAGGCGGCCCTACCGGCGGTGATAGAGAGCACTGGGTGCACCCGACTGCAAATTGTTGCTGATGTCGGCACCAATGACTCCTGCCGTGTGGATTCAGAGGTCATCCTCAGTTCGTACAAGCGGTTGTCGGAGTTGGTGAAGGCGGAAAGCCTCGCTCGCGGGGTGGAATCAGACCTAACTATTTGTAGTATCGTTCCCAGAACCGATCGCGGTCCTCTGGTTTGGATCCGAGTGGAAGGCTTAAACCAGAGGCTCAGACGATTCTGCGGAGAGCTGGGGTGCAAATTTCTCGACCTCCGCAATGGGGTGGAGAAATGTAGGGTCCCCTGAATATGTCAGTCGTGCACTACACGCCGGAAGCGGCTACGAGGGTAGCGGAGTACGTGTGGAGTGCACATGGTTTTTTTTTTTTTTTTAGGTTAGAGAATTCCCTCCCTAGACCCGACAAGACGCCTCCTGAGACGCGGCAAGGCAGGAGTAGGCAAAATGCAACAGGGAATAACAATATTAATGTGCTAATAGTAAACTGCAGGAGCGTCTATAGAAAGGTCCCAGAACTGCTCTCATTAATAAACGGTCACAACGCCCATATAGTTCGCAGACAAAGGCTGGACAGTAAAGGGGGAGGCGTGTTTATAGCGATAATAAGTGCAATAGTATCGAAGGAAATTGACGGAGATTCTAATTGTGAAATGATTTGGGTGAAGGTCACGGTTAAAGCAGGCTCAGACATGGTAATTGGATGTCTCTATAGGCCCCCAGGCTCAGCAGCGGTTGTGGCTCTGCACCAGAAGAATAATTTGGAAAATATTTCGAGTAGATTTCCCCACCATGTTATAGTTCTGGGTGGAGATTTTAATTTGCTGGATATAGACTGGGAGACTCAAACGTTCATAACGGGTGGCAGGGACAAAGAATCCAGTGAAATATTTTTAAGTGCTTTATCTGAAAACTACCTTGAGCAGTTAAACAGAGAACCGACTCGTGGCGATAATATATTAGACCTTCTGGTGACAAACAGACCCGAACTATTAGAATCAGTTAATGCAGAACAGGGAATCAGCGATCATAAAGCGGTTACTGCATCTACGATTTCAGCCGTAAATAGAAATATTAATAGAGGTAATAAGATTTTTCTGTTTAGCAAAAGTGACAAAAAGCAGATTACAGAGTACCTGACGGCTCAACACAAAAGTTATGTCTCAAGTACAGATAGTGTTGAGAATCAGTGGACAAATTTCAAAACCATCGTACAATATGCGTTAGATGAGTATGTGCCAAGCAAGATCGTAAGAAATGGAAAAGAGCCACCGTGGTACAACAACCGAGTTAGAAAACTGCTGCGGAAGCAAAGGGAACTTCACAGCCAACATAAACATAACCAAAGCCTTGCAGACAAACAAAAATTACGCGAAGCGAAATGTAGTGTGAGGTGGTCTATGCGAGAGGCTTTCAATGAATTCGAAAGTAAAGTTCTATGTACTGACTTGGCAGAAAATCGTAAGAAATTTTGGTCCTATGTCAAAGCGGTAGGTGGATCAAAACAAAATGTCCAGACACTCTGTGACCAAAATGGTACTGAAACAGAGTATGACAGACTAAAGGCCGAAATACTAAATGTCTTCTTCCAAAGCTGTTTCACAGAGTAAGACTGCACTGTGCTTCCTTCTCTTGAAGTCGCACAGTTGACAAAATGGTAGATATCGAAATAGACGACAGAGGGATAGAGAAACAATTAAAATCGCTCAATAGAGGAAAGGCCTCTGGTACTGATGGGATACCAGTTCGATTTTACACAGAGTACGCGAAGGAACTTGCCCCCCTTCTTGCAGCGGTGTACCGTAGGTCTCTAGAAGAGCGAAGCGTTCCAAAGGATTGGAAAAGGGCACAGGTCATCCCCGTTTTCAAGAAGGGACGTCGAACAGATGTGCAGAACTATAGACCTATATCTCTAACGTCAATCAGTTGTAGAGTTTTGGAACACGTATTATGTTCGAGTATAATGAATTTTCTGGAGACTAGAAATCTACTCTGTAGGAATCAGCATGGGTTTCGAAAAAGACGGCCGTGTGAAACCCAGCTCGCGCTATTCGTCCACGAGACTCAGAGGGCCTTAGACACGGGTTCACAGGTAGAAGCCGTGTTTCTTGACTTCCGCAAGGCGTTTGACACAGTTCCCCACAGTCGTTTAATGATCAAAGTAAGAGCATACGGACTATCAGACCAGTTGTGTGCTTGGATCGAGGAGTTCCTAGATAACAGAACGCAGCATGTCATTCTCAATGGAGAGAAGTCTTCCGAAGTAAGAGTGATTTCAGGTGTGCCGCAAGGGAGTGTCATAGGACCGTTGCTATTCACAATATTCATAAATGACCTGGTGGGTGACATCGGAAAGTCTCTGAGGCTTTTTGCAGATGATGCTGTGGTGTATCGAGAGGTTGCAACAATGGAAAATTGTACTGAAATGCAGGAGGATCTGCAGCGAATTGACGCATGGTGCACGGAATGGCAATAGAATCTCAATGTAGACAAGTGTAATGGGATGCGAATACATAGACTGATAGGTCCTTATCATTTAGCTACAAAATAGCAGGTCAGCAAATGGAAGCAGTTAAATCCATAAATTATCTGGGAGTACGCGTTAGGAGTGATTTAAAATGGAATGATCGTATAAAGTTGATCGTTGGTAAAGCAGATGCCAGACTGAGATTCATTGGAAGAATCCTAAGGAAATGCAATCCGACAACGAAGGAAGTAGGTTACAGTACGCTTGTTCGCCCACTGCTTGAATACTGCTCAGCAGTGTGGGATCCGCACCAGATAGGGTTGATAGAAGAGATAGAGAAGATCCAACAAAGAGCAGCGCGCTTCGTTGCAGGATCATTTAGTAATCGCGAAAGCGTTACGGAGATGATAGATAACCTCCAGTGGAAGACTCTGCAGGAGAGACGCTCCGTAGCTCTGTATGGGCTTTTGTTGAAGTTTCGAGAACATACCTTCACCGAAGAGTCAAACAGTGTATTGCTCCCTCCTACTTATATTTCGCGAAGAGACCACGAGGATAAAATTAGAGAGATTAGAGCCCACACAGAAGCATACCGAGAATCCTTCTTTCCACGTACAATACGAGACTGGAATAGAAGGGAGAACCGATAGAGGTACTCAGGGTACCCTCCGCCACACACCGTCAGGTGGCTTGCGGAGTACGGATGTAGATGTAGATACTGGCACGTTCCATGACCTAGAAGATTTGCTCCTCAATTTGGGCCTACGGAACTTGACATGCGCAAAGAAAGAGGGTAACAGAAGATATATTGAATTTAATTTATGAAAGGAGAAAATACAAAAATGCAGTAAATTAACCCGACAAAAAGAAATACAAACGTCTCAAAAATGAGATCGACAGGAAGTGCAAAATGGCTAAGCAGGGATATCTAGAGGACAAACGTAAGGATATAGATGCGCTTATCACTAGGGGCATGATAGATAGTGCCTAAAGAAAAACTAAAGAGACTTTTAGAGAAAAGAGATTCACTTGTATGCATATCAAGAGCTCAGATGGAAACCCTGTTATCAGCAAAGAAGATATTGCAGAAAGGTGGAAGGTGTATATAGAGGATCTATACAAGGGCAATGTACTTGAGGACAATATAATGGAAACGGAAGAGGATGTAGATGAAGATGAAATGGGAGATGACATACTGCGTGAAGAGTTTGACAGGGCACTGAAAGACCTTAGTGGAAATAAGGTTCCGGGAGTAGGCAACATTCCATTAGAACTACTGACAGGCTTGGGAGACCCAGCTCTGACAGAACGTGACCGTCTGATGAGCAAGATGCATGAGACAGCCGAAATACCGTCAGACTTCAAGAAGAATGAAATAATTCCAATTTCAAAGAAATCAGGTGTTGACAGGTGTGAAAATTAGCTAACTATCAGTTTAATAAGTCACAGCTGCAAAATACTAACGCAAATTCTTTACAGACGAATGGAAAAAATGGTAGAAGCCGACCTCAGGGAAGACCAGTTTGGATTCCGTGGAAATACTGGGACATGTGAGGCAATACTGACCCTACGACTTACCTTATAAAGTAGATTAAGAAAAGGCAAACCTACGTTTCTAACATTTGTAGACTTAGAGAAATCCTTTGACAATGTTGACGGGAATACTCTCTTTCAAATTCTGAAGGTGGCAGGGGTAAATTACAGGGAGCGAAAGGCAATTTACAATTTGTACAGAAAGCAGGTGGTAGTTACAAGAGTCGAGGGATATGAAACGGAAGCAGTGGTTGGGAAGGGAATGAGACAGGGTTGTAGACTATCCCCAATGTTATTCAATCTGTTTATTGAGCAAGTAGTAAAGGATACAAAAGAAAAATTCTGAGTAGAAATTAAAATCCATGGATAAGAAACTAAAACCTTGAGGTTTGCCGATGACGTTCTAATTCAGAGACAGCAAAGAACCTAGAAGAGTAGCTGAACAGAATGAAGTGTCCTGAAAGGATGATATAAGATCAGCATCAATAAAAGCAAAACGAGGATAATGGAATGTAGTCGAATTAAGGTGGGTGATGCTGAGGGAATTAGATTAGGAAATGAGACATTTAAAGTAGTAAAGGAGTTTCGCTATTTAGGGAGCAAAATAACTGATGACGGTCGAAGTAGAGAGGATATAAAATGTCGACTGTCAATAGTAAGAAAAGTGTTTCTAAAGAAGAAAAATTTGTTAACATCGAGTATAGCTTTAGGTATCAGGAAGTCCTTTCTCCGAGTATTTGTATGGAGTGTAGCCACGTATGGAAGTGAATAATGGACAATATATAGTTTGAACAAGAATAGAATAGAAGCTTTCGAAATGTGGTGCTACGGAAGAATGCTGAAGATTAAGTGGGTAGATTACATAACTAATGTGGAGGTATTGAATAGGATACTGGAGAAGAGAACTTTGTGGCAAAACTTGACTAGAAGATGGGGTCGGATGGTAGGACACGTTCTGAGGCATTAAGGGATCACCAATTTAATATTGGAGGGCAGCGTGGAGGGTAAAAATCGAGGTGGGAGACCAGGAGATGAATACACTAAGCAGATTCACAAGGATATAGGTTTGCAATGGGTACTGGGAGATGAAGCTTCCACACGATACAGTAGCATGGAAAGCTGCATCAAACCAGTCTGTGGACTGAAGACAAGAGCAACAACAACAACAACAACAACAACAACAACAAGGTATTTGTCTGATGTGTAACCTTCAACAGAAGTGGGGCAGACAAGAGGGTTAATTCATTAATGGTGTCGGAAGAGATGGTTAGCAAGAAATCCTTTAGGCGTGGTGCGTGATGCGGCGCTCCCCATCCCCATATACCGATCAAATCAGTCACGACTTGAACCGAGCGTGCCCGAACATTGTCCTACAAAATGATGGCCGCCCCTTCTGCAGAAACCGACGCCGCTTCTTTCTCTCAGTTGCTTTTCTACTTTGTAACACAGTCTGTTTCGTTTTCGAGTGCAAACCGCTTAACATATATTGTTCAAATTTGGCATGGAGACAGTTTGAACCCTGAGAAAGAACATAGCCCACTTTAAAAAGCAAGAAAAATTTTTTTGCATCAGTGAACGTAAACTACATTAAAACTTACTTATTTTGCTTGTACAACTTAAGAATTCTATAATGTATAAGTACTTCAGTAGTCGCCGCGCGGGATAGTCTCTACAAACGAAATTGCTCCCACGTCCGAGGCCTTTCAATATCACGTCTTCCATTCCGCTTATAGTTCAGAATATTTTGGGGAAGTCTGGGACGTAGCATTCTCACCAGTCTTCACGATATTTTTGAATTTTTTAGTTTCTGTTGAAAATACTTAATTTTTCTCTAGTATCTTCATTCCTAATCATTTCTTGTTGTGCAGCTCTTCGAATTTCTTAGGAACCTCATCTCTGCCGTGTGATTTATTTTTCGTTTTTTTTAACCATGTTTTCGCTTTCATAGCATAATACAGGAACCGCGACCACGTTATAGAATTTCGGGACAACCTTTTTGTACTTTATTGCCCAATGTTCAGATAATAGTGTCACAGACAGCTTAGAATTTGTGTAATTTATTTTAAGTATCAGAGTAAAAATCAGATCTTACAGCGTAGCCTAAATGAAAGATTAAGAGACCAGTTCTAAAGCAGGATTATCCAAAACTAGTTTTAAACTGACTGAGTATTTTCCTCGGAGTGCACTTATTTTCGTTTTATTACTAGAAATTTTAAAGTTGTATTCATTGCATATTTCGTTCAGGTGGTATATAGATCTTTGGAGGTCATTTCGTGAACTTGAATCATGTCATCTACAAACAGAAGCACAATCAGGTATTTCTCATTCGTTATCCCAATTCCTTGGTCTTGTCGTAGTTCCTGCTTTCATTTATGAAGAACGAAGTCAATGTAAATACTAAAAATGCTGACTTAATCTGCTCATTTAAATGTATACCAAGCGAGCTGCCGCAGTGGTTAGTACATGGTATGATGATGATGATGATGATGATGATGATGATGATGATGATGATGATGTTTGGTTTGTGGGGCGCTCAACTGCACGGTTATCAGCGCCTGTACAAAGCCCCAACCTTTACACAGTCCAGTTTCGCCACCATCACGAATGATGAAGAAATGATGACACCACAGACACCTACTTCCCGGGCGGAGAAAGCAACCCAGCCGTGAATCGAACCCGGAATCCCATCACCAGCAACGCTTGCTACACGACGAGCTGTCAACTAGTACACTAGACTCGCATTCGGGAGGATGACGTTTAAATCCGCATCCGGCCATCCTGATACGTATTCCGTAACTTTTCTGAATCGCTCCAAGCAAATGCTGGGATGGTTCCTTTGAAAGGGAACGGCGGACTACTTTTACCCTTCCCTGACGCAGTGCCAACTCCTGCTCCGTTTCTAATGACCTCAACATCGATAGCACATTAAATGCAATCCTCCTTCCGTCCTTCATTTAAAGGCATAGGTTTACGCAATAAGTCGGGCGTTAAAAGTTAAAAACTGCGTACTCGTCTAAGGCAGCATAATTTCATGGCGCGCAAATTATCGACACTATATTCACCGAGCATTTGTGAAAGGCAGCACGTGGCGACTTCCAACAAACTTCACACATAATTTCGAAACTTTTTTTCCCTCTGACATCCCTGGCAGAATGATGAAAGGAAAAAGACTTTTATCACTTCTACATTTTCGCTGTTCGTGTAGTAAGGTGTCAGCATCAGGCTTGATGTTTCACTTTATTACTTCTTTACTACTCACTTTATTCGCAACACATTTGTCAGACAGTATCCACATACGTCGCCGAATGTACCTGAAAATTATAGAATTGTACAACACCTAGTTCAGTACATAAATATTGAGACTTGTCAAAAAACTAGCTTCTCTTACAACAGAGCGTCTTCAACTGCAAAGGGTCATGTTTCTTCAGGTCAAGTTTTTAACACATTAACTGATACGGAAAGTGAACGAACTTCTGAAGGTGGTTTACATATGGGACTTCCAGTTTTCAGACAGCAATTTGGAGGGGAGAAGGGGGGGTGCTTACGCGGTCTATTTGAAACTTCAGTGTTTCCGTAAATGATGCAGTTGCCTGTAATAAAGTTCTGTTTGAAAGAAGCCACGCCCTCATAAGATTTCAGTGTAGTGCAAAGCATGACAACTTAGTTTAAATGTTCCCGAAATGTAGAATTGTTCGGTTCACAAAACGATATAACCTTATCCTACGAGTATAGTGCAGCGAGTCAAATTCGCAATCGCTCAACCCACATGAATACCTGGGTGTAAAAATTTCTAGAGATTTGAAATGGAACCGTCACATAGTCGCAGTCTTAGGGAAATACGGTGGCTGGCTGCAATTCGTTGGTAGAATTCTAGGAAAATACAATCAGTGTACAAAAGAAATTGCTTACAAATCACGCTTGCGACTTATCCCCCAATATTGGTCGAGATTCTTGGATCCTAATCAGATACAACTGCCAGGCGAAACTGAATGTATACAGAGAAGGGCGGCACGAATGGTCACAGGTTTTTTGACCCGTTGGAGAATGTCACGCAGTTTCTGCTCAAATTGAACAGGCAGGCGCTTGGAAACAAACGTACAATATCCAGAGTAAGTCTACTTGGAATATTTCCTGTGGAATCCTTAACTGTTGAATATAGGCGAATGGTAGTCAATGGAGGGAATGACTGTGAATGCTCGTTCGATTTGCGTTCTCTTCCGTAGGCTGCGATGCAAACTAATCCTGGTAATATTCCCGGTGTGAGATGTAGTTGGCAGCTCTGTAAATGCTGACCGGTGAGTCGCTTAAAGCCCAGGTGAAATTAATCTCGGAGGGACACATCACGCTCCCAACCGATGAAGCATATCCCCTAAGGATCGCCGAGAGCCTGTGACTAGTGCATTGAATTTAAATACGGAAAACTGCAAAAACTCACTTTTTGAACTATTTGTAATTCCATTAACTAGTTTTGTAACCTTTACAGACTCATCTTCAAATGTGGCACACAGAATTTCCGTCTCTCTGACGTGGAGACAGAGCGACAGTTACATGGCGACATGTGTCGGAAAACCAGTTATTCCACTTACTGACTAACGGACAGTTCATGGTAGACACAGACTATTCCGTGGAAGAGCAAAGTATCGCGAGGAGACCTAATTAGAAAGTTTCTAGAACTGACGTTACATGATGAATGTAGGAATGGAATATACTGAAACCGCCTACGTATTGTAACTGTAGGAAGCGTGATGACCAGAAGAGACTAAGCACAGCACGCACAGAGGCTTTTAAGCAGCCACAGTACGCACGCTCCATACGTCAGTGGAGTGGGAATAAGTCCTAATAACTGGTATACTGGCAAGTTCCATCTGTCACGCAATTCACGGTCGTTTATAGACTACAAATTATAAGCTGCCTATGTTTTGTTTAAATTTGGATTACAAGAAAATGGGCGTTTTGCAAAATATCCTACATAAGTCTCCTCTTCATCAACACCACCACCATGAGTGTTCGGCCCTAGGGCAGGTCTTCACATGTAGCTCTCCATGCAGTCCCATCATTTGTTACCCTCTTATTTTCTCACAACTATTTTCTGTTCTTACGCTGTCCACCACCTGGTATGTTCTGAGTCTTCTTCTTCTTCTTCTTCTTCTTCTTCTTCTTATTGCATTCACCATTTCCTCCATACCATCAATAAACAATCTCTTCTCATTCAGTGTCCATGCCAATTGTGTTTGCTCATCCTGCTACCTTTAAAATTTCTCTCTGTTCTCCCACTCAACACCACCTCATTTCTCACTGTGCTTGCCTATTTTATCACCTATCAACGCACCCACATAAAAGCCTCCTGTTATGAAACGTCTCGTTGGCAATTGCTATACGTATTTTCACCTCCTTATTACTTCCAATGTCGTCCATAATAGCACGTCGCAGTTATCTAAAAATACTAAATTGTTGTGTGTCTTCCTGCCTAACATTATAGTTGTTCTTGATTTTCTTGCACCTATCACCGGACATTTTGCGTTTTTCTTATTATTTCTCATTCCAATTTACTCACGACTCTTGTTCAATTCTTTTAACATTTCAGTCATACTTCTTTCGCTCTCTGTCAATAACACCACATGATCCGCGAGTCTAATACATTCTGCTCTCCTAACAACAACCCGCTCCCGTCTATGTCATTTCAAACGTTTTTGAATGACATGCTCCAAATATATTTACACACTAAGGAGAATAAACGTATCCCGAAGGACTTACCCCAGCGCGATGGAAATCGATACACGTGATGTCTATTCATGCCCAATAGTATCCGAACGACCTGAATTGAATTTCGCCTGATTCACATGCAACCCACATAGCGCAACTGTCTAGCAGGTCTCCTTATCGCTCCTTGGTACAGTCGTTTGACTATTGAAAGTGGTTCCAACAAGTCACCACGAGAAAAAACTGTTCTGTATCGCAATAACTCAAAATGTAAAGTAATACCACGATACTACAAATATCACGGAACACCTTATCACAGATAAGACTGCCCTTAAGGCTTGTAGCTCACATTTATTACAATTAATGACATATCTGACATTTTACCACTCTCATTATTACGTCAGATAGGTAATGCACGTAGTAAATTTGTCGTATTCTTCATTTACTCTTCAAAGTAACATACCGTACTAATTAAACACAAAATAAGATTAAAAATTAAAGGTATTCACGAGCAGCTAATTGAGAATATTTATGAACTTCAAATGACACGACGAACCGTCTCGTTCTGCATATGGGTGCAAACTCAGGTCATGCAGACTAAGCAATGATTTCGTGCCTGACGGATACTAACAGTCACTCGTGATTAGGCATATAGAGAGTGATATACCTCGATTTTAGACAGAGCCAGTTTGCAAATTCCAACTTTAAATTTCATAGCGCAAGCATTTTTGCCGGACGCGAATTCCTACCCAGCACCTGTTGTCCCTGTTAACGAACGATGAGAGATGTTGAATCTTGGTTCCTAACAAGTAACTTACTTGAATTGCCGTGAGGTAAGGCTTTGTATTTGGCAGGGATTCGAACTCAGAACTTAATCGGATAGATATCGACGCACAATCAACTGTGACATTTCGGATTTTCTCGGCAGTAGCTAGATGTTTTAACTGAAATGACGAGACGAAACATTATTTTTTTTTCCTTCCCAAGACTCCAACCTGGCACAAATCGCTGTTATATTCTACAGAAAACGAACGTTAAATATGGGTTTGTTGCACCAGCAGCGACATGTGAGCGTGTTTGAACTAGAAATAATATGACGAAGAGTTCAGTGCTCACTGGGAATACAGCTCCACACATCATATCGCTTTTGACTACACACAAAGATGCGTCAGCTTCCGAATTTTTGTCCAGCTCGGACTAACATCTTGAACTTACAGTGATCTCGCAAATAGTTCTGTCTCTCACTGGGTGTCAAAACGTCACATATCGTTAGTGTTGACAAGGAATGAAAATACATTAAACATTAAAATAATTATCCACCAGCAGATAGGTGTTCTCATGCTAGAGCTTGATAATACATAATGAAATCTATAGTGCCAGGCCAGGATTCGAACCCATTCACGCGCAGTATGTGGAGATGTTGAGGAATCTGCAGTTCTGAACAAACAACAAATTGTAGCCGTGCTGTATTCTCACGAAGGGATCAAATTCAGCCTTAAGTACGGTCTAAGTTGCATTCCCAGTTCAGAACCGATTTTATCGACATACAGAAGCTCAGATAAAATATGGACTAAATGTCCTGTGAGCCTACATAGCGTTTGTTTCGTCACTAGAAATAAATAATAAGTATAAGAAAGGTTTCTACGTGTCGCCGCCCCAGTCTTTATTGTGATTCATCCTAACGTCTACTTTGTAGAAAAGGAATATCATTTTTCATGTTAATTTCAGACCACAATGTCATTATATCTTCTTCACTTGGTGTAGCCAGAAGAGAATGGAATCTGTCTCACCTTATCTAAAATCATTGACAGAAGTTAGAATCGAACCAAGTCTATAGATATACAAGCATATCATAAGTATGTGGCTCATTTTTCTATCGTAACGCCGTTGCACCACACTGGATGAGAATTCTGACACACAGGCTTCCTGTAGTAATTTGCAGCAGGTTCAGTAAATTCATTTACTTGGTTGGCCGAATCACAATGAACTAGCTGCCTCGACTACCCAGTGCATACATTCGACTTTATTTTGTAATCACCGAAATAAAATCACGTACCTGCCACCTACACAGAACAGCCAACAGTCTAGGATGCGCAAATTTAAATAGGAAGTGTTTCTTTCCACTTGGTCTACTGTATTGCGCCATCTCTTTGTTGAAAACGTCGTGCAGTGCAAATGTCGCATTTCGTAAGTAAAGTTTTGTATTCCTAGAAACCCAAAATTTGCTTGTCATCGGCGGGAAGAGGAGTTACCTGTTGTGCAGCATTGTAAGTTTTCACCATTGCACTATGAGCCGAAAGTATTTTTTTGCGATTTCCTTATCGATGTTTTATCTGACTGCTTGTAGCTCTTTCACAGAAGGGATAAAAACGTTACAGTTAGTGAGACTGGAAGTGCGAACCATAACAGATGCTTTTTCTCAGGTCAGCGCATTACCATAGAGCTGGGGTAGAAATACGTGTCTTAGCTCACTCTTACGAGATCGATAATGTCTAGCACTCGTAAACCGCTATTTAAAGGACGAGATTAGTTGCGATTTCCACGTGCAACGACTTTCCTGGGCTGAAAACAGTAAATTTATAATCTTTTGTTACACCTAAAACGATAATAAATCAGATTATTCAATGGAAATGACAGGTAAAATCAAGTGAACCTTGAGGATAAATTTCGTGCACACCAGGAAGGAACTGGTCGATCACAGAGTTCCCAAACATACGTTGCCTTGTTGTCAAATCTCAGTTACAGTACCAGCAGAAAGACGACGACCCGATGTGATCGTACAGCGGGCTGGGAAGTGACCATAGCTGGTGTCTCCAAGTCGCGGCTACTACGGCCTGGAATACGTAATGCGTCTGATTCGCATTTCTGTAACTAGGTTTAGGGACTGGAGCGTGGTTACTAACAATACTCCGAACTGACTGAAAACTAAGCATCATATATCAGTAACTCTCACAGTTGTTTTTATATTTATTTCGTAAGTGTACTAAAAAGTAAGAAGCTCATTCAGAGACGTTTTGATGCCTCGCCGATAGTCGAGCAAAACAAACAAATAAAGAAAAAAAGAATGTGTGTGTGTGTATGATAGAGAGAGAGAGAGAGAGAGAGAGAGAGAGAGAGAGAGAGAGAGAGAGAGAGAGAGAGAGAGAGAGAGATCAAAAAGAATGAGAGAGAGTAAGAAATTGTTGTAAAGAAATTGAATCATGGTATGTAAAGAAACCTTTCATTAAAATGACATGTTACACATCATTACGAAATATCGTTTTCATGATCTATGCATTAGGAGGTGTCTGCTTCGTGCAAAAGGTCTTGAGTTCATATTGACGACAACAAGTAATTCTTCATTATAGACGTTTATTTACAAACAGAACTGACAGACTCAACAACAGACTCTCCCAGCCAACCGCACTGCACATCCGAACTGCCCATTGACAACTCCTAGGTGTACTAATATCCTTCCAAACAATGAGAGTCTTTGACAATGCTTTGTTCACAATACGATAGCAATTCACGACTTAAAACCAAATCAGACATTACAGAACTTTAGCACAGATTAAAGCAAGTAAAAGGATGAGCACATATAAATTCTTACAAGCATAATTTCAAAATAGAGTTTATAACATTTTTCTACCAGCCTTCGGATAACCTTCACCAGACTTGCACCGACGTTTCCAGAAATATCTTGACATTTGATTCTGGATATTTCTTGGGTGATTTAGAACAATTATTTATATGTAAAATGATTTAAATCCTGTTTCAAAACGTAAATAAATCTTTTTAGCAATATTTCTTGATACTAATCGTCTTTCGAAATTAGGTTATGAAACAGTTTTCACAAGTTTTCGTATTTTTGGGATGATAATATAGAATTTCTCCATAGAAAATTCCAGAAGTGTGCATTAAACGTTCATTTACAGACTTTCTCTTTAGCTGGTGAGTTTTTTAAAAGTATTTTGTCCATATTATACGAAATAATTTAGCTCAAAACTGATAATTTATACAATTAATCAGAGCTACAGCAAACAGTGAGTCTTTCTTTTACAAAATGAAATATAATTACAAAATTGAATGAAAATAGGTTACTAACACTAATATATACTTATATTAATTCTATTTTTGTTCTTTCTGTGCAAAATGTCCTAATATTGACACAGTACAATATTTAAACATCACCAAAGTTTCCCTTTACATTTTGCATATCTGTATCGACATCCCCTAAAAGTCTACAGTATCGAATACTTCAATATGTCCCAATATGTCCTGTAATGTTACAACATGAATATACATTAAAAGCGCACGTTGGTTTTCACTAGCGGGACGGTGTGCACGTTATAGGGCTTGAACTGAAACTATGAATGTTTTTGTATTGGATCAGGATGCGGACCCACATACTTACCTTTGGAGGAGACCTAGAGAAGGTTGCAGTCTTGCGAAAAGGAACGAAATGGTTGAACTATAATGTTCCGAGTGATTCAGATCCTCGAAAGAGGAGAAACGAATTCGAATCACAGTCCAGCACCAAATTTTTCAACGTCTCTAGTTCAATCAATTACAAGTAAAATAAGAGCCCCATCCTTTAAATGGCTATCGCTTCATAAAATAAAATAAAATTTTCTAATGTAAGTAAGTTTACTGGCGACTGTATTTCTGTTTACGATGACTTCCGCTATGTCGTTTCCCAACGTAACCTGGCTCTGCCCAGTTTGTAATGATGGAACGTGATTTGTATTGCGAAATCTGGATTATAACGTCTTTCTCTTGAGGTTACCAGAGGCAAAGTAAATCTGTTTGTGCTTCTTAAAAGTAAATGTCTGACCCACGCATTGCTCCTGTGATAGTTCCACCAGACCATTGTGCCCACATTTCCCAGCCCCAGGAGTGAGCTGCAACGGATGATGTGCTGAGCTTACAAAAGTAGTCACGGTGGATAAAACGCGAGTCTATTAAATGGTTAAGTAGAAACAAGCTTCTGACGCGGAGATTATGTTATTCTCATGTCAGCAGGATGTAAAGACCCTTGTAGGCATCATAGGCTCGATGTGAAGCTATTTTGAAATGTTCACAAATTCAGAAATTTTCTTAGTTCGTGAAGATCCACTGGGAAGTGTGAAGTTACCGGATAATTGGATTATTACCGTCATTATTACTATCATTTTCTTCATGCCGCTGCTGGAACACTGTACTTGAATATCAGTTCGTTCCTTTTGGTCACTATACAAGTAGTTTCCCAAGAAGAGGTTTTTTCACTGTCAACAGAATTCTTTCCATGTTAAAATCAAACACCAGCAATTACTCATAGATTACATTAAAACTAAAGTAATCGATGAAGACGTTACTTGATAACAAAAACGCTCTGCCTTTCTTCTATTACTTGCGCCTAGAAATGGCTGTCGAGTACTGCCAAACCAAAAGCCAAGAGATCTTACTGCCTGCCGATATACGTCGCTGTCAATTTTTCCATAAGATTTGGTCGACGTGACCTGTTTCAAGTTGTGTATGACAGAGAATGTTTTAGAAAATCAATTGTTTTCCTTTGCAATAAAGAAAAAGATATTCATTCTAAGCTATCCAAGTTCAAAATTTTTGGAATATTAGTTCCAGTTTAATATTCGCTTCTATAATGTAGGAAAGTATTTCGCACTTGCAAAACTCGGATCCGTCCCACTGACCTTGCACTCAGCTGCTGGCCATAAATTCTGGCTCAGAGTGACACCAGATTAATTAAACTAATATACCGAAGACTATTTGCCAGTGCTCTCTCTCACCGGAAAATATGCAGTTCACTCATTAATTGGGCTCCATTAGTACACTGTAACAGTAATTTCTGTGTGTCTGCAATGCATTCGGATTGTAGAATTTAGCGGTGCTCTCTCTCCCACTTCTGTATACAATATGACTGACCTAAACGGGCCCTTTATCGTTACAGGCCCTGGGCAGTGCTACATCATACTGACAACAGTAATGTTCTTATACTGACAATCTGACTGGTCGTTTTACCTGATTTTGTAATCATTTAAATAAGACAACATGACCTTCCAGTGGGAGACATTTCTTTCTCCCTTTTCCTTCTGTGACATTTTTCCGTAAGCTATTTGCCTTCCAATCAGAGAAATGCGGCAGAGTACGGCCGGTAAACGATTTACAAACCACGATTTAGTCCCGTTAAGACGATTTCTTCAAACATTGTCGTTGCTGAAGGAATTTACTTTCGTCTTAAATCGTCTCAAGCAGCAACGTTCACAGACATCCCAAATACGTAAAAGCTCATTATCCTGGTACGAAGTTTGTAAAACAAACTTCCCACAGTTTGTGTCAGGTTGATCTTTTCGTCTGATAGCACTGCCTAAGTATCACAAGTAGTGTCCCTGTAGCTGTGGGAATCATTGGTTAATAACGAGTTTAACACCAATGAGTATAGTATTGCTAAATATTCAAATTAATTATCAACCTAAGTGTGAGTTCATCCGCAGACTGTAGCGAATTTATTATACTGAAGCTAGACTTTGCATCCTTGTCCTCCTTGAGTGGGCATTGGAAGGCGTTTGCACACACGAACACAACACTATGAATACTTCTAACGCCATAGTTAACGTTGCTCTCATAAACTACTTTTGTTTTCTTAATTCTTCTAGGTGTTCAGGGTGCAATATGTGTTGTAGATACAGCCTTAGAGCAAAACATTGACCGCCGAGCCGTCCACATAAGGTGGACAACACAGTCGTGCTCCTCTCAGGATCCTGTGTCCGGCAGTATGCTCGATCAGCAACATTGTAGACTGCGGCACTTCCCAGAGGAAGTCTTGAGTTCAGTCTTAGTCCATTATTCTTGACTAAGGCTGTAGTCTTGAGGTAAAACGCGAGACTAGCTAATATGAAATCTGGCGACCGGAAGCAGACAACGACAAAATTTTTATCGCCCCTTTCGTCTCGGTGCTGAAGCTATGCGTGTAATTCAAGCGAATCTACAATATATTTCGCTTTGTGTCACACTGGTAATAATAGTTTGGTTCAACAATGTTTTAGCGAAAGATTTCTTTACCGAGCATCTGCCTCTGAACACCGTTTTCTGCCTACCGGCGGGGGCTGAGGCACTGCGCTGCCTTCTGCCGACAACATCTGCTCCACTCCACACTCTCAACCATGTACAATGCTTTAATGTTGTTGAGTAGTGACCCATAAAATCTGTCTACGATTTGTGTTTCACTCCTGATAGCAAAGGAGGCACAAAACCGTTTTTATTTGATGATTACTTTATTACATTAGAATGCAGTACATCAATGTGACACAAAATTAATTTCATTGTTTCAGATCCAGTGCGCTATAATTAAAGCGTCACATTCTGTTCTTTTCCTTGCACAAGAGATTCTTCAAATAATTTATTATTGTCGTGGATTCATATGTATTACTCAATGTACAGGGAGTAAATGCAATGTAATGTGTTTGGTTTCTTTCTTTGATTTTCTATGGTAAATGGATGAAAATGATTGCGTCAATACCTATCAGAACCTGCTCTATAGCTACTAAGGCAAATTGCTTGTTTTGAGGTCCATAAATTTAATTAATGGAGAAGTGAACGCTTTTCACAAATGATATTTAGATTATTCAATTGGATTTAAGGCGACAAAACTGCCCATATTTGAAGCTACCCAGAGAAAAAGTAAGTTGCTAGAGACACTGTCAGCACATGTCTGCAGGAAAGTTTAGCATAGAGTAATCAAGAGGCTCATTTCCTTCATACTTATCACCCTGGAATGTGAGTTAAGTGAAGAACAATACTGAAATTCGTATCGTTGATGGTCGATTCGAATTTCTTCAGAGACGCTGGTATTGCGAAGCAGCTTGGCAGCCAGAACGCCATGATCTATGACGATTAACACAACTTACTGAGTCGAGCTACCAAGAAGATTTGATGTGTAAAGGTTTTCTTCCGATTTCGATACAGAATTTTTTCTGGAAATTCGCAGCTCCATAAAAAAAAAGCTCGCACACGATGGTCCCTACCTCAGTTGGAACTGACGACTGATTGAGCCGTTCTGACACGAGACATGGGCGGCACCACCGGGTTACAGACACACTGCTACCTTTACACCACTCTCATCATGGTATTGGTCGCTCAGCCTCATAACGCATCGTGAAAAATAATAAAAGTTGCCACTTATGTGGAGAATAGCATTTCTTTAGCCAAAAAATTGAATTTTCTGCCTCAATATCTTAGTTTACGTAAGGATTATACAGCATGAGCCATTCAAATGGAAAGGTACTATCAAGTAAATTTAGTGAGCCAATTCAGTACCATAGGCGGAAGTGATTGCACTGTCACAGTGTTGCCTAATGTTTGTGACGATGTTGCCAAATCTCAGGTATGCTAGGAACAGCTATGTAGCGGTATGCGTGGAGAATCCCCTGCTCGTGTCTTACGGGGATATGGAGAGGAACCGCGGGGTTTGGTTAGGATGCAGCGTTTTCTCCTAGCAGTTTTGTCAAACATTAAGGTGTATAATCTTCCATTACGATTACAGTTTCCTACAAAATATATACGAATAAAACACTTACCTTGTTTCTTTCCGACAAAAGATTATTTCAGTACGATAAAAAGTTTTTGGAAATCTCTTATGCCCACCTGTCACCAAAGTAAGATAAACACTTTGCACCTCGAAATCGATTGCATGTATGTGCAGTCTTGTGATGCTTAAATAACGCTCAAAGGACATTTAGTCCATATTTTATCTGAGCTTCTGTATGTCGATAAAATCGGTTCTGATCTGGGAATGCAACTTAGACCGTACTTAACGCTCAATTTGATCCCTTCGTGAGAATACAGCACGGCTACAATTTGTTGTTTGTTCAGAACTGCAGATTCCTCAACATCTCCACATACTGCGCGTGAATGGGTTCGAATACTGGCCCGGCACTATAGATTTCATTATGTATTATCAAGCTCTAGCATGAGAACACCTATCTGCTGGTGGATAATTATTTTAATGTTTAATGTATTTTCATTCGTTGTCAACACTAACGATATGTGACGTTTTTGACACCCAGTGAGACACAGGACTATTTGCGAGATCACTGTAAGTTCAAGATGTTAGTCCGAGCTGGACAAAAATTCGGAAGCTGACGTATCTTTGTGTGTAGTCAAAAGCGATATGATGTGTGGAGCTGTATTCCCAGTGAGCACTGAACTCTTCGTCATATTATTTCTAGTTCAAATACGCTCACATGTCGCTGCTGGTGCAACAAACCCATATTTAACGTTCGTTTTATCTAGAATATAACAGCGATAGATGCCGGGTTGGAGTCTTGGGAAGGAAAAAAATTAATGTTTGGTCTTATCATTTCAGTTAAAACATCTAGCTACTGCCGAGAAAATCCGAAATGTCACAGTTGATTGTGCGTCGATATCTATCCGATTAAGTTCTGAGTTCGAATCCCTGCCCAGTACAAAGCCTTTCCTCACGGCAAT
The DNA here is from genome assembly GCF_023897955.1 of Schistocerca gregaria. Classification (NCBI taxonomy): domain Eukaryota; kingdom Metazoa; phylum Arthropoda; class Insecta; order Orthoptera; family Acrididae; genus Schistocerca; species Schistocerca gregaria. The sequence continues at coordinate 3,282,031 of NW_026061738.1, read as the reverse complement.
TCAAGTAAGTTACTTGTTAAGAACCAAGATTCAACATCTCTCGTCGTTCGTTAACAGGGACAACAGGTGCTGGGTAGGAATTCGCGTCCGGCAAAAATACTTGCGCTATGTAATTTAAAATTGGTATTTGCAAACTGGCTCTGTCTAAAATCGAGGTATATCACTCTCTGTATGCCTAATCACGAGTGACTGTTAGTTTCCGTCAGGCACGAAATCTTTGCTTAGTCTGCATGACCTGAGTTTGCATCCATATGCAGAACGAGACGGTTCGTCGTGTAATTTGAAGTTCATAAATATTCTCAATCAGCTGCTCGTGAATACCTTTAATTTTTAATCTTATATTGTGTTTAATAAGTACGGTATGTTACTTTGAAGAGTATATAATGATTTCGACGAATTTACTATGTGCATTACCTATCTGACGTAATAATGAGAGTGGTAAAATGTCAGATATGTCATTAATTGTAATAAATGTGAGCTACAAGCCTTAAGGGCAGTCTTATCTGTGATAAGGTGTTCCGTGATATTTGTAGTATCGTGGTATTACTTTACATCTTGAGTTATTGCGATACAGAACAGTGTTTTCTCGTGGTGACTTGTTGGAACCACTTTCAATAGTCAAACGACTGTACCAAGGAGCGATAAGGGGACCTGCTAGACAGTTGCGTTATGTGGGTTGCATGTGAATCAGGCGAAATTCAATTCGTTCGTTAGGATAGTTTTGAGCATGACTGTACGTGTAGGGCCAAATGAATGATTAGAGTTGAAGAAAAACTGGATGATTAATTCAAGACAAAGAGCTTCACAAATTGATAAGTCGATAACGTGTTGGGCCACCTCTGGCAGTTACTAGGCTTGACATTGACTGATAGGGTTAGTGGATACCCTCCTGATGGATATGGTACCAAATTCAGTTCAGTTGGTTCATTACATCGCCAAAATCGCGACCTTCTTTACAGAACCTGTCCATTTTGCTCCAAATGTTCAAAATTGGCGAGAGATGTGGCTATCTTGCTGAGAAATGTATTGCCTTGCATGTACAAACACGTAGATACGATCTCTGTGTGTGGTGCGTAAATTGTCGGCAGGCACCTCACTTAGTGTCCCGAGCAGAGTTCAAGCCGCCATAGAGACAAAGGTTGGACACACTGCATATTAATGTCCACTAATAGGTGTCTGTACATTCATTGATAGGATAGTGTATTTCGAAATGTTAGCAGATAAAGCTTACGTGGGGCGAGTCGTAGAATCTCTAAAAAGAGACACCTCTGGCAACACTAGTTGAAAGTTGCTTTCAAACTAGCCGTGCTGCGCTCTCTACCTCCGGCTATTCTCGTGGCCGTCAGAGCTCCCGTAGCCGAGACGCCCCCTGGGTAAACGCGCCTCGCGATCTGTCACGAATTATGGAATGTATTCGCAGATACCAATTGTAATACGACAACGGCTATACAGTTTGCTGGAAACGTACAGGATGTTCTGAAATTCCCGTCACTACCTGCTAGAACTTGTAGAGGGGACTGAGTACATAATACTCATATTTTAAATTGTAACCCGTCTCCAGAGACGTACCGTATACTAGAACCATTTGAAAACATGTTGGTAACGCTGTCACATTGACAAGTAATTTGTTACACTGTGGAGCCAAAGAAATATCGTTTATGGCCCCCGCGAGAAATCCCTCAACACGCCGTGGCATGGACTCTATTGATGGCTGAAGTCGCGCAGCAGGGAACTGACACCATGAAACCTGCAGAGCTGCCCATAAATCCGTAACAGTAAGAGGGAGCAGAGATCTCTTCTGATCAACACGTTGCAAGGCATTCCAGATATGCTAGTTAATGCTATAAAATTTACTAGAAACGTACAGTATATTTGGGGAGTTTGGTGGCCAGCGAAAGTGTTTAAGCTCGGAAGAGTGTTCCTGCAGCCACTCTTTAGCAACTGTGGTTGTGTGGGCCGCTCCTTTGTCCTGCTGGAATTAACCACTTCCGTCGAAATCCACAATGGACTCGAATGGATGCAGGTGATTAGACAGGATGTATCTAGACGTATCAGGGATCCCACATCACTCCGAATGCGCACGCTCTACAACGTCACAGAGCCTCCACCAGATTGAACAGTCCGCAGTTGACATGCGGGGTCCATGGAGTCATGATGTCGTATTCATACCCACACTCTTCCATACTGTATATACATTTTGAAATGAGACACGTCCAACCAGGCAATATGTTTCGAGTCATCAACAGTCCAATGTTCGTACCGATGGGCCCAAATGAGGCGTAAAGCTTTGTACTGTGCAGCCAGCAAGGGTACACGAGTGGGCCTTCGGCTCTGAAAGCCCATGTAGATATATTGAATATTTCGCATGCTGAAACTTGTTGATGGTCAAGCATTGAAATTTTCAGTAATTTGTGGAAGGGTTGCACTTTCGCCACGCTGAACGGTTCTCTTCAGATTCCATTCTTGCAGGATATTTTTCCGGCCGCAGAGATGTCGGAGATTTGTTGTTTTACTGGATTGCTAATATTCACGGTGCCCTCGTGGAATGGTCGTACAGGAAAATCCCCACTTCATCGCTACCTCGTAGATGCTGTGTCCCATCGGCCTTGCGCCCAGTATAAAACCACGTTCAAAGTCATTTAAATCTTGATAACCTGCCATTGTAGCAGCAGTAACCGATCTAACAACTGCGCCAGACACACGTCATACACAGGCGTTGCCGGCCGCAGCACCATATTAAACCTGTTTACATACCTCTCCGTTTGAATATGCATTATTATACTAGTTTCATTGGCATTTCAGTGTAAATGTGATCTAGTACATCTATTGTATTACACTTTCACTCGTTAATAATCAAGAAACAAAGAAATCGGTCTTCAGATACACTGTTTTTACAGGAGGGCCTTTTCCAATTTGAAATTAGAATGATATTATTTCCTTCAGCTACTGACGGGCGTTGATATATATCAACGAATACAGGTGAAAATGTGTGCCCCGACCGGAACTTGAACCATGGATCTCCTGCTTACATGGCAGTCGATCTGTCCATTTGAGCCACCGACGGCACAGAGGATAGTGAGACTACAGGGACTCTCTCGCGCACGCCTCCCGCGAGACCCACTTTCTCACCTTTGTATGACCACACACTACATTCGTAGAGTCCTTTCGGACATGTCCGAAAGAACAGACACCATATCCATATAAATATATTTTCCAATTCTCGTGCGCTGCGTCTCCACGGGGCACCTCAGACGCACCTGCTAAACGGTGAAGGCACCCTTACTCGAAGACGTTGCGCAATGGTAACGAAAAGCGTGTGGGGAGGAGTCAGACGTTGTGGAAAACGATCTTGATAAAGGCGACCAGCAGCTCTCCCAGTACTGTGCGCTTTGGCCACACAATACTCGTGTCGGTGTATTCGGCAAAAGTGTACTCAGCAATGTTCCTCTAACACTCACAGAAACATGAACGAGACTCGAACCAGGTCAGAGAGGAGACAGCTGTCAAATGACATCATACGATCCGACGTAAGTAACCCCCCCCCCTCCAGTGATTATAACCCTGTTGCATACCACATTAGCGAAAGTGTATTCATACGGCTGTAGCACGGTTATACCTTTCCATACATGGGCTCCTCTTCAGAATATCATTACTCAGTTCCCTAGAAGTTTTAACGTGATTTTGGAACACCCTGTATCTCTCCAGTAACTATACAGCTGTTTCCAGAATTAGTTCCCTCTGGAGCGGAGTGTGCGCCGATATGAAACTTCGTGGCAGATTAAAACTCTGTGCGGGACCAAGATTCGAACTCGGTACCTCTGCCTTTCATGGGCAAGTGCTCTACCATCTGAGATACCCAAACACGACTCACGCCCCGTCTAAACAGCTTTACTTCTGCAGTACCTCGTCTCCTACCTACAGCTGTTGTACCACATTCGAAATATACGGATGTATTTCAGAATTTCGGCGTAATGCTACTTCGCAGAAACATGGCTGAATTTTCCTGTATATTGTTATCATTAAAACCAAGCACCGTCTCTGTCTCCATATCAAAAAGTATTAGGTACTATTTTCATCATTTCTAGCACTATTAAAGTTGGTAGGTGTAGGAAAAAATACTACTATCATTCTGAAAATATCGTTGAGAAGCGATAGAATTCCTACAAACAAATTTAAGAAAATCATTTTGGGTACTAGGCCATTTCATTATGCAACAGTGAAACAACTAAAATAACGACATTTCGACCATCGTTTCAACGATCCTCTTCAGAGCGAATAAATGCCACGAAATTTCAAATCAGCAGCAGCGAAATGAAAGGTCGATTTGGAAACAATTTCTATTTCTTCTTTCTTATCTTCGATTAATTTCCCAAATATCTCGTTCGTTTCGTATGTTGCTTTCTTTATACAAGGTGTTTCACATTTCTAGAGCTTGCAATTTTACCTAGTAACTCATGCATGCAAACGTCATCTAACGAGGCTACAGAGCATCAAAATACAGGCTCCAGCTCCGGCAAATGTATGTAAGTAGAGTGTGATGCCGTGATTATGTATCAATTTGATCATGTATCATGTTCCGGAAGTTACAAGGGAATATCGTTATCATACCTCTGACGGCGGAATACAAGTACTGGTACTGTTGTTGCTAACTTTCATAGGTGGTAGTATGGATCAAAGTAAGAAAAAAATGTCCGGTAAACATGGGATACAAAATGCATACCTGAGGCGCTATGAGCACTTGTTCAACAGTGGAGATATGTTTTATGCTAGCGAAGATGAACAAGTCCTCACAGCTCTTAAGGTATGCATTTTATAGCCCATGTGTACTGGACATTCGGTCCATACTACCACCTCTGAAAGTTTCCTGCCCTACATCTTAGCTGCAACACTACTGGTACATACTGTCACACGTAACAGGAATGTCTTCTCTTCCAATTTTCCGTTATAGGGACATAACCTCAAATTTATACATTTATCCATCTCCATCATCATAGAAAATTGCTAACATCTTCATTGGATCTCCCTGTGTACACATATTTTACAGACTCCAGTGCCTGTAACTTTGTTACTCTGTAGCGTCGCTGGATGACGTTTCCAGACATCGATTCCCAGGTAGGTCCCCTCTACAAACGCGATAAGTGTGTCGCACGACGTGTGAAACTTTCTGTATGCAAACTCTCTCTCTCTCTCTCTCTCTCTCTCCCTCCTCAACTATCAACTACCGGCTTCCTTATAAGTCTTACATCTGCTGGCTGATTTTTGGCAGAGCTCTAGATAACATGCCGCTCACTGTATTTTATTGCTGGTTGCATCTTAAATTCAAACTGTATATTTTGGTCAAAACTGTGAAAAGTTATTTTCTACATCTATAGATGTTATAAATATGGGTTGAATTTCTTCAACCGATCTCTAGCGGCTAGTGTGTTCGATTTTCCTCTAGATCGTCTCCTCTAATGTGTTCCATTCCTCTGCAAATATTTTGGATCTGTATTTTCAGCCAGGACGTATGAAAGAGATGGTTCGGTAGTATTCACAATTATCACTATTTGCCATATGTGGTGTTGGTGTTGTTTTTTTCGTTTATTCTGAAGATTTAGCAGCATATCAGCGAGCATAGATGTTGACCAGTGAAGCAGCAAACGCCGACAGAGTGAGTCCTCGCCGATGCTGATAGAGCCCTCTGGTAGCGAAGCTCTGCACTACAGGCAACGAAGTGTGTGAGGTACTAGTAGCGACACGTAGCAGCGAAGTGATGAACCGCAAAATGGCCGCGAATATTGAGTGACTTAAATGTCTAGTTGCTGTTTATTTCTTCCTTTACACTATTATTACAAAACAGACTACGGCATCACTGCTCGGTTTGTCTGTTACCGTACTTTTGTGTATTTCACACATTACAAAATAATTCTGTTCTCTTAACATATAATGCAAACTACATCTCGAGCGACATTAATGTACGCAGAATGTTACATTCATCATTCCCTCTTCGTAATTTAGTATTACTAATAGTTTTGTCCACTCTTTTAAGCATTAAAAATGGATTTGTGGCTCGGAACAGGGCTACTGTTATATTAAATGTTAACAAAATAATCGCACGGTATAGTGAGTTAAAGAATATTGAACAGCAACGAGAACTGTAAGTAAGTTTATGCAATGCAACGCTAGTGATATAATAGTACAACAGTAATAGACTTTTTTCATCTCTTTTTCCTATTTTACAGTTTCACTCATTACCGATGGCAAATGCCTTGCAGAGAAGGTAACATTCAGCATCTTCGGCTGAGGCCATTACAATCTCTTTCATTCAACCAGACTTAACGCGTAGAAGTAGTAATATAATTTCTCTTCTGATCCAAAAGATACTTTTACATAAAGTAGAGGCAGAGAGGTAGTCATATAACTATTAATCGAAATATTATATCAAATATATGGGCGTGTTAGTGAAATCGCCAAGAAATTCCTCTTGTTAACGTTAAGTGTTATCTGTTTGATACAGCACTCAGCTCACATAAAACCACGAGAAACAACGTTTTTCATACAAAAAAAGAGTTTATCTCTTTAGTGACCTGTGTCACATCAAACATCCCATTTTGATACTAGAATAATTTGAGAAAAAAGAAGGCCTTTGTTCGTTTTTGAAAATGCAATTATACAGGATTTATTTATCACATAGTCAATCATGATACTAAAAATAACACAGCGTTGGCTTGTGATTTGCTATTGATGTAATATTTGGCATTTTCTTATGACGTTGAAATATTTACTGCTTTTTCAGCACTGAGAACGTGTGAAATACAGTATGTAATATATGAATCAGTATGATAACCTTTTTTTTTCGAATATTGACTGTTAACTACAGGAAAATGGCACATGTTTGGGTATTTACCTCAGCAGTATTCAGTACACGAAGGAAAACAAAATCTTTTTTTTGTAAGGGTTTTATTTGATAGTTGTAATCCTACAAATATACCAAGCAGTTTCTTTTGATAGTGAGATATATTAAATACCTTAAAATATATGTAGATGAAGTCTGGTGAAGAAAGTGTGTGAATTAAAATTTTAAATGTTTGTAGCAGCATAATTAGGTACAGTTTGTAGTGTGGGAGTGAGCTCCACGTGGGATCCAAAGCACGGACCCCACGGGGGTGCCTGACATGCGCCACATGCCAAGGCAGAGTTGGAGGCTAGTGTTCGGAAGTCTGAAAATTCCAGCGCCGGCCGGGGATTGAACCCCGACCCGGCTGGGGCGAATAGCCCCAGCCGAGGCGCTGGAACGTTTCAGACCCTCTTACCACTAGACCACCGGGGACCCCGGCTGTTTCCTGCTCTGGAGTCCAGCTAGTGGTCGTAGTGCACTCCCTGCTGTCCTCCGTGTTTACACCGAGGCAGCAGTGGCGTGGTGTAACAGGAAGTGTTTACCTGCGTCCGCTGGATGTCCACTTAGTGTGGGACTTATTTACCCGGCTGACGTTCGTGTCGCTATAAAGTCCTTAGTTGAGTTACAATTATTTCCAGGGACCGAAATCTGCCTATGCAGTTCCACACAGTCGCGTCTCACTATTTGAACCTCTGTAATTCGATCGTGTTGTCAAGACCCATGTAAGAACTTCTGTTTACCGAAGAAACCTCCTGTGTTCGGTACATTCCATAAACGGATGCGGCTGTCATAACAGACAGCCCCGTAAACATTTCGTAATGAAGTGCCAGCCGGTACATATTACTCGATATCTGGAATTGTTTTATCGGTTATTAAGATAATCGTTTCATCCCTAAACACTTTGAAAAATTCCCGTGTTTTCTCAATAAAGCATAAGCACAGTACATAGATCCGCCGTGAAAATGACATCGAAGAAGTACAAGTGTTCGAGTGCCACAGAAAAGAAGTTCGTCCTTGAAGGTGTGGAACGAAGAGCAGTACAAAAGTAAGATGTCACGTTTCGGGATTCCCTCATACTCGCTGTAGACACTCCAGAAGCAGGAAAATAAGTTTGATGATGTCTCATGAGGAGCGAGGAATAAATTCACTCTCATATAACTACTGTACGAGATGCCTCGCCGCCTCTTAAAGGGTGTCATGGGCTTCTGCGGCCGTGGACTCGGCGACCCGTGAGTCAACGTGGTGTTTCTGGCCACATACATTTTAGCTGCGGTTTCTGCGACCTGCAAGGGAAGCCGCGACAATGGGGAGGCTGTGTTTTGTAATAAGATCGCCCCTCCACATTTTATCTAGGCTTAAGGCTGTCTATGCACATAGTGCATTGCCGTGTTTAAAAAAATATTTTTTTTTTTACATTTTCCGTTCTACAACATTACTTCTGTCTTATTTTACGAACTTTTCGTACGAATGACGTAAATTTTAAACTCCTTAAATCCACCAAGTCATTATGTATTCTTAAAATATCTTTTAACTCCTTTTCAACACGGATTTATTTTTAATCTCTTTCACTGAATAGGCTAACCGACGGATTACTTTTTTTTTTAATTTCAGGTATTGATTTTATTACATTCTCCTTTAGCATATTGATCAGAAATTGTAGGTTCAGATACCTTTGCCTGATTGAGTATCGTTTGCTATGCCAAACTTCGACAGTATTCATGGTCCTGTGCATCGAATTGATGACGGTAGATAGCTGACCGAAATCACTTCGAAATAAATTCTCTGAACGCAGATGTGTTAGCTATCGAGGTGTTACCTAACGCAACTGAAGACAAGTTAAGCATGAATTTATTTCGATATAATTTCGGTCGACTGTCTGTCTTCACCAATTCCACATTTCAGATGGTGTACTAGGATTTTCCATCTATTGACTGACTATATAGTCAACGAATTCATGACCTTTTCGCCACCGGGCATTTGCTACGCTGTTACCATCCATGCATCATCAAGGCAGTCCGGTGGAAGATGTGCTCTACAGCATGCATGCGGCAAGACAATCGAACTACTTCTTCATCCCTGTATTTCTCCACTAATCCATTGCAGTTAATATCCATCTGACAACTTGGTTTTAGTTGTATATTGGCCACTGGTCAATCTCTCTTCATTGTAAATATAAATACGCATTGTCACCATATATCACCAGCATAACGTTTAATACAGATGTACATTACAAAGATCTTCATTTAAAAGTACAGCATACTTTGTTTCAGAGCAATTTTTTGGATTTTTGTGCTTATAACACGACGGCGTGCTGAGAAGATAACGACTCTGTTTTATTTGATGAAGTCAGTAACATTCTACATCTTTACTTTGGATTCCTACAGCCCTCTGATTTTGCGTAAGGAGCGTTTTGTAACAAGTGTTTATCCTTATTTTGGATAGTTACCTCTCTTATCTGAGTGACTATGTTGGTGGGTGAGAAAGAGCTCACAAAACTAAAAGAACGAATTCGAAGACTTCGTCCGCATGTGGAGCACACTCTCCTTGAGCACGGCAGTGCCAAACTACACACGATCGCTGCGGCATCTGCAGCAAGCCGACGTCCTTGGTTCACTGCCGTCGATCATCCTACACACAGTCTCGATTTTCGTCTATCGCAAAACTAAGAAAACCTTTGAGCACTTCAGTTGTGTCAAGCGGTGCAAGCAGGGGTAAGGTTGTGGCTCTGTTAACATAGTCAAACAATACACTGTGACGGTGTCAACAAAATATTATCTAGTTGGGGAAATTTTGCTGGTTCCGAGGGTGAGTGTCTTGAGAAATAAATAAATTTATAGACGTGAAGAATACAATGTAGAATGTTAATGAAGTTTGTTTTACTTAAAAAGCTTTGCGAGTTTTCACGTAAAACATCTGTCGACATTACTTTTCAGTGCGTCCTCGTACGGTGGATGTCTGAGAAAATACGTACATTGATTAAAATAAGTGGTGACATGAGTGCTGTTAAGAGCACTAGGTTCAAAAAATTTTAACTGTATGCCAATTGCAGATTAATTGTAATGGCAGCTAGCGCGATTATATGAGTGGAGTATTAGATTTAATGGTGAGCATTTATGTAATTTTTAAGCATTGTCATTCTTCCTCTCTTAAGTACCTCGTCCTCCAGTAACACTGCCGATGGATAGCATGATCTGTTGTCCGTCCATGGTTTTTCAGAACATTGATTCAGTGCTGAACCCAAACTGCTGGTTTGAGTTATTTAGCCAGGTTAATCCTGTGCGTCGTGGATCACATATTCCATTAATCTTTCAAAAAATGGTTCATATGGCTCTGAGCACTATGGGACTTAACATCGGAGCTCATCAGTCCCCTAGAACCTACAACTACTTAAACCTAACTAACCTAAGGACATCACACACACCCATTTCCCGGGCAGGATTCGAACCTGCGACCGTAGCGGTCGCATGGTTCCAGACTGAAGCGCCTAGAAACGCTCGTCCAGACTGCCGGCCATTAATGTTTCCTTTAATTATTAATTTCAACAGGTTTTATTTGTTGTTGCGGAATTGCGCTACCAAAACAATCGAGTTTTGCTCTCTGGATGCTGTTGAGAATTTCTACATTTTCGTACCGCCGTACTTTTGACTAAATCTGTCGATGGTATCCTTAATATTTTTCCATACGATCGCATTTCAAATGCCTAATACAGTCCATGACTCAGCTCCATAGAGTAGGACACCGAACGTGTAACATCGAAGTAGTAGAGTGCGAATCGTAATGACTGCTCTGAAGGTTCTCAACAGTCGCTACGGACTAAATGACTTCAGGGGACTCGGTTCATTGGCTACAAGTCTTCTAGTAATTCTGGAGATTTTCCATTGGACTAAGTGCGAGGTAGTCCCTCGTTGCTTAGATCGTGCAGTTTTCAGACCGTTTGTGTTACTATGGCTACACTACTAACTGTGTGTCCACCACCGTATCAGTAGATATAATGAAACGGCGGCACTCTTTCGTTATGTCTTACAAGGAGATTTCTCCAGGGGTAGGATCGACTTTCTGTAACCATCTATATGGTTATGTAGGTTAAGCACCCAAGTATTACACAGTGCAGCCATTCATCCTGGTGGGTAGACGGTTTCGAGGAACTGACGAGAAAAGAAATTCGGAATTTTGTGTGAGACTCAATAACGTGAAGAAAGCCGAATGACCTAAGTTGGTTGTGAGGGTATTGGAAAGGATACTAGCTTCACATGCATGAGGTTGTGGGTTTGAATCTCACCAGAGGAAGAAATCTATGCTAGGTGTTTATCGAAGTGATATTGATAATCATTTTCATTCAACTGATGTAAATATATTTTTTTTTATTTCCGCTCCTCGGTCACGTGATTCAATAGTGATATGAACTTCTTCATTTGCTCTAATTTTTCTTCTTATCATCCATTTTCCACTGGAAATATTTGTTCGTGAACTTTTAATTATCTTCATGTATTAATTTCGATCTAATTTCTCCTATTTTTATGGCCCTGTGTTTTCGTTATTGTGTTCATTATATCGATTTCTCACATTGCTTGAATTTTGTTTTACTTAGAAAACTTTCTCTCATTCATATCCTCATCTACCATACATTTCCATAGTACACAAAGAATTTAGGTTATGTTTTAAATATTTGTATGTCGATTACCATGCAAAAAAAGGCACGTCTTGTAACGAAAAATACGTTTTTCACGTTAATGCACAGTCAATATAAATAGATTATTTCGTCTTTTGTTTTTTTAATTAATTTATCGGAGTTTTGAAGTAATTGAATAGTCAAACAGATAGGTACAATAAAATACACATTCACCAAAATTCCGATTGGAAGAAGAATGATGTAAAGAAAAATGAAACAAATGGAAAAGTTCATACGGTGATTAAAACGATGTGACAGAGGAATAGAACGAAAGAAATTACATTTAAAACAATAAATTGAGTAAAAATAGGCACCAAAGTCATTTCGATAAGGATTTAAAAAAAAATTTACTGCACCTGACGAGGCATGGTTAAGCTTCTGTCCTAACCATTATGACACGCAACCAGACTATGGAATAAGACTTCCTTAACGCTATATAGCATGACGCAAAATTCCAAACTCTTCTGCGTCAGTTACTTGCAAACGGAGGCCCACCTGGATGCAGGGTCTGATACTGGGGGGTCTTGAGTTACACTACCGCTTATTTGGTTTCAAAAAGTCGACCCCACCGCTGGGGAGCTCTCCATGTTGGTTTTAAGAGTAACAAACGGCACATTTCGAAAGAACAGTAATGTCGCAATCCAATAGAAGCAACTAGCGGTGGCTCCTGCAAACTTAAAAGACGGCTCTAGCAAAGGCAAAAAAAAAAAAAAAAAAAAGAAATTACTGTAGCAAGTAACCTGGCAACGCTAAACACACGTTAACCAACAGAACAACAACGAAATAATAATAATAACAAGCAACAAACCTAGCAACCAATACAACTGGATACAGATCACAAGTATACACAACATTTACTACCAGATGCCCAGAATTAAAATTTTTAACAGAACAACGACTAGCTGATCAGATCTGTGTAATAATCAGAATTAGAAAACATCAAACAACGAGTACAACAAATACTGGAACAAAATAATGCCCAATCAGAAGAAGAAGAAGAAAATAATACAGTAATGGACTCACACATCCCAGAGCCAACAAACGAAGAACAACACGCATCAATTAAACAATCAAAGGGAAACGAAATCTTAAGACTGCCACCAGAACAAGTACAAATAGAACACGAAGTGACACACATGTCAGATATAAAAGAAAAATTTCAGCTGACATATATAGAATACAAAGACACAAATACAGACATTAGACCATTCTTGCATACACCGCAAAATAACCCACAAGTCGAAACAACAATAAAAACTATCAACACAATCATACACAACAAAATAAATGAAAAAACAACTATGGGAGAGTTACAACTACTGGTTTAAATAGGAGCATTCTCTACACTAAATTTACACACTAGACAGACATCAGAACCAACCAACACACAGAAGAAACCCACAAAACCTGCATGGCAACACAGGCTACAGATCGGAATAGAAAAACTGAGAGAAGACATCAGACAGCTAACACAATTTCTAAGAAAAGAAATATCATATAAAAAACGAAAAAGGTTAGGTAAAATCTCACAACAAGAAGCGATAGAGCAATTAGATGAAAAGAAGCAGAAATTAGAAGCATTGGCCAAACGACTTAGAACATACAAAAAAAGTGAAAATAGAAGGAAACAAAACCAAACATTCAACACAAACCAAAAGAAATTTTACCAGACAATAGATAACACACGCATTAAAATAGACAATCCACCAAACATAACAGACATGGAACACTTCTGAAGCAACATATGGTCAAACCTGATACAACATTAAAGACATGCACGGTGGATACAAGCGGAAACAGAGACATAAAAGATGATACCACAAATGCCTGAAGTGATAATTTTGCAACATGAAGCGACCAAAGCAATTAATTCTACACACAATTGGAAAACCACTGGAAAAGATAAAATAGCAAATTTCTGCCTAAAGAAGTTCATGTCAACACATTCACATCTAACTAAATTATTTAACAGTTACATTGCAGACCCATACACATTCCCTGATACACATACACAAGGAATAACGTGTCTGAAACCTAAAGATCAAGCACACACAGCAAACCCAGCAAATTATTGCCCCATGACATGCTTACCAACAATATACTAAATATTAACTTCAGTCATTACACAGAAAATAACGATACATACAACACAGAACAAAATTACAAATGAAGAACAAAAAGGCTGTTGCAAAGGAGCACGAGGATGTAAAGAGCACCTGATAATAGATGCAGAGGTAACATATCAAGCTAAAACTAAACAAAGGTCGCTACAGTACACATACATTGATTACCGAAAAGGTTTTGATAGTGTACCCCACTCATGGTTACTATAAATATTGGACATATACAAAGTAGATCCTAAATTGATACAGTTCCTAAACATAGTAATGAAAAACGACACTTAATATCCAAACAAATTCAAATAATATCACATCACAGCCAATACAGATTAAGCGTCGAATATACTAAGGAGACTCATTAAGTCCTTTCTGGTTCTGCCTTGCTCTGAACCCACTATCCAACATGCTAAATAATACAAATTATGGATACAATATTACTGGAACATACCCACACATGGATGATCTAAAACTACTGGCAGCAACAAATCAACAACTCAACCAATTACTGAAGATAACATAAGTATTCAGCAATTATATAAATATGGCTTTTGGAACAGACAAATGTAAGAAAAATAGCATAGGCAAGGGAAAACACACTAAACAAGAAGATTACATATTGGATAACCACAGCGACTGCATAGAAGCGCTGGAATAATCAGATGCCTATAAATATCTAGGATGCAGACAAAAAATAGGAATACATAATACAAATATTAAATTTAGGAGAGTATATTTTATGTTGTACAACTTCTTGTGGTTGTCCCGTACCTCATATTGTCACATTATGACAGTTCACCTCTCCGTGTAAATGGAGTGTTGCCTCGTCACTAAACACTAACTGTGGGAGAAAACAGCAATGCTCCACCTTGCCAAGAGTGAAATTACGGAACTTCACACGATGTTAGCACCCTCACGAACAGCTCGCAGTAGCTGAATTTAATGTTGTTTGATGCAGAAACGTCGACGCATAGACGCCAGACGGACATCGGGGGCGTGCTGAGCTGTCGAGCTGCACGGCGAACGGATTTCTGCGGACCCCTCGTGAAACTGTGGCGGATGCGTTCGACGTCTGTATCATTCACTCGGGGACAGCCCGGCGGTTTGCCTTTATGCAAACATTCTGTTTCTCTTAACGCTAGGATGCATGGTGCCGAAAACAAACGTGAATGCATATTCAGGGCCTCCAAGGCCCTGACCTAATTTAAAATTTTCCTCTTTCCACATATTCATTCTTTGGAGTTAAATTTCGTTCTGTCAAATTTTTTGTCATATTGCAAGATTCCTAAGATACAGTGACAGGATCTGGTGGGCCTGATTAAAATTTTTTATATAAAACTCTAAGAGTGAATTTTTATTAGTTACTTTCCTTTACAAACAACATATACAAATTATTTTATTAATTCACTTATAACTTGCAGTTTACATTTTAAAACACTTATTACAACCAATTTCTTCAATTAAAACATGCTCATTATTCACAGTATTATGTATATTATATATATTTTTATAAAAAGTTATTATTCATTGTTCACATAAAATTGCATCTTTCTTAGTTTCCAACATGTGACAAACAAGAAGCACAAAGAACGCCACTATGTTCCTTACAAATGTTGGGTTTGCACTTAATGCATGTCATAGCACTTTTCCTGTGTTTCTTATATGGACAATAATTGCATCTTCTTCTTTTTCCTGAAACATGTAGTTGGTTCGGCAATATGACATCTTCGCAAATCATCAACGATTTTCTTTGGAAGATTAGGGATCTGAATATGAAGTTCCATTAGAGGTCTTACCATTTCCTCTGCTAAACCTCTTAGGAACAAACGCCTTTTATTGCTTCTTCCACTATGGTATGTCAGATGTTGGGCGGAAAATAAAATTTCAGTGGTCATTGCTGCGATGTCCATCATATTCATCCATAATGCAAATGGACATCTTCTCGTTTGTCTCTTGCACGTGTAATAACGAATATTCTGGTCCATTTATCTACTCCACCCTTCGTAGAGTTATAGAAGTTTATTGCATCTGGTTTCTTTTTTGCATGAGTTTCATCAGTGTTTCTGTCGTATTGCATTGTGCTAATGAGAACTATAGACTTCTTCTTATTGGGAAGATAACTCACCATTGTAATGACACCTATAAATGCAAACAAAGAGGAATGAATTGCTCTTGAGACAGATGGTTCATCTCATTAGGAATTTCTGGTTTATTTTGTTTGATTGTTCCCACCACTGTAATTTGCTTCTGAAGCACACTAGTAAAGAAGTTGTCAACGGTAATATTTTTTGATGATCATTGAATGCTTTTAGCAAGATCTTTCACTACATTCAATCCAAGATTTTTCTGAATAAATTCATGGGGCTTCCTTCTCGTGTAAACAGTTCCCTCTAAAGCATATGATCACATAACAAAAATATTTTTATGCCGCACTTGGCTGGTTCAGAGGGCATATACTGGGTGAAGCTGCATCTTCCACGGATTAGGACTAGCTGTTCGTCAACTGTGAGCGAATGATTGGGATTCATTCTATTTCTACACTTATCAAGAAATAGTTCACATACATAGCGAACTGCTGCATCATCTGCAGATCGAGCTTCACGGGTACGCCTGTCATCAAATCTAATCATTCTCCTTATATCCTCGAATCTATTTACTGACAAGGTAGCCTTCTATGTAGGATTTTCCTTTTCATCCTAGAATAATTCTCTAATAAGGACATCCCAAGTCTTCTCATCACCAGAAAGCAGTAAAAGACCAAGAAAACCCACCATTCCAGCAAGCAAAACGTTTTTCCACGTAAAGCAGCCACTCTTCTGCCTTCAATATTTGTGCAGATGATCATTTCCTTGGAGATGAAATAGTCCCAGGCATCCTTAGGTTTACAGGTATTCAAACCAAGGGCTGGACTAGATGCCTTCTTTACGATGTTATGGACAGGCGTACGAAAAGTTGCAGGAGGATCTAATTTCCAAATCGCTCCATTCCGACTAATGTATGTGTGGTCTTCTATACCTTTTTGTGGTGGTGCTCCATTTTCAGACTCTGATGAAGTAATATTATCGGAAGGACTGCCATCTGCCTCAATATTCACATCTGCAGGTTCATTGGCTAATTCTTCACTACTTGCATCTTCAAATATATTTCCTTCCTCGCAAGAATCATCTTCTTCAGACCACTGAGCCACAACACTTCTAGAGCTTGCAGTTTTACATAGAAACTCATGCCTGCAAACGTCACCCACCGACGCTGTGGAGCATCAAAGTCACAGGCGCCAGCTCCGGTAAATGTATGTATATGCAAGATGATCCGTGATTGTGTTACAAACTTCCTAGTATGATGGAAACAGACAAATGTATCGATTTGAGGTAAGGGCCCCTGTACCGGAAACAAACGTGTCGAAAGTTGTAAGTGAAAATCGTTATCCTGCCTCTGACAGTGGAATACATGTACTGGTACTGTTGTTGCTAGGATTGTAGGGTAGGCAAAGTTCAGAGGCGGCAGTATAGACCGAAACAAGAAAAAAAGTGCAGTAAACATGGAACTCTAAACTGCATAATTCTGGAGCTGTAAGCACTTGTTCAATAGTGGAGATGGCTTTCACGCAAGCGATGATGAACAAGTGCTCATGGTTCATGATGTATGCATCTTACAGCCTATGTGTACTGCACATTGTTTTCTTCTTTCGTTCCATACCACCGCCTCTGCAAGTTTCCTGTCCTACATCCTAGCAACAACGATAACGTTACATACTGTCAGAGGTAACAGAAAGGTTTTCTGTTATAATTTTCCGGTGCAAGGACATAATCACAAATGTACGCATTTATCCATCTGCATCATCTTAGAAAGTTTGTAACATCTTCATGGGATCCATCTATTTTTGTAGTTGCCGGTTCCTATAACTTTGACGTTCTGTAGCATCGCAAGATGACGTTTTCAGAAGTAGATTCCTATGTAAAACTTGATCAGTTAAATCCCCTGTATAGTCACGAGTAGTGTGAAACACCGTGCATATAGAATGAATAACATCAGGCAATGGACTAGAACGCTGTCTCACTCACTTCTCACGTATTGCCTTACTTTTATGTCCTTCGACTTGTACAGCCTCTGTCTCATTTCTGGTGGAGTTCTAAGTAATGTTTCTCTCGCTATATTTTATTCCTGGTTCCATCTTAAATTCAAACTGTATATTCTGGTCAACATCGTCAAAAGTTTTTTCTGTATCGAAAGATGTTATAAATATAGGTGCTGTTCCCTCCAAATTGATTTTCCTCTAAATCAGCTTCTGTAAGGTTCTCCATTCCTCCGCAAATAGTTTGTATCAGTATTTTCAGCTAGGAGTTATCATAGTGGTGGTTTGAAAATATTCGCACTGACCACGAGTTGCCTTATTTGGTATTGGTGCTATTACGCTTCTCGTTTAGTGTGAGGATTTAGCGGGTATCTCAGCTGGCGTACTCGTTCAGGAGTGAAGCAGCAAATCCCGGCAGAGTGAGTCGTCGCCAGCTCCGCTAGAGCCCTCTGGTAGCGAAGCCCTGCGCTACAGACAACTGACTGTATGAGGGACCAGTAGCGACACCTAGCAGCGATGTGGTGAAAAGGAAATAGTATTGCTAAAAGTTTTATCCACGCCTTTTAGCATTTAGAATGGAGATATGGCACGGAATTTAATAGCAAAAGAAAACAGCTATAGTAGCAGTCTCTCTCTCGCAATGCAACAATAGTACAACAACAATAGACCAACTGAATCTGTAGAGGTAGTAATAAAATTTCTTTTCTGACCTGCAAGGTACTTTTATATAAAGCTGAGCCTTAGAGGTTGTCATGAAACTACCAACAGAAATATTATATGAGACATGTAGACCTGTCAGTAAAATTCATTTTTTTAAATGTTAACTGTTTAATTTAGCATTCAGCTGACATAAGACCAGGAGAATTATCCTGTATCATACAAACAAAAGAGTTTATCTCATTAGTGACCTGTATCCTATCTTAATCTCATTTTGACACTTGAATAATTTGAAAAAAAGGCCTGTGTTCGTTTTGAAACTACAATTACTGACAATATTCACTTATAAATGGCACTGAGTGTGAACTGTTACGAAACGATTTCTGATACAGAATTTATTTATTATCGTATAATCAATCAGGATACTAAAAAGAAAAGGCAGACTGAGACACCTGAAAATATCTTGTGTGATGGTATTGATATAATATTTTGCATTTCTTTGACATTGAGATAATTTATTCAGTATTATAGCCAAACTTACTTTCATAATTACCTACAAGAAAATGAAAGCTGTTTTGGTATTTATCTTAGCAGCATTTAGCACAAAAAGGAAAATAAAACTTATTAGTTTTTTTTAGTGAGGATTTCATTTCATTGTTGCAATCCTACAAATGTTCATGATACTATGCAGTTTCTTGCGACAGTGAGATGTCTTATGTAGAAAGTACCTGGAAAATATATGTGGATGTGGTCTGGTGAAGAAAGTGTGCGTATTAAAATTTAAAATAAGTGATTGCAGCAGCATAATGAGGTATATTTTGTAGTGTGGGAGTGAGCTCCACGTGGGATCCGAAGCACGGACCCCACGGGGGTGCCCGGCATGCGCCACATGCCAGGGCAGAGGTGGAGGCTAGTGTTCGGAAATCTGAAAATTCCAGCGCCGGCCGGGGATTGAACCCCGGCCCGGCTGGGGCGAATAGCCCCAGCCGAGGCGCTGGAACGTTCCAGACCCCCTTACCACTAGACCACCGGGGACCCCGGCCGTTTCCTGCTCTGAACTCGGTCTGGTAGACCTGTCACACTTCCTGTTGTCGGCTGTGTTTACATCGGACGCTGAGTGGCATAGTGTAGCCGGCAACATTAGAACGCTGTGAGGAGGAAGTGTTTACCTCCGACTAGTAGCTGTCCCCCCTACCCAGGTGAAGTAGCTTTACAGTTACCAAAGACATTTGAAATCAGCCTTTGCGACTGTATGCAGTCGACAGTTGTTAATCGTTTGTTTCAACCTGTTCCCAAATGCCTCGAGAAAACCGAAGCAACTTCTTCACTAATCGAGGCGACTGTCATATCAAAACGACCCACAGACATTCTATAATTACAAGTCAACGCCTAGCTTACACCAGATAATTCTGTCTGTTTCATCAGTTGTTTTAACAATGCACGAAATACCACAGCATATTATTAACCCGTTGCAAATAAATTTCTGTGTGTGCAGTTCAGGTCTGCGCCGTACATTTTTCGTGAAAACGTCGGGATAAAATCGTAACATGTGTTTCATATTAATATGAAATTAAGTTATCAATATCTTTATTACAGTGTTCACACTCACAATTTTGGACTTTTCAGTGGCTGGGGTACGATATAGCCTTTGAGTACGTTATCGCGTTGCGCAATTTCTTCCTTTTTTTCCGACTCTGAGGGAGCTGTCGCCTTCTCTCAGCGCTGCCCTATTTAGGCTTCTGGGAGGGCTTTTCTCGCGTTTTCTGTAATTTAGAGCATATTTACAAGTCCTGAGACGAACTCTCCCTTTGTGTCGTAGGTTTAAACTCAATATAGATTTTCGTTTATATTCCGGCGAATATTTTTATTTTCTGTTACTCCTAGCGGCGCTCCCTAAGCTGTTCATCGCAATGACACACAAATGAGAATCCTATCTTACAGCTACACCAGTTTATAACTTTACATAAAGATGATTCCTAACAATGACCCGCATATGCCAATACAGGCAATAAGTGACAACCACGTGGACTTAACCTTTGTTTGCGCACTGTCAGTCTCGTAATTAATAGTGATTCAAATCTGACGCCATTTTGTCACACAAGGAACTTCTACCACGGAGAAAGTAGACGTTTTTCACTTTAGGATATTTTCCAGGAAGTTTCCGACATTCGTAAAACAGAAACGAGTTTCGACGCTGTGGAATGCAACGAGAAGTAGCAGGTAACGAATTGTTTCGGGATTCCACCATCCAAGCTGCAAACGATCATCGAGCGGAAAGATAATGTTGCTCATAAGTATTAAAAAGCGGGAGCAAGCAGACCGGGCGAGGCGAAAGTTTATGGTATTGCCTTACTCAATGCAGGGTACAAAAGGTATATGTCGGAGGTTATAGCTTTACGGAACGCTAAGACATTTACGGTTAGTCTGGGAACAGAAGTCTCAGATACAAATAAGGAGTGACAAGCTAGCTCCAAAGACATAAGGTCCTTTATGAGAAACTTAATTGACAAAAAGCAACCATTCGTGACAGTTGATTCAGCATTGAAAAATGAATGAAGCTGAATTTATGTATTTTCGAACATTTGTGTGTACCTTCCTTTTCAAATACTAAAGCAAAAAACATGTAAGAAAACTGGAAATACGTTAGTAAAAAGAAAATAAAAATTTTATTTCGATTTTTCCTGATTTCATCTAGAGTAAAGTCGAGTTAAATAGAATTAATTATTCGAACTTCGAATTGTGCAGACTCGATTGTAACGGTCCTTTGCGCTTCGAATTTTCTAGTCAGGAGTAATGTCTAAAAAGTAAAAACAAATCTTTTCGTACTACTATCCACGTTGCAGTAGATGCTGGTTTGGTTGTCCTTTTTAGTATATCAGTATGATCATAGAGTCATAATCAACGTACACAACGCTGTTACGGTATAAAAGTACTTTTATTTTTACCAAAGTCGCGTAAGAATGCGCTTTTGCCATGCATCCCAACTCCCTAAATCCGCCATGAGGGAAAAGAAAATGAATACTCTTTCCTTTGCTTTCACCCTTCATCAATGACAATTGATAATGACTTGGCAGCAGAGACCTGTTTAGCTTGAGTGAGCTTAAACGGAAGGCATTGACGAATAAAAATACAAAACAGATATATACGTAACGTCACGTAACCATGAAGAAAAGCAGACTTGGTTCATTTTACCATATAAGTTCATTCTTTTAAAACATCGTAAGTAGAATTAACAATTTCGGTCGCTTTCAACATCTAGGAATGTTCTTTATAATAAATAAGTTTCTGATATTTACTTACAGCAATCTTGTGTCTTTTCCCCTTGCATTTGGAGTTGTCTTCTCTGACTGCAGATCTTCGAGCAGCAGTGATGTCATTATCCTACATTTATGTTGGTCTGCTGCGCTGAGGTTGATCCCTCACCTGTGGTCGAGTGAGAGATCATTCCAAAGTATGGCAGGCAGCGAAAGACTTTGCGAGGGGCCGATCGTAGGGCCTCCAGAGGAAGCTTCTTGGAACGCAAATTCTGTGTGTTCACAGAAGGTGAGTTTGCTGGTAGTTCGGAACTCCAATAATAGGCGCGTAATTGGCCGCCTTAGTAACATGGCTGCCAAGGAGGGGAACGACGGCAGTGTGCACAAGGTGGGGGAGTCAGTCCTGATTTGTAAAGAGTGCTTCCGGATGCCATGAAGAGTACAGGGTGCACCCAACTGCAGGTGGTGGCCCAACTCGGTGCCAATGGCGTGTGTCGCTTTGGATTGTTGGAGATTCTCTCTCCTTTTGTTTAGCGGATATGGTTAAGCGAGTTTAAGGCGGAGCTCATAATCTGCACCATCATCGACAGAACCGACTGTGGTCCTTCGGTGCAGAGCCGAGTGGAAGGTATGAATAATAGGCTCAGGCGGTTACGTGACTGTGTAGGCCTCAGATTCCTTGACTTGAGCCATAGTGTGGTGGGTTTCCGGATTCCGCTTAATAGGTCAGGAGTCCACTACACGGGTAGTGGGGTCGGCTGGGGTGCATTTTTAGGTTAGAGGGTCTCAGGAAAACATAGAAATGGCGTCTGTCTAAAAGGGGGCAGGTAACACACAGTAAGGTGGTTGTAGAAACGATCGGTGTTGTAAATTATCGTAGCTGTGTTGGGAAAGAACCAGAGCTCCAGGCCCTAATAGAAAGCACTGAAGCTCAAACAGTTATAGGTACGGAAAGCTGGCTAAAGCCGGAAATATGTTAAGCCGAAATTTTTTCAAACGACCTAACAACGTTCAGAAGGGATAGATTAAACATAGTTGGTGCTGGAGTATTTATTGCTGTCAGAAGTAGTTTACCTTGTAGTGAAACTAAAGTAGATAGTTCCTGCGAAACAGTATGGGTAGAGGCTATACTTGTCAATCGGACTAAACTGGATCGTTTTGCCGACCCCGACTGAGAGGATATAGTTGCTGAACAGTTCAAAGAAAACGTGAGTCTCATTTCAAATCGGTACCCCACTCCCACAATTATAGTCGGTGTTGATTTCGATCTATCCTCGATATGCTGGAAAATTTATACCTTTAAAGGCGGCGGTACGCATAAAACGTCAGCCGAAATTGTACTGAATGCTTTCTAAAAACATTATTTTGAACAATTAGTTCGTGAGCCCACTCGAAGCATAAATGGTTACGAAAGCGTACTTGACCTCATAGCAGCAAATATTCCTGGATGAATAGGTAGTATCATGACGAATACAGGGATTAGCGACCACAAGTCAGTTGCCTGTACACTGAATACTGTAACACCTACAACCATCAAAAAGAAACTTAAAGTACATCTGTTTAAAAAAAGCTGACAATGCTCTTAACGATTTTTAAGGAAACAGCCTCCACTCCTTCCGATCTGATCATGTAAGCGTAGAAAAGATGTGGAATGATTTCAGAGAAATAGTATCGATTGCAATTGAGAGATATATATACCACATCAATTAATAAGTGATGGTACTGATCCCCCATGGACAAAACGGGTGAAATCGCTGTTGCAGAAGTAACGAAAAAGCATGCCAAATCTAAAAGAATCCAAAATCCGCAAGACTGGCAATGTTTTGCAGAAGTTCTAAATATAGCGGTTACTACAGTGCGAGATGCTCTTGATAATTTCCGCAACAAAACTCTGTTTCGAAATCTGGCGAAAAACCCAAAGAGATTCTGGTCATGCATAGAGTACACCAGTGTCAAGACGCAATCAGTACCTTCACTGGGCGAAAGTAACAGTGGAGTCACTGATGACAGTGCCACTAAAGTAGAGTTAAGAAACGTGGTTTTCCGAAACTCCTTCAGCAAAGAATACGAAGTAAGCATTCCCGAAGCCCAGTCAACAGAAAGTGCATATCCTCGGTGTAGCAAAGCACCTTAAATCACTTATTAAAGGCAAGGTTTCCGTTCCAGATTGTATACCAGTCAAGTTCCTCTGAGTGTGCTGATACAATAGCTCCATGTTTAGTAATTATATACAACCGCTCACAGAAAGATCCGTACCTAAAGACTGGAAAATTGCTCAGGTCACACCAATTTCTTACAGTACTGCCTTTTGTGATGTTTAACAAAACTGTTGGCAAGCGTACTTGTTATACAAATGGGCACGGCAAAGGCTTAAGGTCGTAAAAAAAATTTCAGCGTTAAACTGGAAATAGTTGTAGGAGAGTATCAGAAGTAATAACCTAATGACATCTTTAATTTCTTGTACATTAGGTTTTTGTGTTGGAGAAGATTCTCATCAGTAATTTTAATAGTCTCATAAATGTGAATGTTAGCAAGTAAATTAATTACGTTAAAGGATACGGAATTACCATCATCAGAAATGGAAAAGTTTTTAATTTTAGCTGTTAGTTAAAGGGAATTTTTGACAGTGTAGTTTTCTTCAAAAACATAATATTCTTTAAATGGTGTATCTAATTTTTTGCCGATTTCGTAGAAGCGCCGTCTGTATAGTTAACACTGTGGACAGGAAGCGAAGGCGGCGTGCAGTCGGAGGCGATGCTGGGCACCAATTGTCGGCTACGACAGGACTGCCCGGGAGGCACACTTACACTCCAGTGGCCGCACGAGTCACAGTGGATGCAGCGAAAGGTCCGCAGCAGCACTGATACTGTCGCGGTTGTGTGCACCACCTGTTCTAGTGTCTCGTATGCACGAAGGACCTCTGCAGACCGAGTTGCAACTTTCTTAGCTCGCTGGACTGTGCATTTGCTGATTTACAGGGGCTGTGCTCGATGCAGCCCGCCTGGCAGTGGTGTGTTGCAGCGTGGCGTCAGCGCCTGACAGCTTCCGCAACTGGACAAATGAACTGGCGGTAAAAAAAAGTCACAACAACTTTCGTTTTCTGACAAAGGCTGCAGCCAGAAATTTAGTTATAGAGTTTGATGGTCTTTTCTATGTGCCTGAGCGATCATCCTTACGGTGAGTTGCTGACTACGCTCAGAGTATTTGCTCGAGTTACCCGTTGCGTGTGTTATCGCCGCGGTATCATTTCATCGACGTGGTGACTGTGACATGTGAATGGCTGGTCACATGAATGGACTTTCGTGGCGGGCAAAAATTGCAGGCCATTTCTGTGGGTCTCTCTAACGGATCGGGCCTGCCGATCCAAAGCCCATAGTTTGCCACTAATGTGCGGGTACTACCATGGACCTAGGACTGTGGTGCCCCTCCTCGGCCCCAGGCGATGTATTTCGGGAATCGTGACTGTCTCACAGCAAGTATATTGTACAGTGCGGCGTTTGATACAAAATTTATTTATTATAGTATATTTTGGCACTTCGAAAGTAGTTTATATATTTGAAAGAATGGACGATAAGAAAAAAAAATTGTGGCAATCGCAGGCAGTTTGTACACTATGAAGTCATGTATTTATTGAAAGAAAAAAAAATCACACAATACCTGTAGATAATAGACATAACTCAGTGAGTAATAACCGACAATTACGAACATAGAAGCATAATTTTATTAGCAGTCACCTACAGAGTTGGTTGACACACCTCTTGCCCACCTTGTACATTTATTTCGAGAGGCCTACTTTTTTCTGAGATTATTTTAAATACCATCACTGCTTTCAGTGTCTCGCAACTCCAAGAAAATGCATATTTCCGTCACCAAATGGGTTTCGCTTTATGAAAATAAAATCAGTGATCTTAATTAAACATATCTACCATTGGGCTTCCTTTCTCCATCTACAAGCAGTTCATTACACAACATTTTGATGTTAGTACTTAAGATTTTTGTTCACACGTTCAGAAACACAGAGGTCATTACATTTTATTTTTTTTTTCAATTTAGGTCTTTCACTTGGGGGAAAGTTGTGGCAACCCTGTAATAGGTTTCATTTTTCAGTCTCATTGCAGCATTGTTATTTAAGACAAGGCATAAGAATGTAATGGGTTTGAATCATTGCATGTCAGTCATCCATGAACTGCAAAATCTTACACGTCATTAAGACACATTTTCAAAAGAGAAAAAAGGTACATTGCATAATATACAAAAAATGGACTCGCTCGCTGAGGATGTTATACAAACTTAATTATGTACGTAGACAGTTCATACGTTCCGGGAATAGAGAATCTCGACTATTTTCACCCGTTATCGACATTGATCCTGGCAAGATACCGATCCCACGGATTAAAAGATTTTCGAGAATGTTTTCATTTTAATAGTATAAATGTGACAAAGTCATGCAGGAAGCAGGCGACCAGTATTATTATTTTAATAATGAACAGCCTCTGTTGCATCGCTTACCTAGAATTTACCCAGGTTTCAGTAGGGATAACTCAACCTTCTTCAGAATAACAATGTTTACTGTGTGTTCATAGTGGAGATCCAGTACAGCACTCGTGGCTGCCGTATCGCGGTCGCGAAGTGGGGCCGATGCAGTGCCAGATAAGTTTTACAGTCTGGCGATAGTTTATGAATTAGTAGTATTAACTTGGCGATGTCCACTATGGACAGACAGTAGATACTGTTATTGTGAAGAAGGTTGGGTTATCCCGACTGAAACACAGGTAAATTCTAGATAAACAGTGCAACTGAGACTGTTCATTATTAAAATTAATGTTTATACAGTTGGTGACAGGACCGCGAAATGTTGCAGATATTTAAGTATTACTGTTATTAGAGTAAATAGAAGTTCTGCATTGAGGCTAACTGTGTGTGTTCTGCTTCACATGCAACTTTGAACGACATATGCAGATGCAGTAATCGCATATGGATATCTGATGACGGCTACATTCCGAAACACAATACTGCCATTCCTTGCGCGAAATTTGACGTTTAGTATTGGGAACCAGTCAACATGAACGCAGAACTACTGATGTTGTAATTTGAAGTTCGATGTTGGATAACAATTTCCGTGTGATATAATAACTAATTCCCAGTTTTCGGATTTTTCCTTTACGTGTACTGTAAAACCTTGCTCCTTGCTAATTTTCATTAGTGTAGGTCAACAGAAAGTGCCCTCTAGGTCTGTATATTTTACACCGTGAAGGGAACACGACCTCAGTATGTGAAAAAAATTTCAACTTGATACATCTCCCCGTTCCTGAAGCAAAGGATCTGCAACAGACAGACGAAAACAAGGGTAAAAGATTAAGTGGTATATTTAGCCAAAAACATGGCACACTGCACTTAAAAATACAAAAAAAGAAAGGCACCGAGATTCGAACTCACGACTTCTACTGTTCCTGCACGCTCATTATCGCTAGACTACCAAGCCCGACATTTGCCTTTTTATACTTATGTGGGGGGGGGGATTTATTTTAATTGGTTGTGATGCCCAGATAACATACACGTAAACGCGATCCTGTTGCCAGTTACAGAGCAGTAAAACGCCCAACTCACATCAGTATATTGCTTTATTTGTATCACATATTCGAGCACAATTTCCATCTGTACTTGTGTAAACTTTTAAGAAGCTAATCGCCATAACTACGCTTACGTCTTTGGTCACGAGATATTTTTTGTACTCCTACTGTCAAACTCTGTGTTACCTTTTGCGTCGGTAATCACGTGCTGATTATCCAAGTAGCAGCCGACTGTTAATAAATGTTTTACTTTTTATCAGCGCACCTTGTATTCACGCATACGACTGTGTACAGTTCTCAGAGATTATCAGCATTAACTTCCAAGCCATCCACAAGGAATCAAGAGTGGCATTAGAGCCACCCTGAAGTCTAGGCTGGTCTTCACGGTGGCACGAAATCTTGGTCAAGCAGAAAATTTATAATTCTGAACTCAGGCGTAACGAGTTACCTCAGACTGAATGAGCTCCCCCCTGCTAAGCAGCATGGATTCCGAAAACATCGACTACGTGCAACCCGACTCGAACGACAGTCTGAATACCAGAGATCAAGGCAGACAGGGGAAAACGGTGTTTACTGATTTCCGAAACGCATTTCACTCACCAGGACAACTGTGCTTTTTAAGTGAATTGGGTTTCGCATCATCTATATTCTCAAAATTCATGCTGGCTCGCGTTGAGGTCGTTCTGTTTGACCTCAGAATATGTTCTAAGGTACTACAGCAAATCGATAGCGAAAAATAAAACTGTGCAGTTAAACAGGCGAAAAAATACCGTACCCTATTACCGTGATGCCAAAGAGTCGCAGTTGTAACAGCTGAAATCATACAAATACATTGTTGCAACACTTAATAGGTATAAGAAATGTCACGACCACAATAGTCTGAGTTGTAGGTAAAGCAGCAAAACAGTGCAGCTGACTATCCCCGCGAATTTCCGCTAGCCCCTTGTAACTCAGGGCAGGCTGCCGCTTCTTGTGGTCGAACAGCCAACCCCTTACTGCATTCCACGGTTACGCCGATGGCGATGGCTGTGGTACTGAGATGAGAAGAATTTAGTGCACGAAGGCTGAGGGCTTACACATCCACACTATGTTCGTTTAGGACTTAAGCTCACGTTCTCTAAACACTTCCATAGTGGAAAATGATGAAAGGTTTCTGTTCCAGTAGTGTGCTGCAGCGTTGGCTCTTGCTATACCGTGCCCAGTTGGCTGTGTTTTGCCTTGCAATGCATAACACACTCATCCACTCGCAACTTGTATTTATCATCATCCCATTGAACCATGGACCTTGCCGTTGGTGGGGAGGCTTGCTTGCCTCAGTGATACAGATAGACGTACCATAGGGCAACCAAAACGGAGGAGTATCTGTTGAGAGGCCAGACAAACGTGTGGTTCCTAAAGAGGGGCAGCATCCTTTTTAGTA
This sequence comes from Schistocerca gregaria, assembly GCF_023897955.1. Classification (NCBI taxonomy): domain Eukaryota; kingdom Metazoa; phylum Arthropoda; class Insecta; order Orthoptera; family Acrididae; genus Schistocerca; species Schistocerca gregaria. The sequence continues at coordinate 3,253,395 of NW_026061738.1, read as the reverse complement.
GTTGCAGGGCAACATTCTGGATGATTGACTGATCTGGCCTTGTAACACGAACCGAAACGGCCCTGCTGTGCTGGTACTGCGAATGGCTGAAAGCGAGGGGAAACTATGGTAGAAATTTTTCCCGAGGGCATGCAAATTTACTGTATGGTTAAATGAGATGGCGTCCACTTCGGTAAAACATTTCGGGGGTAAAATAATCCCCCATTCGGATCTCTGGGCGAGCTCTACTCAGTAGGATGTCGTTATCAGGAGAAAGAAAACTGACGTTCTACGGAACGGAGCGTGGAATTTCATATCCCTTAATCGGGCAGGTAGGTTCGAAAATTTAAAAAGGGAAATGGATAAGTTAAAGTAAGATATAGTGGGAATTGGTGAAGTTCGGTGGCAGGAGGAACAAGACTTTTGGTCAGGTGACTACAGGGTTATAAACACAAAATCAATTAGGGGTAACCAGGAGTAGGTTAAATAATGAATAAAAAAATAGGAGTGTGGGTAAGCTACTACAAACAGCATAGTAAACGCATTATTGTGGCCAAGATAGACACGAAGCCCACGCCTACCACAGTAGTAGAACTTTATATGCCAACTAGCTCTGCAGATGACGAAGAAATGTTTGATGAAGTAAAAGAAATTATTGAGATAGTGAAAGGAGACGAAAATTTAATAGTCATTGGTGACTGCAATTCGGTAGTAGGAAAATGGAAATAAGGAAACGTGGTAGGTGAATATGGATTGGGGGGGAAGAAATGAAAGAGGAAGCCATCTGGTAGAATTTTGCACAGATCATAACTTAGCTATGATTAACACTGGGTTCAAGAATCATGAAAGAAGGTTGTATATGTGGAAGAGACCTGGAGATACTGCAATATTTCAAATTATATAATGGTAAGACAGAGATTTAGAAAACAGGTTTTAAATTGTAAGACATTTCCAGGGGCAAATGTGGACTCTGGACACAATCTATTGGTTATGACCTGTAGATTAAAACTGAAGAAACTGCAAAAAGGTGGGAATTTAAGGAGATGGGACCTGGATAAACTGAAAGAACCAGTGGTTGTACAGAGCTTCAAGGAGACCATGAGGGAACAAATGACAGGAATGGGTGGAAGTAATACAGTAGAAGAAGAATGGGTAGCTTTGAGGAACGAAGTAGTGAAGGCAGCAGAGGATAAAGTAGGAAAAAAGATGAGGGCTGCTAGAAATCCTTGGGTAACAGAAGAGATATTGAACCTAACTGATGAAAGGAGAAAATATAAAAATGCAGTAAATGAAGTAGGCAAAAGGGTATACAAATGTCTCAAAAATGAGAACGACAGGACGTGCAAAATGGCTAAGCAGGGATGGGTAAAGGACAAATGTAAGGATGTAGAGGCTTGTCTCACCAGAGGTAATATAGATACTGCCTACAGGAAAATTAAAGAGAACCACTTGTATGAATATCAAGAGCTCAGATGGAAACTCAGTTCTAAGCAAAGAAGGGAAAGCTGAAAGTCGGAAGGAGTATATAGAGGGTCTATACAAGGGTGATGTACTTGAGGACAATATTGTGGAAATGGAAGAGGATGTAGATGAAGATGAAATGGGAGATATGATACTGCATGAAGAGTTTGATAGAGCAGTGAAAGACCTGAGTCGAAAACCTTCCATTAGAACTACTGACAGCCTTGGGAGAGCCAGTCCTGACAAACCTCTACCATCTGGTGAGCAAGTTGTATGAGACAGGCGAAATACCCTCAGACCTCAAGAAGAGTATAATAATTCCAATCCCAAAGAGAGCAAGCGTTGACAGATGAGAAAATTACCAAACTATAAGTTTAATAAGTCACAGCTGCAAAGTACTAACGCAAATTCTTTACAGATGAATGGAAAAAATGGTAGAAGCCAACCTCGGGGAAGATCAGTTTGGATTCTGTAGAAATATTGGAACACATGAGGCAATACTGACCCTACGACTTACCTTATAAAGTAGATTAAGGAAAGGCAAACCTACGTTTCTAACATTTGTAGACTTAGAGAAATCTTTTGACAATGTTGACTGGAATACTCTCTTTCAAATTCTAAAGGTGGCAGGGGTAAAATACAGTGAGCGAAAGGCTATTTACAGTTTGTACAGAAACAAGATGGCAGTTATAAGAGTCAAGGGACATGAAAGGGAAGCAGTGGTTGGGAAGGGAATGAGACAGGGTTGTAGCCTCTCCCCGATGTTATTCAATCTGTATATTGTGCAAGCAGTAATAGAAACAAAAGAAAAGTTCGGAGTAGGTACTAAAATCCACGGAGAAGAAATAAAAACTTTGAGGTTCACCAGTGACGTGGTAATTCTGTCAGAGACAGCAAAGGACCTGGAAGAGCAGTTGAACGGAATGAATAGTGTCTTGAAAGGAGGATATAAGGTGAACATCAACAAAAGCAAAACAAGGATAATGGAATGTAGTCGAATTAAGTCAGGTGATACTGAGGGAATTATATTAGGAAATGAGACACTTAAAGTAGTAAATGAGTTTTGCTATTTGGGGAGCAAAATAACTGATGAGAAGTAGAGAGGATATAAAATGTAGACTGGCAATGGCAAGGAAAGCGTTTCTGAAGAAGAGAAATTTGTTCACATCGAGTATAGATTTATGTGTCAGGAAGTCGTTTCTGAAAGTATTTGTATGGAGTGTAGCCTGGTATGGAAGTGAAACATGGACAATAAGAGAATAGAAGGTTTCGAAATGTGGTGCTACAGAAGAATGCTGAAGATTAGATGGGTAGATCATATAACTAATGAGGAGGTATTGGATACGATTCGGGAGAAGGCGAGTTTGTGGCACAACTTGAGTAGAAGAAGGGATCGGTTGGTAGGACATGTTCTCAGACATCACCAATTTAGTATGGGAGGGCTGCAGGGAAGGTAAAAATGTAGAGGAAGACCAAGAGATGAATACAATAAACAGATTCAGCAGGATGTAGGTTGCAGTAGGTACTAGGAGATGAAGCAGCTTGCACAGGATAGAGTAGCATGGAGAGCTGCATCAAACCAGTATCAGGACTTAAGACCACAAAATCCCAATGATCAAATTTGTGCTGTATTCATATTAATTTATCTCATTTTTAATACAATATACAACAAATAACTGTTTTTATGACACAAGAAATTATGTGCTTTACAGACCTATTCCTTGATGTTGTGATTTCATTTGTCACATCATATATTTTTGTACAGTTGAGCAGAGCTATTCACTTATACTGTAGTGACATTTGTTAAGCATGTGGTTATTGATCTTCTTATGGGCTTGCCAGACATATTCATTGATGAAATTTCGTTCATCACATGAAATTAAATCCTTATACATTTGCGCACAGCTATTCACTTATGCTGTAATAGCATTTGTCAAGCATGTGGTTCTTTATAACAGTTTTAAATTTATCCTAATTTTCCAGCTCTTTGATATGTTTTGGTAGTGCATTAAAAAGTTTGATGCCTTGTTTACATACATGTTTCTCACTTTGGGTCCCTTATTACAGCCTGTAAGTGGAGATCTTTACATTGCCGTGTATGGTAATCTGTATTGGTTTTTCATTTTGTCGTGATTTTGTTTGAACACCGACAGACATTTCAGAATGTATAATGATGGAATTGCAAAAATTTCCAATGCTTTAAAAAGGGGCCTACAACGTGTTTGATGTGGGCTCTGGGTCATTATCTGAATAGGGTGTTTTTGTAATTTGAAAATCTCATTTAAACAACAATTTGTTTTTCCTCAAGGATACTATCCCATAGGCCTCAATTGACTGTAAATAGCCAAAATATACTAATCTGGTACAGTCATTACTACAAACTCTTGAAATTATTCCAAGTACAAAACATGCCGAATTGGGTTTTAGTGCTAAGCTCACCACATGGTCCTTCCAGTTTACCTTCTCATCAATGTGCATACCCAGGAATTTTGCTCACTGAACTCTTTCAAGTTGTTTCCCGCCATAGTGAGATGTAGGTCGTCATGTTCACTTATTCTTCCATATTGCACATAATTAGTTTTTTTTTTTTGCATTCAGTGTTAGCTTGTTTGCACTGAGCCATTTTTGTGTATCTTGTAGGACATGGTCCACAATAGTGTGCAATGACTGCTTCATAAAACAAACAATTAAACTAGTATCTTCAGCAAAACAACTTGATTCTAGCTTTTCTCTCTGGCACATGAATATAATTAATGTAAATGGGGAACAGCAAGGGGCCTAATACACTTCTTTTGGTGCTGTAATTCCAACCACCGTCATCCTCTTTTCCAGATACTACTCAAGCCACTTTTTGTTCCGGTCCTCTGATACCTATAGCTTCAAGCTTTTCCAAAAGTATGCTGTGGTCAACAGTGTCAAAGCCTTTTGACAGCTCTAGATTTATCCTGACAACACTTTTTCCCTCTCCCAATTTACTAATTATTTCTTTTGGGTTTCTTCCAGTACAGCTGTTTCGGTACTACTCCCAGCTAGAAATCCATGCTGATTACTGTTTATCAGATTCCATAATTAAGATAATGTGTCACTCTATATTTGATTAGTATCGCCAAAACCTTAGAGAAAGTTGGGAGAAGTGAGACAGGTCTGCAGTTTTCTGTTTCAAGATTATCACTCTTTTTCAACAGGGGAACGAATTTAGAAATTTTCCATTTCTGTGAAAAAAACTTGCATATTTTTTGACAAAATACAGTTGATATGCTACACTGGTTTTTTTTCTTTATTGTGTAGATACAGGGTCTGGTCCATAATATTAATGTGACCACTGCCAGCAATCAAAATCGACATGCAGTAACCACTAGCAGTGAAGGGTATACAAAGCATGTTGGGAGCCACAGAAAACAGTGCAGTTGTCACTATAAGGAGGAGACAAAATGTGCACTGTCATTGGCTTTTGGGGAAAGGGTGGAAGCATTTGGGAATGACTAAGTCTGTAAACTGTTTGCATGTCAGTGTGGTTAAAGTATACTAAGCTCAGCAAAATGGCGCTATTCAGAATTGGTGCCGAGGATACTGTGGTGTAGTCGCGGGCCACAGATGACAGGGGTGAATGTCAGCTGCAGAGACGTGCATCTGTTAAACAACTGACCACCCAGATGAACTGAGAGGCATTTCAAATGACAGATGGCTATTGGAATGCACATTGTTAAATGTCTGAAAGCAAAACACACTGCAACAACTGTCAGAATGGGGCACGACAGGGGAGGGAGTCTGTGGCATTCCCTGGGTGGTGATGATATTCTGGGAGGCACAAAGGATTAACAGATGTATCCGTCTGTCCTCGAGGGCCGTGTCCACCCGCACACACAGTTTGTTTTTATTCAGCATAGTGACATTTACCAGCAGTACAATGCAACACAGCTCGCAGGGTACATGTGTGGTTCAAACAGCAACAGGACGAGTTTATCACATGCCTCTAACCACCAAAGTCCTCGGATTTAAACCAACTGAGAATCTGTGGGAACCCCCCTGCTAGGGTGTATTGTCCGTGGATCCTCACATGAGAAACGTAGAACACCTGGACTTGGCAATGAAATCGTAATGGCTCCACACCCCTGTTAATACAGAACCTCACAGCCACGTGGGGGAGCCCAGTTTGATAAGGGATTTTTGTGTCCTTGGAAAGTGGGCATTGTGTTGTTCTTGTCATGAACAAGCATGTCTCAAAAGCAGCATAAAATGAAAAGAATTGCAGTAGGCAACTGATCGAGCCTGGATGGGGTCTGCCAGTCATTAATGCCATATGATCATTTCCATGAATCTCTTCCTGCATGTCTCGCAACGGTGTGCACTGCAAAAAGAGGTTATTCGAGGTCTTGACGGGTAGTCACATTAACGTGTATTTTCAGAAGAAATGAAGGTAACAAACTAAATAAATCATAATTACATTATTACTTTGCAGTGAGCCACAGGAGACCAAGGTCCATTGTACCAAAATACTCATAAAACACCTTTGAACCACCACCTGAATTTTATCAGTGGAGTTCATCTCACCCTTTATGTAGGAGAAAGTAAAAAACCTCCATAGACAATTTCAGAGGAGCCTCATATCTGATAGTACACTGATAAGATATCTTTTCGGTTGCTACTTTGCACTTCTGATCACTGTATGTTTCTAAGGAAAAGCCATAATGTTCAGACTTTGGTGACCAAGGTAGACAAAAGCTTTTAAATTTTGAAATAGTATCCTTGTTTGTTTATAGCCCAACACATTTAGCATATTTGGTCACTGTTCCTCTTTAGTACGTTTCCCTTTCTAATGCTCTAGGTGGAATGAAGTGGTCATATGGACATTGATACCTGGGAGTCACTTGCTGGGTAAATTTGGCTGACAAGTTGCAGGTCTTTTCTGTTGACACCACGGTGGGTGACTTTCATGCTGGCGATGATGAATCAATAATAAGGACAACATATCACCCACTCCCTGAGCAGAGAGAAGGTGCGACATGACTGGAAATGAACTGCATGGCAGTCAGATATGCTGACCACTCAGTGAAGTGGGTCGATAGATGCTACTCCACGTTATTTGCCTCCCCTCATCACATATTTTATAATGTGCCTTTTACATGCTCTTTCCTCAATCCTCCTCATATGGGATTATTCTCTCCCAAATGCTTGTCTACAAGGAATGTTGTACCACACAATGTGGCCACATTAAGATCCTAACTCGTAGTTAGTCATCGAGATGAACATTGTAAGTTGCCATTGACAGTCAGTCTCAAACACAACAGGAATCACTGCAGACCCATGTCTACTAGTTTTCAACCAAATATTGTGATGGCAAGTTGCATGCAGTGGGACCCTTGCAGAAGACTATTGAGGCATAAAAATGTATATGTTGTCAGTGGAGCAAACACCACATAATCTGGACAGCAGGTGACTTGAAATGTGTGGTGGTTTAGCCTCTTTCTGAGAACATATCAAGGGCTCTGACAGCACAATAAGGTTTTTAACCTGCAATGGGCAGAGGATAAACAGAGTGTCTCAAAAGTTACAGAACACTTATGTTGTGTAACAGCATGCAAACAAATTAGACCTAAGGTATTGTCACAAAGTTTTATGCAGTTTAATCAATTTCAACATGTGTGCACCAGTGGTAGTGGGCACAATTTCCAGTCTGTTATCAGGATCGATCCACATTCAGCACATTATATCTGCATCACCTGTGGCAAGGACAGTAATGATTTTGTTCATTTAATTTTTGATGTGGTTGACAGCTGCTTGTTAGACTCTGTCCTTGGTATATGCTCATAGAAACAAGCCCAAGTTTCCAATGCCTGTTGGCCTAGAACACCAGGGAATAGGACCACCCCTGCCATTTCAGCATACCTCGTAACACCTGTTCCGCAACATCTGCCACAGTGCACCATATTGCTGGAAAAAGACTGTGTCTCGGGAGTCAGCCAGTCATAGTAACAGCCTGAGCATATCAAGGTAAGAGGTATTTTTTTTCTGAGGATAAAATGGTCCCAGAATACCATGGACCTCTTCCATCACAGTATGTGGATTTTTTAACATATCATTATCTTCTCACAGGATATGTATATACTCTGAATTGCCAACAAAACTGGCTTTGGCATACGTATTCAAATACAGGGATTTGTAAACATACAGATTATGGCACTGCAGTCGGCAATGCCTATATAAGATAACATTTTTCTGGCACAGATGCTAGATTGCTTAGTGCTGCTACAATGGCAGCTTATCAAGATTTACGTGAATTTGAATGTGGTGTTATGGTTGGCATATGAGCAATGGGACAAAGCATCTCCAACGTAAGAATGAAGTGGTTATTTTCATGAGCATTCAGTGAATATCCGGAATCTAGTAAAACATAAGATCTCCGACATCGTTGCAGCCGAAGAAAGATCCTGCAAAAACAGGACCAACAACTGAAGAGAATCATTCAAAGTGAAGAAGTGCAACCCTTCTGCAAATTGCTGCATATTTCAATGTTGGGCCATGGACAAGTGTCAGAGTGTGAACCATCAACGATATGAACTTTCATAGCTGAAGGTCCACTTGTGTACCCTTGATGACTGAACGACACCAATTTTTATGCCTCACCTGGGTCCATCAACACCGATATTTGACTGTTGATGAGTGGAAATGTATTGCCTTGTCGGACAAGTCTCATTTCAAACTGTGTCGTGCAGTTGGACACGTACAGGCATGGAGACAACCTCTTGAATCTATGGACACTGCATGTCAGTAGGGGACAGTTGTAGCTGGTGGAGGCTCTGTAATGATGTAGGAGGCATGCAGTTGGAGTATATGGGTAGGTATGACCCTGAAAGGTGACACATACATAAGCATCCTGTCCATTGGGAATTCCGATGGACTCGGTCAATTCCAGCAGGACAATGATACAGTTGGCAGGTCCAGAATTGCTACAAAGTGGCTCCTGGAACACTCTTCTAAATTTAAACACTTCCACTGGCCACTAAACTCCCCAGATTTGAACATTGAGCTTATCTGGTATGATTTGCAATGTGCTGCTCAGAAAAGATACTCACATAGCCCTCTATGCAGCATTCACAGTGTCAATTCCTTCCATCACTACTTCAGACAATAGTCATGCCCATGAGGCACAATCGATTACTAAACTTAGCCAGCACTGTACAACTGATGCGTGTTATATCTTCATAACATACTTTGCTCAGAGACAATAAAAGTGTGTGGGTAAATACTTTAATCAAAACTGAACATGAATGCCCAATAATAGAGTTAAGTTCCAATATTTGCAGCTCTTGCTATGTAGATGAAGTTTACTTTTAAAAACAAGAGTAGAAGGCTTAGATATATCATGCAAGATTATTTATAGTGATATCAATGTAGGTAAGATGTAAAGAGAGATAGGGGGGCAGGTTTTTTTTTTATTTAATTATTTTTGAAATAGAAAGTCTTCATAGTTGTGAAGGCAAGATTTGTCATTGAGCAAGTAGACTGGTGCTGTATCTGTGTTGAAAGATATTTCAGTTCCTTCAAGAAAGTCAGATTTCTTGCCTGGTTCTTTTCTACACTGTTTGCCACAATTCTTGCCCAGTAACTCATTCTGCAAAGTTGGATTTGTTCTGGATGTTAAGACGGAGTGCATCCCTGTGCTTCTACCAGTTTGTTTATTGCCAAAGTTTGGACATACCTGACTTGTGATATTCTTGCTTAGTGCTTTCAGTATTGTGTTGCTTGTGAAGAAGCTTATTTTCCTGTCATACAACTTGAAGAGGTTGGCATGAAATCTTCCTTGAGGAAGGTCAGATTATTACAAAGATGGTCTTCCTGTTTGTGGGTGGTTGTCCAGAAACTGGTTGGTTTAATTTATGTATTACAGCAGGAATGTATTCATAACTGGAGGCAGCTGATTTTACAATTTGTGTTTCTTTTTATCTTTAACTTGTATCCATTGGACCTTTACGCATGTGATTAAACATTCTTCTGAAGAACACATTTTTATATTGATATGGATGGTAACCCTGGTAATTGTTGGCTTCCTGGAAATTTCAGAATTTTATATAAAAAGCTTTGTTAATGTTTCATTCCTACAGTGACATGAAGTGAATTGAATTTTGTGGTGTAATTTATTAATTTCTTCAGCTAGATTTTCTATTTCCTTTGGTTGTTCTGTTGAAAATAATGAAATGAGAGTGTCGCAATTTCTCGTATTCTCAATGAATTAACTTATTCTAGGTCCCTACAGCTGTTGTGTGATAATCTAGTGTAAATTCCTGCAGATAAGAAAGGGATTTTGAACTCATGTCCATATAGTTTCCATAAGCTGCACTCATATGCGATACTTATAGAAATGATTCTGGTTGTTATTGAGTACAGTGGTTCTACCTGACAGCAGTTTCTAGTGATTCAAGTGTGTGTGTGTGTTTTTTTCAGGACCTCAAAACCCAGTGATGTAAGCACGGGCATTAGAATGCTTTTGAGTCTTGCAGCCAGACCACAAACAAGGTTTTGCCCCCTGCTGAACACCAAACCCACAGACAGTCTGGTTTTCTTTTTGTGAAAGTGAAAATTGAACCATTGTGGGTGCTATGATTGTCAGTTTCCATTAACATGACACAAGCAGAGTGGCAGGTATTATAAAAAAACGGTGCCATATCTTGGCGAACTTCTTTGATATGTTAAGCACTGCCCTAAAAACAGCAGAATGCCAAAGTTATGAGGTGATGTGAGATATTATGCTTGATATCATTACAGCCCACTATAAACTAGAGATTGCTTCTGCCAAGTGATCAAAATGTGGTCCATAAAGAAACTTTGTTATTCCAGCTGGCAGTGGGTCATTGATGTTTAGTATGCTTGAGAGCTGTTCTTTGTTCACACAGTGTTACTCATGAAAAATGACATCTTAGGCATGTATTGACCTAACCAATGACAACTGGCTTTGGCAAAACTTATTACTAGTCAATACCTGTTATGTGTTCAGTTGATGAATTTACACATTTGTCTATCTGGCATAGCAGTTCACAATATTTTTCCCTTTCTTCTGTGGTGAAGAGGTGGTTTGTTCTCTCGCACCCCTAGTGAAGAGGACCAACTGTCATGGTCTTAAATAGTCCTTGATTGGCATACATAATCCTTCCTAGTGTCAGTAGATCTTTCAAAGGAACATAAACAGCTCACTTCATTTCTCTCTCTCTTCTCAGCCTTGAGAACCCAGTTCCGTGCACCACCAAGATTATATAGCCACTGGCCTAATTAGAGTGATTCTCACACATTCTAATTTCCCATTCCATTTCCTTTTAGTTTTTTCTTATAAAACTTGTCTATTAAGTAAAACGTATGCTCCCAACATAAAGGAACTTGCAGACCACACAGAAGACCTGAAAATTTAGTTTGATTTTGGAGCAGAACAAGTGTTGTTGGCAGTAAAAAATTTTATAATTTCGGTGTGGAGCAACCTTACTTACCTTCTATTGTTGTGACAGAAATACTAATAAACATTTAACATGTATTTGGTCCAAAGAAGTTTATTTCTACAGTGTCTGCTAGGATGCCATTGTTTATCAGTGAACAATGTAAACCACAAAAAAGTAAATGAGAACAATAGGGTTTAGGAGCATACTTGTCACAACCATTGTAGTGGAAGTGCTTCTGCTGTGACTAACATTGTGTGAATGTTTCTAACTGGATGACAGTAAGACCATGGTCAGTACTGGAACCTGAAAGTACCTTACCTTGCTCCTGCCCTTCTGCAGTAATATAAAAATGAAACAGAGTGTCTTCCAGTGTAGAATTTTAACATTTTAAAGTAGTTCCTAGAATATGTTTCAGTATTCAGGTTGCAAAAGAAATTTTTGGAGCATCTGTCAACGTTTTCAATTGTATACCTGTGTGAAAATGTACGTACGTCTTGTTCAGCAGTATTCAGTTTGTAAATATTTCAAGAGAGATGCTCTTCTTAATTTATTAAATGCCACATCAGTAAAGTGGCAATCTATGGGATCAAATTGAGGCAGTTTTAATACTGGAACTGGTATGGCTTACAGATGCACCATTGGTTATTTATACTAAACACAAGCCTTAGAACAAAATGAATAGCACTGAATGTAAACAAAATTTGAAAGAGGTAAGTGCTGGCACAGATTGCATTAACTTGTTTATCGAGTTTTGTATTGTCATCAGAGCTAATAAAGTTATTGCCAATAACAGTGAACATGAAGGAGTTATAAGTCTGTCTTGTATCAATTGGCCAAAATTGAAAACTAATTGGTTAGTGTGAGAACAAGGGGACATAAGTGACAACATAATCTGGATCTTGGTGAAACAAACTCAAATGAATACAGATATTATTTAGTTACATTTACTAGCTATTCTAGTTCCCCACAACAATGTACAACTGCCTTTGGCTATGAGATTTATCTTTATTGCAGCAAGAGAGAATGGATGCAAGGTATTTCAGTGTGTACTAGAAGTATTTTGGTGAATTTTCATTTTCAACAAGTAGTAAATTCTGGCTGTAGGCATACAATTTTAAATGTATTGGGCCTAATTATTGTTTCTATTGTAAACATGACTATCATTAGTGGTCATGTAAAAACAGTAGCACATATTATGTAGCTCTATTTGCTGAAGAGCTACTCAGGTCAGAATATTACAACCTATTTGTAGCCCACCTTATTGGTGAAATTACTGTAGCTGTGAAGTTGTCATTTGGAACAGAAGCGCACAATAAAGTATTTTGAGACCAGCAGAACTGCTTTTCACCAATGTATGTGGGTAGTTATAACAATTTTTCGTCCAGTGAGTCTTCCACCTAGCTTATGGTTCAACACTATGTAGCAGTGACAGACTGCAGGGAGATAACAGGTGACCATCGGCATGATTAAATGTTTCTTAACCTAACTGTTTCTGTAAGTTGATAAAATTAACCCTTAAGTAATAAAAATGGTCATGTATATAGTTGCACACTGAAGTCCCAAATTATATTTATAATGCAGTGTTTGTTAATGTTGTAATGTGCCTACGAAACATTTATGGCTGAAATTTACTGTAAAAGATAGATGAATTTAAAAAAAAAAATGCTAATGGTCTTCTTAATTTTGTTGGTTCCATTGTTCCCATCACCTATTACGTATGTGAGAAATATTAGCAGTGAGGCTGTTTCGTTTTTTCGTATGGCATCGAGTAATTACTTCGTAGCAAATCCCAGAGGTTAAAAATGTTGTACTGCATGAAAGTCATGGTAATTGTACAGAGCTGTGTACATTTTTTAAAATACAAGCAGGTATCGGTTTTATGCTGTAAATGTCTTGGTAAGCTTTCCAGTGGAACAACCAGAAATCTGTGTGCAAATTAACACCATGCAAGCAGTGTAGGTAATGGTGACAGCTCTTTTAATACACCCTGTATATGAAAACAAACTACATACACACAATTTTCGAGTGTTTAGGAGAGGAAAAGAAGCTTTTTTTTATGTGACTGCCTCTAAATTTCTTTTTTTATAGGGGGAGACGAAGTTGGTATATGAAGCACTGGTTACCAGTTCAGCTGAATGCATTGTCACTATTTGAGCAAGCATATTCCAGTTGTGCCATAATGTAGACAGGCGATATTTTCTGAATTGCCCCTATACCAATAGTCACACCATATCTTGAGCATTACTGACATCTCTGACCCCACAAATTCTTTGTGAATGTAGATTTTTGTACACAATGTATGCAATTTTTTTAGGAGCACCTGCTGACCAGAGAGTAACAACCTCAGGATAAAAGCAAGTAGCTGTACAGGACAGAAGGGTTGGAGCTTGACTAAGGTAACTCAGAAAGTACCTTTGTCCTTGATTCACATTACCTGTCATGACTAGAGAGAGATAAACAAAACAAAGATAGTTCAACTGTTAATTACCCCCCTTGCCACACACACACACACACACACACACACTGCTTAAACATAGTTTCCATCATAAGCAAAAATTTACATTAAAAGGTGACAGGCACTTCCATTGAAGTCCTAAGTATGAGGTGCATCCTGAAAGTAATTGCCAAATCATTCTACTGCCACTGCAGCACTTGTGTTGTAGGTTCACACATTTCTCTGGTTCATTGTCTTGTCACTGCAGCTCAATTTTGTGGTATTTATATTTGTTAGTGATCAGTCAAAATCTTTAGGACAACCCCTGAGCCCAGTGACTGTGACGTGTGCTCTGTTATGTTTAGTTCCAACACACAGAACATTAAGCCAGCTGAAATTCATCAACTTGTAGACATTTACGGTGAGAAAGTGGATGAGACAGTTGAAGAAACACTCATGACGAAGCATGTGTTGGACAGCCTTCTGTTGTCACTGATGATATGGGTGAGAAAACACATGGTTCACAATAAGAATGTATTTCAAAAACTGTTTTGCATGACTCAGTCATAAATTGCTTAAATTTTTGTGAATTTCGTTTGAAAAATGCTTACAAAATTATGTACCTTGGCAGAGTTTTGACATTTCAGCACTGAATACAGTGATAAGGAAGATGAGTTCTTAAATAGAATCGTGACTGGTGATGAAACTTGGGGTCTTCATGACACTCCAAAATAAAATCAACAATCTATGGAGTGAAGGAACTGACAGTCCGACAATCCTCCACCACCCCCAAAAAAGAAATCATAATGAAGTTGCAAGTGCAAAAAGTCAGGTCAAATGGATTCTACGACCAACAAGGCATTCTGCTTGTTGAGTTCCTTCTGAGAGCTGAAACCATGAAAGCGGTATGATACTGGAAAACACCGAGAGAACTCCATCACACTATTCAAAACAAAAGATGCAAAACTCTCAATCGAATCATTATGATGCTTCATTTCTGCTGGTGGCACTGAAAACCTTACTAAACAATTCAGTTGGGAACAGTGAGACCACCTGCCAATCAGTGCTGATCTCACATCTCCGGACTACCACTTTTACTTCATCATCAGTCAGGATGAAGGTGCTTGAACACCTATGATGATGTAAGCAAGTGTGATCAGTATTGGAGGTCTTAACTGGTATTATCTTTCTATGAAAAGGGCATAGAAAAGTTGGATTACTGCTATGACAAATGTCTGAACAGTGGTGGCTGTTACGGTCTGAAGAAATGTTTTCATGAGTCCTTTCCCACAATGGTACTTACATTCTTGGCATACCAATGTGGGTGTAAAAGTTGACAGAGAACACCCCACATCCTCTTCTTTACAGCAGTCACGTAATGGGGATACGCAAAGCCAATATGAACCACCTATTTTCTGTCAGCAGCCATGTGGTGGAATCTTCTGGATCATACACAGGGTTATTCAGCTGCCCCTGCCATAAAGTTTTATGGAACCTGCAACATCTTCAAGAACCACACCCATGATTTTAATCTTCTCTCCTCTCCTCCCTACATGCACACTGTTAGTCCTGCAAAAACAATGAAGAGAACCTTTTTGTATCAAAATTAACTACATTACATTTTGTACTTTGTTGGACACCACACTTTCTGTGACATTCAAGAAAAAAGGCATTTGAATGCCTGTCTTGTACTTTTTGAATTATTTAACAAAAACTATGGCTTCTAGCAAAAATGTATCCCCTCCCCTCCCAAAAAGAAATGACTACATTAAATTTCCCACAAAAAGATCCTGTTCATTTTTTTTATGTAGGACTAGTAATTTGCATGTAGTGGGTGAGAGAAATGAAAATCTTGCCCATGACATTTGTAGGCATTGCAAGTTGCATAAAACCCATGGGTAGGTGTAGTTTAATCATCGTGTACAGGTTTTTCATGCCAAAAGAACTAATATAAGATTTCTCTGGCTTCATAAACAGCTCAAGAAACATTTTACACCACATTGATGTATAGTGTTTGCACTTTTCTTAATCAGAAAATCATTTCTCATTGCTTTCCTGACCACAGAAAATTCCTACACACAGCCAACTGTTTTTGTTGTTGTGGTCTTCAGTCCAAAGACTGGTTTGATGCAGCTCTCTATCTATTTGAACCTGCTTACTGTATTTCCCCTTCAACAGCTTTTCCTCCTCTCACTCAAATCCCACCAATACCAAATTGATGATTCCTCGATGCATCAGGGTATGTCTTATCAACCAGTTCCTTCTTTTACTCATGTTGTGCTGAAAATTTCTTTCAATACTATGTCCCTGGTAATTTGATTTGCAACTGCATAATTATTCCATTAGCCACCTCTAGGTGCAGTGCAGAGGGTGTCGAGTGCCAGTAGTAGTCATCTATCCACTTATTGACTACCTCTGTAACTTAGTATTCACTGCTGCTGCCTATCATGGCGAGGACGCAGGTTTAGATTCCCTGTACTGCCAGGGATTTTTCTGGGTGAGAGGATTGGGAAAGTGTACATTCACCCTTGTGATGCCAACTGAGGAACTCGAGGACAAGAAAACTGACACAGGCAGGATAGTGGTGTGCTGGACGTCATTGGTAAACGATGACACGGTGGTCGGCCAGTACCGATGGACAGAGTTTACCTTATGTTTTATCCACGTAATCATCAAAATTTCTTCCTAGAAACACATTTCAAAAGATACCATCCTTTTCTAGCTTCAACTGCTTGTTGTTCACATCTCGTTTCGGAGCAAGGCTACACTTCACGCAGATACCTCCAGAAAAGACTCCGTAACATTTACATCCACTCCTAACATATTCCTCTTTCTCAGATATACAGTCCAGCCTGCATTTTATATCCTCTCTGTGTCAGCCAAAATCAATTATTTTGTTACCCAAATAACAAAACACTTCTATTATCTTCAGTGTCTCATTTCCTAATCTGCGAGGTTTGTCCGAAAAATACATATAAAAGTTGCATAATAACTTTATTTTACAATTATTCAGGTATTACAATATGGTCTCCTTCAAAGTGCTCACCCTGAGACGTGATACACTTCTGCCAACGCCATTTCCACTGTTGATAACATTGCTGAAAGTCTTCAGTTGTGATGTTGTTTAGTTGCCATGTCGTTTCCACATCTCCCAATGCCACACCATTACGCATTTTTGGGAACATGAAGAACTGACACGGGACTAAATCCGGTGGTGATTGAGCTTCGGGCCAAAAACACAACGAGCGACATGTGTGCGGGCGCATTCTTGTGATGAAGGATCCAACTCTGGTCGAACTCTTGCCACAAGAGCTCCGAGATGTGTCAGAACTTCAACGTAAAAATTTCCGTTCTATCTCTGGCTGGGAGGGACCAATTCCTTGTGAACAATGCTCCAAGAATCAACACTGTCATCACATTGGACCTTGATTTTCGCGACTCTTTTGTTCTCGGTTCTCCTGCTAGTTTCCATACCTTGCTTCGAGCTCCACATCGAATTTCTAAAACCAGGACACGTCTCCAGTGATGACTCGGTTGAGAAAGTACCCTCGTTCCTCTGCTTCCAACCAATCCTTACAGCACTCAACCCTCTTTGCTTTCTGTTCTGGTGTCAAGAGCTTCGGTACAATTTCTCCATTTCAAGTTTTTGTGAACAATTGTTTTGAGGGTTGACAGCTCGTCAGCAATCATTCTGTCAATCCACGGTCTTTAAGAACACAAGCTGCTGCTGCACACTCCCACCTTCACGCAGAGTGCTCTGACTCGAACTGAGCATTGATTTGATTGATTACAGCAGTAGTCTCACCTGATGGTGACTGCAACCTGTAACATAAAGACATTATTCAACCTTTATACGTATTTTCCGGACAAACCTCGTATAATGGACAATGAAAAACTTCCCATTCTAGTTAGTTAGTTATATTAGTTGTTCCATGGATCATGAACACGATTCTTTTGTAATGATGTGGAACGTGTCAAAGTGTCACCTGCCATATTCTCCAGATCTGACTGTGTCAGACTTTTTCCTTTTCCCAAACCGAAAAAAAATACCTCAAAGGATGATGATGATGATGCAGTGACTGATGCTTTGTTGCAATTGAAATCAAAGATCTTTTATTTGAATGGTTTGCAGAAGTTATCTGAGCAGCCTCCAAGTGTATTAGTGTACACAGGTATTATATATACAAATAAATTGATACTATGAAATTTCTTTCACTCTTTATTTGTTAGGGTAGAAGCTTTTTGACCCCTCCTCGTACAGCTTTCAAATGCAAACTCGCTGATCATCCCTCGTTATTCATTCCGCATCTCCTGATTGAACTTGACTACATTCCATTATTCTTGTCTTACGTTCATCTTAGACCTGCTCTTTAACACACTATCCATTCCACTGTCTGCCTCCTTAGCTGTGCCATTCGACTAACTGCCAGCTATTTTTCCTTGGGTGGGAGGGAGGGGGGAGTGGGGGGTGACTGGTACAAAATGCAGTCAGTCTTGTGAGGAGCTGCTTGACCAAGTAGTTGTGGTTCCACAGTAAAAAAATACCCAGGAGAGAGGTGTGCTGACCAGCTGCCCCTCCATGTTGCATCACATCAGATCACACCACACCACTGGCAGGGGGCAATATGTCGGTTGGTGGAATTTTAGCATTTTTAAAACAACCAACGGGAATTCCAGGTAGGAATGTCAAAAATTTCTGATTTTTATTCCTTCCATTCCATTCAACTTATCTTCCAAGACCCTTCCTGCCTCTGATATCAAGAGCTTTATTTCTTCTCTCTTCCTGTGTCTTCTAAGAGTCCCGTTACTCACTCCAAACAACAAGAAAATATTGAAACGATGTAACATTTGTTTGTCAGAACTGTCTGAAGTGTAATGTTGGGATATGACACTGTAGGGTAGAGTTCCAATGACATTTGTTGCATAACCTAGAAAACAGTATCAACAATCATCGACAAGATTTGAAGTATTTTGTGCTCAGCTCACCATCCAAATATATTTAGAAGTACAATTCATGTGGGCTCTAGGTCATATAGTTTCAGTTAATATCTTGACTTGCTGATGAAACAACATTGTAGCTTTTGCTAAGCCCAATTCTCCAAATGTAATCAACAACTAACACCACATTTCTAAAGCTTTGGCAACTGGCTAAAAAGAGTCACTTATTTCAAAGTTGCAGAAGTATAAAAGCAAATTACAGTTCATGAAATACACTGGGTTCACATTACTCAGTCCAACAGATAAAACTGCACTTGGTTCCATGTGACATCAAGTCCAAGGCTGGCCCAACACAACTACTCTCATTCAGTAACCTCACTAAAACTATTGAGAAAGTTAACAACGATAGCACAACTCAACTCACGGGTGCAAAGCATCAAAGGTACATTTTTACAATATTAACTTCAGGAACTGTTCTAGTGGTTATGAAAAATTATAACAGTTTCAATTTGATACAGAAGTGCTATGAGGCATTTTCATAACCAAATAATTTGAAAATGTGAAACACATGATATTTATAATCTCAAACATCAAAGAAACAGAATGAAATTTCAAACAAAATATCAATCCAAAAGGCTTCAATTTTTGAACAGCAGATTTGCAATTATTGAAAAAACATAGCTGAAAATTTAATGGAATCAGATACTTTGTTGGCCAGAATATTTATCATAATCTACTATTGAACAGAAATCTCTGTGAGACAGATTCATTAAAATCTTCAACTGCGTTGTCTGTAAACATGCTCTGAAGGATCATTTCAGGCTTATCTGCATTGTGAGTGTATAGCAGCATGGTAAGTTGCCTGTCAATTTGTCATACACCACAGTGACATCATTCAAACAAAGAACCGCTACTGTGAGACAAACCATCTTCCAGAGGTAGCCTGGAGTCAACAACCTGTTTAGAGCATAAGAGTTGTGGCTCATAGGCACCCACAAGAAAATGCAAAAGAGCTGTGCACTGCCCATTTAGAAGGCAGCTGTATCAGTACAGCCCAGTCACCAAGTTTTTTCTGAACTAAATCGGGATATTTTTTAAAAACCATGACTAAACACACACAGGCAACAATTCAATGTTTTTTTTTTTTTTTTTTACCTTATTGAGATTTTTGCTCACTTTTCAATCTCCTTCATAGAATCTTCTCTTCTTCCTCAATAAAACTGGAGACATCTAAATCACTAAACCATCTTCATTATTATTATTATTATTATTATTTCAGCTTCTAATGTTGCTGCTGGGAAAAGGTTCCTCTCAGCTCACCAAGTGTTCACCATCATCTGAAACAAAACGGAAAAGTTGTCATAGTTTTCATAACAATGAAAAAAAATTCCTTCCACTAATCAGATTTCAGCTTGAAAAGTTCTTCTCTTCATCCTTGAGAAAGTTCTTTAACTGCACATATTCTTCAAACATCAAATCCCCATCTACAAGAAATAACTTCTAGATATTCTGAAAATGAGGTCTGTTTCACTGTCAGTGAAAATGGTTTGAAAGTCCTGTAGACACTTTCTTCAAAGTCAAATCATTTTTCAACATAGTTTAGACTGTGCTGCAAGTAAACTGCCATTTTGTTGTGGTTTGCCTACTTTGTTGTCCTCGGTGTCTACATACTGGCTGAAAACATAGGGGTTGGATGTGCAGTACTGTCTACTGTAAATGATGTAGCCGACAGATGCACAGTCTTCTACTTTCACTTTTCACATCCTCCCAATAATACACAGTTATGTATGGCCAGTGCACAACTTCCCATTTATAAGTCAACATCAGAATTAAAGTTACATAAAAATGACTGATTTTGCCCTATAATAAAAGATACTAACTAGGAATACTCAATATAAATTAGAAAATCAATTACACAGACAAAATTCAACCTGAGGGGGCTGCCTTTCTCTTTTATGAAAATGCAGATTACAATTCACATATGTTAATGGTAATTAGTTGAAAGTGAAGAAACAAATTTGAAGGAGGCATATGGCAAAACAAGGGGGAAGTAAAAATTATCCCAGCTTCCTTCGTCACAATTTCTCTTTCGAATGTTTTGATAAGATCATCATGACGACTAAGGCTGCCACAGGGGAAGGAAACTGCCCAACCCTATTCAATTTTTTCAGCAGAGAATTAAAAAGCACTGTCACGATTGACCGCTGATGCACTACTCGAAAACAATGGCTATTGAGTCAAGTATGGCCACTTAGCGCTGTTAATAAAAGGAGGAGTTTAAGTCAGTAACTCATACAAGACTGCCCCTCATTAGAAATTGGTAATGAGCAATTTGAAGTGAAGACCACATCATTTTATATAATGTTGTCCATTTTTATGTAACCAGGAATTTTATCTATCCCAACAAAGTACAGTTGGGAGTTGGGTTTCCAACCAGATATCTGGGATATCAGGCAACTATGGTCAAGACAGAATCCAAGTCTCCACATTATCAATGTGGCCTCAGATAGCACTAGCATCCCTCCCCCAAAGCATTCGTCTGTGGAGTTGGGTACGGGAAAACACAGAATGGATACTCAGTCAGCAGAGTAGGATTCCATTCACTGATGCATCCAGGAGTAACCTGACATCTGATGATTGTCAAAGAAAGGTGTGAAAGCAGCAGGAAAGTATGAGACTTCAGAAAGAAAGTTACCCGTTACTATGGCAGACTGAGTAACTTTTACTGTATGCTGCAATACAATTCAAAGTGATGCAGATACTACAGTCACTAAAACCTGTAAACAACAATTGTAACATCGCACAAACTATTCAGTTTCTTGAAAATATAAATGTGCGCCTCAGTCATGGAACCATTTGAGGACTGCTGTGTGAATTTCCTCTTTGATGGAAAATCTCTTTCCTGTCAGATATCCACCGAGCTTGCTGGAAAGACTGAATGGTCTTCATCAAATTGTTGGCACTGTTTCACTACGACTGGATGCTACATTGCATTGCACCATACACTGCAAGAATTTCATGGCGAATTTGTGTGCAATTTATATGTTTGGCTAACAAGAAACTTACTGTTCCTTGTACCTCAACTTTGGAGTGCCATTTCACTCCCACAATGTGATGAACCTGTTGTCCGTACTGCAGCAGAATTGTCTCTCAGGAAATCGGTAACATGCCCACTCTTCTGAAAGGGTGCCGTGCCTGTTGTGTAACTTAATTTCAGAAGTCCCTGTACCTCAAGCATGTCTCTTGAATGAATCAATAACCATCCAAGACCATTTCTTCAGCAATTCCTTTGGATCAGTGCTCATTGTGTAGAAGCAGAAGAAGATACACACATGAATGTGAGTCACGAGGCAACGGTTCAAATCTGTGTTCTGTAACTAGTGCAACATTCTTTAATAATTCTCCTGATACTGTGTTACTATCACATTTTTACTGTTAAATGTTTGTTTGCTGATGGGGTGGTAGGGTCAACCAATAACTCTCTGGAAATTTATACAGTGAGATAATCACAAGCCTATTTGGGGCCCACCCAAACAGAACCCTGCTTGCCCCAGTACAGCATATTCCATAGCAGTTACTCAGTAATGATTGTTTCACTCCCCTCAACCCTTATTGACAAACGGTGCATTTTCAAAATTATTTTTCTCCTACAATGTTCACAGTTCAGCCAATAAGATCAAAATCCCATGCACTATGACGTACAGTGTTCCATTACTGTGTCATTGGATGGTAGGCAAAAGCATGTCCAGAGCTTAGAGTAGTAATCGACTGTTTGTGTTAACAAGTCCCCAGCTCATGAAATCCATGTTTGACAAATGTGCACCCAGTCAATGAGACTGATCTCATCAAGATGGTCAACATTTGTCATGACCCAAAAATCAAAAGTAGCATAAAGAATTATGAGGGCATAGCAAGCATTTACCATGCACCCTGCCCCCCCCACCAAGTGTTTTCTGGAAGTTGAGGAAGGCAATTGTAACCTGAGAGCTTTTATCGTCTGCTTTTCTGGGGTTCCCATTGCACAGCATTAGTTCATGCTGACTATGTACTGAACTTTGTTGCTGTCTTAATCCTCAACAAAATTTTATATGAGGAGCTTACATGCAAAAGCAAGCATGTCAGGAATTTAAAATAAATGAGACACAGAATGGAACAAAACAAACAGGATAGGCAGAACCTAGATAATCATACAATTTAAGTGAAATCAAACATTTGCCGAGATACAAGCCTAGGAAAATACATGTGTGTCCACATACACATTTTGTGTGAAGGATAACTAATCCATTACATCCAGTCGAGTGATTTCCATTCCAGTCACACTGTTTCTCTAATGCAGAGCAACTGTTTGTGCTTCTGTGTTCCCTCATAATATGTTGCATAGCACTAATAATTACTATTATTAAAAGGACACAGTTACTTATGCACTGACTCCACTTTTGATAGAATAGGAAAACTTCTAAGAAAAAGGCCAACAATTGTAACAAAAGAGGAATACAATGAGATCTACAATCAGTGACTCAGCTAAGAAACCTTGCTCGCCAATGTACATCTTGTAGGTCCTTAGATAGGGATTTCACATTAAATGTGTGAAATAAAATGCACTTCCATACACAAGTACAAAGCTATGGGAAACACTCATACTCATGTTGAGACAAATTCCCAACTAGATGTAAAAGAGCAGATGAACCACTACAAAACCCTTTCCTTGGACAAAAGCAAAAGTACTTTTCAGCCATCCAGTCTAAGATAATAGGAAAAAAAGATGTTGATGGTTTACAGTAAACTATTTTTTAAGAAGCCTGCCGAAATCACTAGTACCTAAGTTGGAACACAACCATCACCGATGATATTTCCATGTTGCCTGTGACTGTTAAGAAAATTATTCTGGTTTGCATGTAACACTTACGTCAAAGAATACTTCTAAAGATAGTTAATGCCACAGTTACGTCATTTTATTCTGGCATGGTGATCTGAAACATTTCAAATCATTGTGAAGTACAGTTTTTTCTGTGGTATCACATACTACACTATAAAAATATGTGAAATGATATGGTATAACAAGCATTATACAGTAAGAGGTAAGTTATTTTGAAAGAAAGAAGAAGATTTTTGGTTTTGAAAATCGCTCATGGTTCATGTAATGAATATTTTCATTCTTGATTTGATTTACAGATATGAACTGCCTTTTGGCCTAAAAGTAAAAGGCATTCACACTGCAGTATGCTATTTTCCTTCTTATGTATGCCCAAAATAAGTTTCATGTTGACTGTGATAAATTGCATTTAGTAGATATGTTCATTTTTGGATGTCACCTTCTCATCATTTGCTTGGGCCTTTGCCCCGCTTCAACACGGGGTTGACCCTGTTACTATAGAGTTGGCAATGTTAGTGTCACAGAGAGTTGTTGCCAGATGCCCTTTGTGTCACCATCATGTACCCCCCAGAACAGAAGTAATGTACCCTAGCTCTCTGCGTCTAGTGTAAGCCATGAAATAGTGCGAATGTTTTTCAGATGTCTGTAAGTTGTGTAACTGAGGTGGTACATGGGGACCAGCCCCGTATTTACCATGTGGGATATGGAAAACTGCCTAAAAACCACATTCAGGCATGCCGTCCCTCGTTGTTAACCTGCTGGGCTGATTCAGTCCGGGGCCGGCGCACCTACCCAAGTCCAGGAAGCAGCACATCAGTGCTCGTGGGTAACCTGTTGTTTCCTTCTCAGAAATTCATCTATGGAATAGCACTTGTCAACTTTCATTATCAGCCAGCACCTTGTTAATTAAAGGGAGGTGGTCAAATATTTTTATGGCTGCATGATATGCTTCTTTCTGTGCTACAACAAGATTAAGTCCCACTGTTTTCCTCCTAGTATTGTATTTATGAATGCTAGTATTATTTTCAAATTGTGCTGATCCTTCAAAACAAACTTTGTAAGAGTGTATGTGTTGTGAGGCTACCTAATTTCTTTATCTATGTGAAGTTTGTGGATAGGCACTGTGTATTTGTGAGTGTGTGTAGTGGGAGGGAGCAGAGGCCCCCTTTCTAAATATGACATCAATGAAAGAAGGAAGTCAAATTTTCTAGTGCTGTCATTGACACTTATGGCAATCACATTTATAGCAAATGTTGCTGCACTCAGTTTTATAATTCTTGTTCTCATCACTATGTACCCCCAAGTAATTTTAACAATCAGCCTTCACATATTTCTTTTCTGTAATGCTTCATTATTAGTGATGATTTGTCTTTCCTTATTCAGTTTTGTACAAGATGCCTTTTCTTTGTAAATGGGGTGTTAGACCATTTATTGAGAACCAATGAATGACAGTTTCGAATATTTCATTTATTGCTCCGTGCTTTTGAGGTGAATTAAGAGATCTATTTTGCCTTTACTGATAAAGTTGCAGACAATTACCCTTCAGCAAATTCATGTTGAGACCTAGAGAAGAAAATTCTGGTCTACAAAGAGTGTCACAATTAAGAAATGTTAACTGTGTTCTTTAATGCTTCAACAGATTGTTACCCATAATATAGGCGTGCATTTGCCTTGCAACCATTCCAGAAAATGGGAATGGTGTGTCCTTTTTAGTCACAATGCCTTGTTGCTCCAGTGACATACAATAAACTGCCACAAGAGGAGGGGCTCTCAGACTAGATACATTAATTATTTATTCCACAGACCCACAAAAGAGGGTATCCTCCTGGGTGTGGAACATGTCCATCAGTATTGGAATAGTACCTCAGAATCAAACTAAACAGGAGGTCCTGCCTGAGACCCAGGTATAGCTGCTTTCATTAAATGAAACTATATTGTTCCATTTCATTCAAAACTGAGGTGCTATTCCATGACAGTTTGACAACCTCTGTGGTGCTCTTTGTGTTTTGGGGGAATAAGTGGACTGAGGAGGGAGGCATGCTGGGGCAAACAGTGCAGAGCCACTGTGCCAGGGTGGTGTAGTGGTTCGTGCATCTGCCCAGTGAGCAGAGGATCTGGGTTCAAATTTTCATTCATCTCTTCAGTCTACATGTATACTGCATAGTTGGTTGAGACTTGTAAAGGTCCATGGAACCATAAAGTATCTTTTCGTTTTGATGGTCATTCATATCAATGTTATTTTCAGTTTCAAGTGACAACTGAAAGAACAAACTAATAGTCTTATCTCCCTTAATAATACCCTTTTCGGCGACGGAGAGAATACAGGCAAATGATTTAATAGTGATGCATCAGTCATCTAATCCGAGTTAGTTAGTAGGATACATGTTCTATGGATCATAATGATGAGGAATGTGTCATTTTACATTCGTTTGCAAATTAATTTATGCATATGGTTACATTATGAACATTTCTAATGTTGAGAATATCATGATTTTGCCATGTATCAAAAAAATATGAGGCGTACATAAAGTCCAGGAACACTTTCAATTATTTATTGCACAAGAATCAAACAGTGTGCAGCTATCATACATGTGTCATTTCAAAGAGACACTGAAAGTTTTTTTTTTAATGTATACCACCACAGTGTAGTTTCGTAACTTGCGGATAGTCACAAACGTGGTGTGTTGAGGTGTGGAGTGAGCTTTCTGTGTGTTGGCGTCCAACAAAAAACTAGTGTGGTAAGGAGCCACCAACAAGGAAGGCCATTTACCACTGGCACAACAAATTTGTTACGATGGGTTGCTTGTGCCCGGGAAAGAGAAGCAGACGTCCCATCTACATCTACATGACTACTCTGCAATTCACATTTAAGTGCTTGGCAGAGGGTTCATCGAACCACAATCATACTATCTCTCTACTATTCCACTCCCGAACAGCGAGCGGGAAAAACGAACACCTAAACCTTTCTGTTCGAGCTCTGATTTCTCTTATTTTGTTTTGATGATCATTCCTACCTATGTAGGTTGGGCTCAACAAAATATTTTCGCATTCGGAACAGAAAGTTGGTGACTGAAATTTGGTAAAAAGGTCTCGCCGCGCCGAAAAACGTCTATGCTGTAATGACTTCCATCCCAACTCGTGTATCATATCTGCCACACTCTCTCCCCTACAACGCGATAATGCAAAACGAGCTGCCCTTTTTTGCACCCTCTCGATGTCCTCCGTCAATCCCACCTGGCAAGGATCCCACACCGCGCAGCAATATTCTAACAGAGGACGAACGAGTGTAGTGTAAGCTGCCTCTTTAGTGGACTTGTTGCATCTTCTAAGTGTCCTGCCAATGAAACGCAACCTTTGGCTCGCCTTCCTTACAATATTATCTATGTGGTCCTTCCAACTGAAGTTGTTCGTAATTTTAACACCCAGGTACTTAGTTGAATTGTAGTATTTATCGAGTAATCGAATTCCAACGGATTTATTTTGGAACTCATGTGGATCGTCTCACACTTTTCGTTATTTAGCGTCAACTGCCACCTGACACACCATACAGCAATCTTTTCTAAATCGCTTTGCAACTGATACTGGTCTTCGGATGACCTTACTAGATGGTAAATTACAGCATCATCTGCGAACAGTCTAAGAGAACTGCTCAGATTGTCACCCAGGTCATTTATATAGATCAGGAACAGCAGAGGTCCCAGGACGCTTCCCTGGGGAACACCTAATATCACTTCAGTTTTACTCGATGATTTGCCGTCTATTACTATGAACTGCGACCTTCCTGACAGGAAATCACGAATCCAGTCGCACAACTGAGACGACACCCCATAGCTCCGCAGCTTGATTAGAAGTCGCTTATGAGGAACGGTGTCAAAAGCTTTCCGGAATCAACTTGAGATCCCCTGTCTGTAGCGGCCATTACTTCGTGCGAATACAGAGCTAGCTGTGTTGCACAAGAGCAATGTTTTCTGAAGCCATGCTGATTACGTGTCAATAGATCGTTCCCTTCGAGGTGATTCATAATGTTTGAACACAGTATATGCTCCAAAACCCTACTGCAACCGACGTCAATGATATAGGTCTGTAGTTAAATGGATTACTCCTACTACCCTTCTTGAACACTGGTGCGACCTGCGCAATTTTCCAATCTGTAGGTACAGATCTATCGGTGAGCGAGCGGTTTTATATGAGTGCTAAGTAGGGAGCTATAGTATCAGTGTAATCTGAAAGGAACCTAATCAGTATACAATCTGGACCTGAAGAATTGCCCGTATCAAGCGATTTGAGTTGCTTCGCAACCCCTAAGGTATCTACTTCTAAGAAACTCATTCTAGCAGATGTTCGTGTTTCAAATTTGGAATATTCCATTTGTCTTCCCTGGCGAAGGAATTTCGGAAAACTGCGTTCAATAACTCCGCTTTAGCGGCACAGTCGTCGATAACAGTACCATTGGCACTGCGCAGCGAAGGTATGACTGCGTCTTGCCGCTTGTGTACTTTACATACGACCAGAATTTCTTCGGATTTTCTACCAAAGTGTGAGTGAAGTGAATGAGGAGTGCATACGAGAGACATCTATAAGGAGTCTGAGAAAATCTGTGCGTCATGCATCCCATGATCTCAAAATAGCTCCAATGACATAGTGGAAAGTCCTGCTACAGAAGGTGTCAATGAAATCATTCAAACTGGAGCTAGTGCAGGAACTCAATGATGATGACAAAGACAAGCATTTTGAGTTTTGTTCAGAGTTGCAAAAACTGAATGAGGATGGTAATGGCTTTGATTACATAATATTTACCAGGGAAGCCATTTTTCACACTAATGGGAAAGTGAACAGGCATAATTGTCATATCTGGGGGTACAAAGCATCCACACGAATGCATTGAATTTGAGCATGAGTCCCCAGAAGTGAATGTTTTTTTTTTGTGCCTTGTCATACCAAAAACAGCACAGGCAATTCTTCTTCACTGAGAGCACTGTTACTGGATATTCCTACTTTGATATCTTGCAGCAATGGCTGATACCTCAAATGCAACTGGACCCTTCATTCATCTTTCAGCAGGATGGAGCTCCAACCCATTTTCATCGTGAAGTTTGTGGGTGTGTGAACACAGAGCTGCTGCATCGATGGATCGGCCTTGCTACAGAAGAGGACAGGTGTTTCACTAAATGGTTCCCCAATCACCACATCTCACTCCGTGTGACTTTTTTTCTGTGGGGACACATTACAGATCTGGTGTGTGTACTGCCTCTACCACATGATGTAGCAGTGCCCTGTTTGTTTGGAAGATTTTTACAGGTTTGCTTCAGATTGCAATATGTATGATATCTGTGCAATAATTACTTGAAAGTGTTCCTGGACTTTATGTACACCCTATATAAAGGTATGATAGGAGTGGCAGGCTTGTTAACATGGTGCTGAAATGTACAATGGTAGCTAACGAAAAGCTCTGTTTGATGTGTTGCAGACACTACTGGCTATAACAACTCCCACATTTAGGTATTTAAATATTATTCTAATGTTCTCGTAAGATAAGGCATAGTATTCACTATACTATTGTTAAAAACAGCATTGTTTATTAAACATGTTATCTTCTATATGAACCTTAAAAATTATTTAGATTTGTTTCAGCTATTGCCACATGATTTACAGTCACTTCAACTTAAAAAAATATACGAAAAAGGAGACAAACATTTTTTTCAAGGCACTTTCTTGATCCTAAATTACCACAGCATTACATTTAAATGTTTAGCAGCCAATACCATTTTTCACAGCACCTGACATTTCTTGTAACTGTACCCAAGATGTAGTCTGGAATGTCTGAAACACCATTATCATTAGTTACCTTTATAATTCAGTCAATATATGTATTATATTTTCTTTAGCAACAGTCCTTCTCACACAGGCAAGCAAAGCCACAAACATTTCATCCTGGTTACTGTAAATGCACTCCAAGAACTAGCACCTCTACTTTGTGCAGTACTCTGTTTCACCCATAGCAGTTCAATATACCAGACTGTACACAAAATGTTCACCACATCTTGTACTTTTTCTGTAAAATGTTTGTGTTTCTGACCCTGCACAATTTGTCAGATACTCCCGGCAGTACACACTGTTGAGTATTAATCAAATCCCAGGGTAGCTTGCTTGGAATCATTTCAGTTAAGACACTAATCCCATGTTCCCTGTGATCTTAACTGTCTTGGGGTGATTTCCATGCTTCAATGTAGCAAGCTGTACAATTATAACTGTAACTGAATGCAGAAAATTAAGAATTGGAAATATAACAATAATAGACACAGTGTAATCCAATGAGCAATTCTACGTTCACTTACTCATTTATATTTCAGCTTTCTATTCAATTGGAGGCTTTTTCCCCCATCATTTGTAATGAATAACCATGTCTCTGAGCTGGCAATTATAATACCAACACTTCTAGGGATACGAGTTGTGACATTTCACACCTTCCAAAAGCACATGAAAATATTCTGAATTCAAATTTTGAAGATGGAACATTTTGGTGCTACATAGGCACTGTAATACACAGATGGAACACGATTCAACAGCAGAAACATATTACAAAATTAGATACTGTTATAAAGAGAAGATCCCTGATTTTGTTGTAGCAACTCAATATCATTCCTGTGTTTAGTCACTTCTCTGCCAATTCAGTTACAGTTACCTTGACAGAGAGAACACTTAAAATAGCAGAATGTCTGTGCTAGTAGTAAGTGGCATGCATTCTAATGTCTTACAAAGGTTGAATTGCAATCACACAATTCAATTTCTGAGGTTTAGAAGCAGTTTATGTTGGGATCACTATAAAACCACTTACATGCTACTTTGGCCCTCGAGATGTGCCAATGACTCGGATGGCTTGCTGTCAGATGCATTTTGATCTTTTTGGGTGTACAAGGGCTGTGGTCCAGATGATCACACACATTGTCTGCGAATTTTAGATGCTAAAGTGAAGAAAAGTTTTCAGTCGCAGCTATTGATTTGCGTTAAAACAGGGATTTAACTTTGAGTATTGCACCATAAACCTGTTTTGATAGTAAAACATGCAAAAACTAAGCTCATTCTTCACCCAGAGAGGTGCTGGTGAGTCTCCACAACACTGGTGGCCTTTACCTAAGAGGGTTCCATTTAAATAGGTCTCATTTCTTTTGCTGCCTTTGTACACTGTGTGTACCTAGAAGTGAGTTTCTATACTTGTTCAAGTTCATGCTGTATTGCATCCTAATAAGATGGAAGGAGGAGGTCGGAATTGAAAAAAGTGCTGTAATTGTAGCTCTGCATCACAAAGGCTATAGGAACAAAATTTGGCCTAACCAAGCTTACAGTAGTGTATACATTGCTCTGGTGCCAGCTCAAGTGTTTGACAATCTGGAAGACCCTGAGTAACACCGTAAAGCAAAGATTAGTTCCTATGTGTACAGAGTAAATGTGAGGACTCCTCCTGCACCTAAAATTAATAATAAAGTAAACAATATGTGAGAAGCTCCAACCTTTGTCTCAACAGAGCAATGCCATTTGTGTGACCATGACTTAAATGGATGGATAGAGAGAAGTTGAACTGATTGCAATGGGCACAGCAATGTAAAAACTGGAGAGCGCAGCAATGGTCCAAGGATTAATCGAGTTTTAAATTTGTAAGCCTTCACTGAATGTTTACTCATTGACATTGTGGAGAACATATGAAGTCAGTACTGATCAACAATTCAGTTCAATCTGCCAAGAGGCATACTAGTTGTGGGTTGATCTGCAGCAAGACAATGATCTCAGACAGACTTCTAAATTGTGCCAATAGTAAGTCAATAGAGGAAAGAAATTTGGGAAACTGAAGAGTATGGTCTGGTGAAGTCAGCCACCTCACTTAAATCCCATCGAATACTTACGGGAGGGAGATTAAACACTAATGTCCCACTGAAAACAAGGTTATTAGAGACGGAGCACAAGCTTGGATTAGGGAAGTCGACTCTGCCCTTTCACAAGAACCATCACGGCATTTGCCTGAAGCGATTTAGTGATATAACAGAAAACCTAAATCAAGATGGCTGGACATGGGTTTGAACCGTTGTCCTCCTGAATGTGAGTCCAGTGTGCTAACCACTGCTCCACCTCACCCACTGGGATGAACACGGCAGGGCGATCAGAGAACTGAGGTCATCTAATGTTGAAAATCTGTGGATTACAGATGCATGGGACTGTAATCTCTGCAAAAATATTATCTCCATAATGCCAACAGTCTGCGCAGCTGTTCTTAGCACGAAGGGTACTTAATGACAGAGAGAGAGAAAATATTTGTATTGTTAGCCTATTTAGTTTGAAGAGTGTAGTTGTCTATTAAAATAAAGTGCACAGCTTTTTTCATAGGTGATCGAATAATTTTGACCTGCAGTATATACTTAGTAACAACAATAAACAGAAAATAAGCAAATATTGAGATCCTTGTCAAGGAAGGTGATTTATTTACTAAACTAGAAAGGTTACAATGAAATGCATACCATTTACTCTGCTGAAAGAAGAAACTGCAACACCCTCAAGGAAATGGTCATTTTTGTCACACGATGTGACATCGCTGTAATTTAGGTCAAATGAAACACGTGTCACAGTGAAGGGTGTCCTGTCACATCACTACAATGCATACCACTCTCTGATGGCAATGCAGGTGTATATTCTGACACATAAAGGTGCCAAATGCCATCCTGTGATACATTGCCCCATAGCATCTTGGGCTGTTTGTTGGCACAATCTTTCATGAACTCACGATATATAGTGAAGTTTTGCTAAAGTTAAAAAGTGATTTTTACTGCTGAGTGTATATTTTTTGTTTTTTTCAAAGTACGACAACAATTACTGCAAAATGGCCGATACACAGCTCAGTGGAGACAACATGGCGTGTAGAGACATTGTCAATAATAGATCAACTCTATGCATTGTTTGAATAACATTACATACAAGCTAAACATTGTAGAGACGAGTTTAAAAAAAAATCTTATTACTTTTTGCTATTGATACGGTCATGTCTCATAGAATGGATAACATAAACAGTTTGCCTACTGCAAGTTCCGTATCCTATGAAGCAGCATAGAATTAAATTACACTTGCTCAAACAAGTGAAACAGTAAATGAAATACAGAACCTAAATAATCTAGCCGTAGGAACCGACAGTAACATAGAGTTGCAAGATATGGAAAGTGAGTCACAAGCAGTAAATTCTCACGATTTACCGGGGGCAGATAATGTTCAAACAGTAAATTTCTCACAATTTATCAGTGCAGTCATGCAACAATTTCAGCAGATGAATACAAGTTTACAGAACAATGAGAAACTGTTTACGGAAAAATTTCAGGAAATAAAGAAAAAACTTGACAGTAATGATGCTAAATTAACCAAAATTGGTACTGACTTGAACAAAAGGATCACTCAAATGGCCACCTAGTTTTGAAAACTAACAGTTTTAGCAAAACATAATGAAATCAATGTCAAACCTTTAAGTAGCACATGATGACAAAAGTAGGAAAGTGACATCACGAGGCGTGTCACACAAGTAGAGGCAGATTTAGAAACCATGGCCAAGACAATCGAATTAGAGACAGACAGATGTTTTGCTAAAATGAATGAAAATAAACAAACTAATTAATTTCACATCACTTTGGCAAATTGTGCTTGGATGGGGATGAATAGGTGATTATCTGGACAACACAACACCCAGTCCCTGAGTGGAGAAAATCTCTTATCCAGCTGGGGATCAAATGCGGGCCCTTAAGATCGACAGTATGTCACACTCACCGCTCAGCTAACGTGGGTGGACAATGATTTAATAGAAACAAGCAGACTGCAAACAGACTTATTCAACAACCGTGGACACTGGAGCCAATAATCAGTCTGTATTTATATGTCCAAAAGTAATAAATAAAGTATTGTATGTAAAAAAGTTAAATTGCATCATAGTGTTCTCAGTAACTATTCCTTCTCTTTGCAGCCCGTCTGTCCCCCCCACACACACACACACACATCTCCACCATCTTCCCCCTCCCCATATATGCCTATCATGTACAATGCAGTTAGCTTTCAGCTCATATTGACTCCAAATGACTTTTTTTTCCAGTAAATTGTGTCTTGCTGATTACCGCATCTTCCATTGTTAAGCTCTCAGGTTTTCAAATCTCATCCAGCGCAGGCACCAAGGATCAGTCTTTCCTTCTCATCCTGTCTGGTAAGTCTCCTCTGACCTATGGTTTTGGGCAACTTTTCCGTAACTCTCTCCCTTTCTTAAGTCTTGCCAGTCTTCTTTCTTTCCCTTCAAATCTTCTGCTAGAAGGAAGAGTCATTGGCTCTGAAAGCTTCCACATTTCTATATCCTTTACATATAGTTTCTGCTGCCACCAGTGTGGTGAGTAGATCATCTTATTTATCCAATTATACTGCAGCCATCTTCATGATAGTGCTGGCAACAAGGCTGTGGATGAGGTCGTGTTTGGTATGAGAGTCAGCTACCATCTGACATCGGTTTACGAGTACTCAACAAAAAGCTTGTGAGAATTCAATTCCATACAGCTGGAACCAAAAGAAAATTGGTAGTTCATACCAGCACAAGACCATAAATGAAAAAGTTGTTATTAATAATCTGTGTCCCTGATACTCTGTCTACAAGTATGTTAAGTAAGTTTCAATATACCATTTCACACTTAGTCTGCTATTAACACTATTTTACTCAACTCCAGTTGCTTGTGACAAATGGACTGATGCATCAAACAGGCTACAGTATATTTTATTACATGATACATTATTATCTTTTTTGCAGTTTTGGGAAAATGGTGCACACTGACACTTAAGTAAAATGCTAATCCGTCTGCATGCATAGAACTTTATTGCAGGTTTCCTAATACAAACTACTCTATCAATAATGTATTGGACTGAGTGTAATGGAGCAGCTTGTCTTTTATTGTTAGCCAAAATTAGCAGCAATGGCTTTGTGTACATGGTAGCTCCAAATTGTGACAAGCTTTGAGAGCACTTGCCTGCTAAAGGCAAAGGATCTGAGTTTGAGTCTCAGTTTTAATCTGCCAGGAAGTTTCACATCAGCACACACTCCACTGCAGAGTGAAAATTTCATTCTGTAAACATCCCCCACGCTGTGACAAGCCATGTCTTTGCTATATCCTTTCTTCCAGGAGTGCTAGTTCTGCAGCATTGCAGGACAGCTTCTGTGAAGTTTGGATGGTAGGAGATGAGGTACTGGAGGAAGTAAAGCTGTGAGGATGGGTCATGAGTCATGCTTAGGTGGCTCAGTTGGTAGAGCACTTTCCCACAGAAGGCAAAGGTACTGAGATAGAGTCTCAGTACAGCACACAGTTTTAAATCTGTGTACACTTTGCTGCAGAGAGAAAATTTCATTCTGGAAGCTTTGAGAGGTTGTGTGTTTGGGTGGGAAGGAGTGTTTTACGACTGTGGAACATGTATTGTGATTAGTTGGTTTATGAGCACAGAATAGAACTACTGAAACTAATAAGTTATTGGAGGTAATTTGTCACACTTTTTGTGGATTTTAGAAGCAGAGTGTTCACGACTTTGCAATACAAATATTCCGAATGAATCTCTGAGATTGTATTTACAAGATGACTTGAAGTTCCCTCGATCCCATTCAGTAGCAGCAGACCTCTTCTGTGGCTGTGTGTTGGTTGGCCAAATATTTGACAAGTCTCCTTACACATCAGTGTAGCAACTGTGAGGAGAGAAACCTCAAATTGCCAAATTTTTCTATATGTGCTTAATTTTACTAGCTGTGCTGTGGATCTTCCAAGCTCTGACTGGGAAAAATGCTCCTCAGAGAGCACAACTCCCCTTCCCTGGGCTATGTTTTACTCTGGCAACCATTGCTTCCATTTCTGCTATACCCCTTGGAAAAAGTCATGCCTCACTATTCGTATCTCTCTCCCGTGTCAGTGAGGCAGCTTCCTTTTAGCTCTCTGTCACTCTGAAAAACATCAAGATGAACCACTGTCCAAAGGTCTTAAATCCCTAAACAAAATTTTTGTAAGAGTTATGTGTTTGGTGGCATTTAAAAGGCCTAGCTGGGAGTTCACCTGTAAGACAGCAATCTCTGGCACACACCCCAAAGCCAGATTTTCTGCATTTGGCAGTCAATTGCATCTTTCACAAACATTACTCCTCACTCCAACACGTAAAATATTTGTGTGAGTGAACAATGCAGAATGTCTTGACTCTTGTCCATCCGCACGGTGGTGCCATTAGGGATCACAAAGACACTTACTGGGCCAGGCTGCCACAGTGAAAGTTTCCCCTCACCGCCGCTTTCCAGACGAGCTCAGCCAGATCCCCTTATTCCCAGCTAATGTACAAATCTGTTTTAAATTACTCTCTAAACTGACTATCACTCAGACATTTAATATCAATACCGTGCTTCATTCGTAATTAATTGCACGGCTCAAGGTGGACCTCTACTATGAACTCACAAGAACTTGTGTATGTTGTATGACAGTGTTGAAAACTTGTCCTGTAACGATTATAATAGCTTCATAGTTAGGTCTACATCATTTTATGGCCACAGAAAGAAAGTTCCTGTTTCAATTGACATTTTAGCTTGGAATGTGAAATATTTTAAAATGTTGTGTAAATGCCCCATTCCATCACACGAGTCAGTTTAGGTGGTTGTTGGTCACAGTTTGGAAGAGTCCATTCAGGATAGCAGACAGCTGGTCATACGTCGTACCATGCACGAATAGAGTGTAAGGAGATTTGCTAGCTGATTTTCAAGGGAATGAAATATATGGTGGGAACCTGGTATCAGGATGACATACAAATGGTTTAAGTTAAGTGATTA
Source organism: Schistocerca gregaria (assembly GCF_023897955.1). Lineage (NCBI taxonomy): Eukaryota > Metazoa > Arthropoda > Insecta > Orthoptera > Acrididae > Schistocerca > Schistocerca gregaria. The sequence goes on along the minus strand of NW_026061738.1, from coordinate 3,217,435 downwards.
ATAGCATACTGTTATTGGAAGCAAACACAAAATTTTGACCACGATATTCTTACTCCTCACATCAAGCTATGATGAAGTGGGCAAAGTTCTGTTGAAAGATGTAGCCAATTTTCACAAAGCCTGTAAATGTTGGTAAGTGAAGTATTCATTTGTTAGCGAGCAATTTAGTCAAATACGTTAGGACTGTAATAAAAAACTATGGTTGTGGGATTAGACATGTCTGTTATCCAGCTTGGCAGCAAAATTCTGAGCCCTGTAAGAAACCACGTGTGATTTTAACCGATGCACATCTCGATGAAACATTGTGAGTGAAGCTCTCTGTACTGTGCTGTGTGGGCAAGGTTCAATAAGGGTGCACGCAGCCCTTGTAAGGCCAACTGAGGAGCTACTCAACTGAGAAGTAGCATTGCCATTGCCAAAAACTGACAACGGCCGGGACAGAGGTGTGGTGACCCCATTCCCCTCCAGTGAATTTGGTTAGCTGAGGATGACACAGTTGTCAGTCAGTACCATCACTGTTGAGACGTCCGATGCCTCTTCGCATAGATTTTTTTTTTTTTTTTAGGTTCAAGTCATGGCTGAAATGTACTGATTGTTATTTACATTTTTTTTTTTTATGGAAGAGTACAATACATGATTATTAAGCTGTTGTTATAAAAGTGTGCTTGTAGCCCATCATATGTACAAAGACTCTCTAAAAGACTGACAGTATGCACAGGTTCCTAATATATCTAAACTTCAGCCAATGCTCAGTATTAGTGTATTATTCAGCTTTTCCGTAAATTCACAATGGGGCACTGACTGGCTTGTAAATAAAGTTCAAAATTTCATAACGACAAAAATAAATATAAATCAACCCAGAGCACAATCTTTTTTAAATCTCGTCTTCACAAGAAACAAATAAAGCTGAGTTACACACTGGTTCCAGATGTGGCTTAAATTCCATGAGTTTACACCTCTTAAATACAAGAAGTCTCACATTTTTGTAACTTTAAAGTGGAAATTCAGGCAGTGTGTAGCACAGTCAGTCGTCATTTCTCTTGAACGACTAACTACACTGCTAGGTTAGGCATGTGGAGGCTGGCTGTCCAGCCACGCCCACTCGTCTGTGTGTCACTCCTCCGACGGCATCTGAGCGAGCTCACCGGAGGAGGGGTTCACAAGTGTTGGACACATTAGGGAAATATTGTTCACAGCAAGAAAGATAGCCAATATGCACTCAGTAGGTCTGTCAGGGAGCCTCATCCGAGATGGGGCATCTTTGCCTGTGGCTATTGAGCTTGCAGGGTGCAGTCATCTCCGAGGAGTGGCATCAGTTCTGACAGTGCCTTTTGCGAGGGTTCCGAAGTCATCCTCAGTTCATTCAGATGACCGGTGGAGGCTGCTGGCCTCTCATATGGAGTGCAAGAACAGCTCACGATTTGCAGCACAGTTTCCAGAGTCGACTGGGGTCCTAAGGTCTGGAGCCGAGTGGACAATCTCGGCCAGAGGCTTTGTTGAGTCTGACAGTCTTGGCTGGACCACCATTATTGGGTGGATAATTGTAGGACTCTCCTAGACAGGTCAGGGTACACTACACAAAGGAAGCAGCTACTCAGTTAGGTAAGTACTTGCGGGGTGCACATGGTGGTTTTTAGGCCACATGGTAGTCTGAGATACTCTGATGAACACAAAGCAGTTGACATACAGATAACAAAATCAGACAGCATTCAGAGTGAAGACACTTTGACAAATTTTATCAGTTAACTGTTGTAGTTTTTGCAACAAAATTCCCAAACTTATTTATTTATGGCTTATTTACCCTGACTAGATTAGATGCTTCAGGCGCTAACTTACATATGACCAGGAACAATATTACACAGAAACTAAATAATAATAACACTAACATTAATAATGATGCTAAAATAATGTATTATAATAATACGTTAAGACACAACAATCTCAATGCAAATAATTTGGATTATTAATGAAAAGTACACCCCCCCACCCCAAGAAACATGGACCTTGCCATTGGTGGGGAGGCTTGCGTGCCTCAGCGATACACATAGCCGTACTGTAGGAGCAACCACAACGGAGGGGTATCTGTTGAGAGGCCCGACAAACGTGTGGTTCCTGAAGAGGGGCAGCAGCCTTTTCAGTAGTTGCAGGAGCAACAGTCTGGATGATTGACTGATCTGGCCTTGAAACACTAATCAAAATGGCCCTGCTGTGCTAGTACTGCGAACGGTTGAAAGCAAGGGGAAACTACAGCCATAATTTTTCCTGAGGGCATGCAGCTTTACTGTATGGTTAAATGATGGTGTCTTCTTGGGTAAAATAGTCCCCCATTATAATCTCCAGGAGGGGCCTACTCGAGGATGTCGTTATCAGGAGAAAGAAAACTGGCATTCTATGGATCGCAGCGTGTAATGTCGGATCCCTTAATCGGGCAGGTATGTAAGAAAATTTAAAAAGAGAAATGGATAGGTTAAAGTTAGATATAGTGAGAAGTAGTAAAGTTCGGTGGCAAGAGGAACAAGACTTTTGGTGAGTTGAATACAGGGTTATCAACACAAAATCAAATAGGGGTAATGCAGGAGTAGGTTTAATAATGAATAGGAATGCGGGTAAGCTACTACAAACAGCATAGTTAACGCTACTACAGTAGTACAAGTTTATATGCCAACTAGCTCTGCACATCATGAAGAAATTGATAAAATGTATGATGAGGTAAAAGAAATTATTCAGGTGGTGAAGGGAGACGAAAATTTAATAGTCATGGGTGAATGGAATTCGGTAGGGAGGAAAGGAAACATTGCAAGACATTTCCAGGGGCAGATGTGGACTCTGTCCACAATCTATTGGTTAGGACCTGTAGATTATAACTGCAAAAAGGTGGGAATTTAAGGAGATGGGATCTGGATAAACTGAAAGAACCAGAGGTTGTACAGAGTTTCAGGGAGAGCATAAGGGAACAATTGACACCAATGGCGGAAGGAAGTACAGTAGAAGGAGAATGGGTAGCATTGAGGGATGAAATAGTAAAGGCAGCAGAAGATCAAATATGTAAAAAGAAGAGGGCTAGTAGAAACTGTTGGGTAACAGAAGAAATACTGAATTTAATTGATGAAAGGAAAAAATATAAAAATGCAGGCAAAAAGTAATATAAACGTCTCAAAAATGTGATTGACAGGAAATGCAAGATGGCTAGAGGACAAATGTAAGGCTGTAAGGGCTGATCTCACTAGGGGTAAGATAGATACTGCCTACAGGAAAATTTGAGAGACCTTTGAAGAAAAGAGAACCACTTGTATGAACATCAAGAGCTCAGATGGAAACCCAGTTCTAAGCAAAGAAGGGAAAGCAGAAAGGTGGAAGGAGTATATAGAGGGTCTATACAAGGCCGATGTACTTGAGAACAATATTATGGAAATGGAAGAGAATGTAGATGAAAATGAAATGGGAGATATGATACTGTGTGAAGAGTTTGACAGAGCACTGAAAGACCTGAGTCGAACCAAGGCCCCAGGAGTAGACAACATACCATTAGAACTACTGACGGCCTTGGGAGAGCCAGTCCTGCCAAAACTCTACCATCTGGTGAGCAAAATGTATGAGACAGGCGAAATACCCTCAGACCTCAAGAAGAGTATAATAATTCCAATCCCAAAGAGAGCAAGCGTTGACAGATGAGAAAATTACCAAACTATCAGTTTAATAAGTCACTGCTGCAAAATACTAATGTGAATTCTTTACAGACAAATGGAAAAACTAGTTGAAGCCGACCTTGGGGAATGTCAGTTTGGATTCCGTAGAAATATTGGAACACGTGAGGCAATACTGACAGTCTGTGGAGATTTCAATTTGAATTTTCAGTTGTCCACTATCTGTAACTCATATGCAAATAATTTATTAAATTTGTTTGGTCTTTATATTACAACCACTGAAATAACAAGGCTTCATTATAAAGGTACTGGTACATGTATTGACAATATATTTGTATCAAATGAGTTAGTGCATCTGAAGTCAGACGTAATTAAGACCTGGGTATCTGGCCACTGACTCAGTGCACATGGCAGGAAAGAGTGTATGTGTGGTCAATTATGATAATCTAAATATGTTTAAGTCTAATATTGATAAAAGTTATTGGTTGCAAGTTTATCGAGAACATGCAATAGGTAGAAAGGTGGAAGAACTCATATCTACTCTTTCTGTATATGCTAAGATGTCGTTTCCCATTAAGGTACCAAATAATAAGAAGGCACTAAGAGTAAATAAGGTCAAGGGTGAAAAGGTGTTGGAGATCAAGAGGGAGTGTGATCAATATTATGCCTGTACAGAAGTACAGGTTCTCAAGTATTTAAAGACATGCTCACAGTGAAAAAGGAAAGATTAAGACAGGCCTTAAAGGAAGCTAGGTGTATGAAAAAATGAAGATATAATACTAACATCAGAAAATAATATCATTAACAGGAAAATGACTTCACAGGCTGAAGGCAGCAATCTGAATGCTGCACAGTTAAATACATCCTTCACTAAGAAAGTGATTGGCACTTACAATATAGTCACTGACCATAAATACTGCCTGAGAAATACCACAAAACCTGAAAGTACATTTAGCTTTAAATTGGTCAAGGCACAGGATGTTACCTATATACTGAGGAAAATGAAGAACAGTTTTAGTAATGACGTTTGTGGTTTAAGTTCAGCCATGTTAAATGTGATTCAGTTCAGCTGCCAGAATTGATAACACATGTAGTAAATACATGTATTTTGGAGGCTCAGTTCCCCAGGGCAGTAAAGTCACTCGAAAACACAAAAAAGGCAGCCTCCAAACATGTGATAATTTTAGGCCTGTTTCAATTGTGCCAGTCTTGTCTAAAGTGATAGAAGCTATATTAAATAGTAAAATACTTTGAAGGAAACTATATCTTCAGTGATAGACAATTTGGCTTCAGATCAGGGTTAGGATCTGTTAAATCTGCCTTATCACTTTTAACACAGTGTGTGAAGCAACTAGAAAGCAAGCTCATGGTTCAGAATAAACTCTGTGATTTATGAAAAGCTTTTGACACTGTGTCTCATGAAATCTTACTGAACAAAGTGCAATTCTATGGCTTTACACGAAGTGCTCGGGAATTGATAAGATTTTATCTAAGTAATAGAGTGCAGAAGGTGGTTTTTAATGGTACAGAATCAGATTACTTACTTGTGGGCATGTTCTGTACTTGGCCCAATTCTATTTATTATTTATATATATGACTTATCATGTAACATAGTTGGGCCATCAGCTAGGAGTTACTTATTTGCAGATGATCTTGCAGTCTGTGTAACTGCAGAAACAGCACAGAAGGTCAAATATTAAGCAGACCAGTGCACTGTCAAAGTTGAAAACTGGTGTAAAGCTAATTCCCTTTGTGTCAAAAAAATAAAATCAAGACCTGTATGTATTGTGGAATAATAACACTGAACTTGAGCAGAGCTCAAATGATGTTGATTTCCTAGGAATCTCAATTGATTCAAAAAGGTGGGAAGCAGCATTAGCAAAGGAATATTTTCTCCAAGGAAGCTGTGTCTTTGTCTAAATGTGCCAGTACTTAAAGCAAAAGAAACCACAGTCACATTTACTGTGGGGACATCAAAGCAAGGCAGCTAATGTCTTCAAACTACAAAATAAGACAATAAGACTGATATGTAGCTTGGCACCCAGAGCTCACTGTAGACCAAGCTTTAAAAAATTACAGATTATGACCCTGCTGTCAATATTTATACCAAGGAAAACTATCCGAAGTATCAACAGTATGACATGCGGCATAATTATAACACAAGAAACAAGCAAGACCTAGTTTCTTTCTGATGTAACTATAAGAAAACACAAAAGTGCTCTTTATACAAGCCCATAAAATTTTTTTATGCCATGCCCCAACATATCAGAGATCTTCCAATAAAAAAAAAAAAGGTAAAAGAATTTCTTCTTGAACTCAACATTTATGGAACGGATGAATTTTCAAGGGAAGCAAAGAATATGGTATGACTACACTTTGTGATCAGTTTTTACATGCTTATATATATGAGTAAGTCTGTAATTGGCTAAATTTACTATGCAATATCAATTTGTACCAGAAGTTTCTCTGTTTTGTAATGCCTCTGAGGTCTCTACAACAATAAAAATCAATCAATTGTAGACTTCCTTGAGAGTTTCATTTGCTTTCTCTTAGAGGAGTTCTCTTGTTTTCTCACTGACTATAATATTGCTGTCATCAGTGAAAAGAATTTTTTCACCATGAGTAACACTACTGGGAAAGTCATTGATGTACATCAGGAATACTATTGGTCCTAATATGATACCTTGCAGAAACCCCATATTAATGTATTTTTCGCCGGCCGTGGTGGCCGAGCAGTTCAGTCCAGAACCGCACGACTGCTACGGTCGCAGGTTGAAATCCTGCCTCGGGCATGGATGTGTGTAATATGCTTACATTTGTTCGGGTAAGTGTTTTACTAAATGTTAAGCTCTATTTGAAGTATGTGTTATCACTATTCTTTGTACCTTGTCTGCTAGGTATGATCAAAACCAGTCCTTAGGAACCACTCTTATTCCTAATGCTTCTAATTTATTTAATTGAATCTGTGGTTGACTGCATCAAAGGGCTTAGAAAGATCATAAAGGAACCCTCTGACAGACTCTTCTTTATTAAGAGCATCAAGTACAACTTTTGTGCGTTCTACGACAGCTGACTCCGTATTTTTGCCACATCAGAAACAAAACTGTGATTCACTTAAAAGATTGTATTTATTCAGGTAATTCATTAATCTGTTTTTCATAATTGCTTCTATTATTTTTGAGAATGGTGACAGCTGGTAATTTTCTGCATTACCTTTCTTAAACAAAGGCACAACTCTTGCCTGTTTTAACTGCTGTGGAAATGTCCCTGGTGTACAGGATTCATTTATTATGTGTGTTAAGGGACCTTGTATAACCTCTGTGCATTGTTTTAGTACACACATTGGTACTTCATATAGGCCTGCTGACTTTTTAGTTTTTCAACAGTTTTACTGGCTTCATTATCTGTGATTTGAAGTAACATCATTGTATTTAGTGCAACATTTTTTACAGGGGTTATATTTGTTTTGGGGAATTCTTGTCGTAACTTCCCTGCCATACTTGAAAAATGCTCATTTACATAGTTTGATAAGTGTTGTGGCTTATTTATAACCTTACCAGTATGTTGTTCTGTCTGTCTTTCTTTGCCTCTCCCTGTTCCCGTTTTTATAACATCCCAGACTGCTTTGCTTTTATTCCCTGCATTATATAATACTGTGTCATTAAACGACTTTTTAGCAGCTATCAGCACCTTCCTATGGATCATTGTGACTCTTTTTCCATGGAAGTGAGGTATTTAATTGTTTGGGAGGACTTCTTAGTACCTGCTGTTATCCATCTACTTTTGTGTGATGTTGATACAGACATGCATACTTTTGGAAATACCTTTTCAAAGTTCAATTTAAATAATGTGGATTCTTATTCACATTGGTTTCCCTATACACTTCATCCCAGCGTTTTTTTTTTTTTTTTTTTGCTAGTTCCTTTGAAAAATCCTTTATTTTCATTTCCAATGGATGTCATTTGTAGGCTTGTAGTTTATGGGATGATTTCATGTCTCATATTACTGTTGTTGTTTGACAGAGATGGTCTGATAATCCGAGATCTTTTACAGCTACATCACATTTTTCCCTGTCCATATTTGTGGCAACATGGTCAATTACTGATGAAGTCATTGTAGCAACCCTTGTTGCACTATTGACCAATAGGGAGAGGCCAAAACTTTGAAGCATATTTATGAAGGTGCTGCTGGATTCATTTATGATATTCATATTGATTTTAATGTCCCTATACAGAATTGTGCTGAGCTTTGTGCTTGAGACTTTATATAGAAATTTTGTTAATTTATTGAAAAACAGTGTCCACACTGTCTCTGGGAGATCCATACAAACACAAAATTATTAATATCTTGGTGATATCAAGCCCTGTTAATTCAAACTGCTGGAGACACTCTTTAGGCAGGGGAACCTGTTGTCTGGATTTATCCTAAAAAAGACCTACTTCTCATACTGATGACAACAGGTATTTAACCATGTGTGGCCCGAGATCCACCCCCTATACTTTCACAAATCAGCTGTACCAATCTTCCTTTGCCAGTCCTGTTTAGGTATAGGCCACACCCAGTGAAACCCCATCTGTCGATAGTCCCGACGGGCACGTGAGCAAAGTTGGCTTCCCTCAGAGCAATCCCTAACCCCAAATTGATTCGCCTCACATCTCCATCAAGGTGTGGCCAATCGTGACACCGGAACAGCTCAACAAAGTGTACGTTGGTGCCACAAGTCAGGGAAGCTATCTTGCCCAGGTCACCACCTATGTCATGTGCCCTATCCCTGTGCAAACTGTTTCCTGCCCCACCCACTATCACTACATGGTCTTCTTTTGTAAAGACCTTAAGTCCTCTATCACATGACTTAGCCCTGCATTTGGCTGGAACATACTGGTGGCCTGGTATGCTGCCCCTAAACATTCCTGTAACTCGGGGCCTACAACTCACCCATGCCTAATACCTAGCAGCAGCACTTTCTTCTTCCTAACATTTTGTATATTTCTAAGCTTCTTGGCCTCAGTTGAAGTGTGCTGCACATTTCTTGCTCCGTGTTCTACCAGAGGCTCTGGCAGTGGTAGACACACAGTTTTATCTTCAACCCCAAAAACATCAGATCATGTTCTCTTTCTTCCTACCCTCCTACAAGCTGCCAGTTCACAACCTCCCTATCTCTCTTGATCCTTATCAGTTCCTTCCTTGCTTCCTCAACTGTGCCCCAAGGGCACAGATTTTCCTTTCCTGTACCCCAACCAAAATGTTCCTACTGCATACTCTGCAGTTCCAGGAGAGAGCCTCTTCTGTTCTCCCAAGATTCTCCCCCCACCTCTCCCTCTCCCAGTGAAAATATTTCCTACAAGGTTAGCAACAAATCCCTCTACTCACAATGCTATAACAGGTTCCACATTTCCCACTCATGATCAGTTTCAAAAGAATTATTAAGTTTTAAATTTGTCCAGAACACGAGATTGGCTATATGTATGCAAAAATGACATGGAAGTCTTACATGCCATTGTTGTTGTTTTTGTACTGATTTAGAGATACAATGACAGGAGAGTGAATTAGTAATTACTTTGCTTTTAGAGAATTTACTGTAGTGTTTGGTCAGGTTTTAAATTTATGCCTAGATGACCTCTAACTAGTGAACAATATGAAATGTGTTAGTTAAATACAATTTGGAAAACTTTTAATTATACTTTTATTGTAACAATAGGCACTGATGAAACTAGTACCTGCCTTTCTTAAACGAATTTTCCGCTATCAAGAAAATTTGAATAGACTTTTTTGTGTTTTGGAACGCAAAATTTCGCATTATGTCACAATTATCGTGAATTCAGATTACACAAAGTTTTTTTTTCAAGAATAATCTCTATGGGGACGCAAATATTCAGTTTTGTGACAAGAATGGACACTACAGCAAATATACAAAACAAAGGAAATTTAAATTTGACACTATTTCCTCTCAAATAAGTTCTTTTAGTGGACGAAGAAAACACCTGTGATCTCACTCGCTGGACATCTTGTCTTCCTGTCTGTTTACTTAAAAGGCCTGTCACTGGGCGTGAAGGATAAGCTTTTGGTTTAAAAAAGGTAGCTGGAGATTCCACACAGCACACCAGGTATGAGATTAATTATGTAATATGCACTATACTGAAATGCCTTGTGAGACGTCTATAAATTCAAATATGCTCAATGTTACTTTCCTGTTTCAATACACAATGCCTGCATTCTGATTTAGTGTTTACTTATTTGCTTACAGGACCTGTCATTGGGTGTGAGGGATAAGCTTTTGGCATACCATGGCAGCAAGAGCATCCAAACAGCACACCATATATGCAACTGATTGTGTGTAAGCACAATACTGAAATGCCTTGTGAGTCATCCCTATATTCATATGCCCAATGTTGCTTTCCTCTTCCGATACACAATGCCTTACAGGAATGTCAGTAAATGAGTGTGTTGGAGGCCAGCTCTGTCCATCACTGTGGCTGTCGGATAGAGAGACCAACAGCTATGCAGGGGCTCCAGGTGCAATTCCTGGCCAATTTGAGAATTTATCCTCTCAGAGGTTGGGTGTTGTGTTGTGCTTATCACCATTTTACCATTTCTTTAGATGCAAAAATAAGCAGTATCAACTGATGTAGACTTGCAGTATGCAGCCGATTTCTCCTGCATAAGAAATCCCGGCCAGAAATGCCATACTGTCATTTCATTTCACGCTAGGTATGAAACTGATTCTCTGATATGCACATTATTGAATTGTGAGTCATCTCTTAATTTGTATATGCTCAGTCGGTTTAATATTAATTTGCAGGGCTCTAGAGTAAGCAGTGTGTAGTTGTGTGCACTATGGTGAGTTGTCGTGTCACCTAGCATGGCAATACAACATGCGACTGCAACAGTGCCAACAGCACTGGGTAGTGTTGTCTACTTCACTGCATGAGAAATAGAGCTGTCACGATGGCCAGTCTGGCCTCAGTACTACATGTTTGCATGTTGGCCAGTGGATACTTGGAGCAAGTCCAGTAATACTCACATATGAAGATTCGTTTATCTTTAACATCACAGAATCATGTTTCTATATCTGCTCCATCCCCATTCCCCAGTGGAAGGGGGTCACAATTATTTTGTGCACATGAGGCTGCTAGTAATTGGATCCTTTCTACTTTTCAAAATTGCATTAACTTTCCCGTGCTCATCCATCCCTGTCCTCAATCCTTTCCCTTGCTTACATTGGCCTGGCTATCTTTTTTTTGTTGATACCCCTTACAGTATTATTCCTCTTGCTTTACAATTCCCTTTTTGGAAATTTTGGTCCCTCTTTGGGCATTGAACTACTCTAAATTTTGTCTCCATGGTGTGAGCAAGCTGTGGAACAACACCATACATGAAGTCTTTGGCATGTGGGCTTACCACCTCTTCCATTTTTTACCGGAAGCCATTGTCCTTTTTGTGCTGTACAGTTACACAGTAGTCATTTCGTGTGCTTGGGGTGTTATGTACTCTTTTGATGGAGTCCTCTGAAAACAGGGATGACAGTTCTGATACACGAGCTGCTACCTCCCTGTGTATGCCTAGGAGTAGTGGCTTGTCATTCTGAAGCATTGGAACTCCCAGCAACAGCCCCTATGACATTGGCCCTTGGTGTGGCTGAGTAGTGCACAAGGGGAGAGCCCCTGATTGGTTTTGGTGCTATTAGGGTCTACACTTTGTATCAAACGTATCAGACTTAAAAAACTGGCCGTCTTTGGCTGACCTTTAGTCAGGATCGACTTTTCATGATACCCCTTTTCAACTTACAACTATCCCCTCATGGGAGGAGGGTCAGACTCGCTTGCTTGGGGTCAAATCCTTTCCCCATTACCTGGTCTGCATCAAGACTGACAAGGACACCTTCCCACCATGAACCCATTATTTTGGTAGAAACTATCAAAGACAAGTTTGGCAAACCATTACTCCTCACTAGCCTTTGAATATGCTTCAGGGTGTCTTTTTCATAGAGACCTCATCTTCCAAACTGGTGAAGCGTGGGCCAGTCTGGAGTGGCAAGGCATTCATTTTGTTCATCATATTCAGAAAGGCACTAAGGACAACCACACTGATAATGACCACTTTATTCTGGTCTTTGAAGGGGATACCCCCAAGACAAGGTCAAGGTTATGGCTCATCACTGTGCACTGTGATGTATGTCCTGCCACTGCTAAAATGTTTTTGGTGTTTATGATTTGTACACATGTATTAATCCTGTATGCAATGAATGAGGATGCCCAGGTGTGCCTTTGTTCTACTGACCACGTGTATTAATTGTCACAACTGTCGCTGGATTGTAAGAAGGAAAGAATATATTGGGGTATACGATCAGCTTTGCCTTGTGTCTACAAAAATCTACTATTGACTCTGTTACATCCTTTCCCCCACCTTATCCCAGTGATGCCTCACTCTTCTCTCCCTCTCCCTCTCCCTCTCCCCTGAACTTACATCTTCCTCCCCTCCAACTGTTGCTCCTTTCATCCACCAGAGAAGTGCCTCTTCTCTGGTGTCTGCTGCCATTAGGGCCTCCTCTCAGTCCAAGAGTCTGCTGGTACACATTGGCCATGGAACCGTCAGCTCTAGCATCCCCAAGGTTGCCTGGTCTCTCTTTATAGAACTAGCAGAAGCCTCTCTCCCCCCTTACCTCTCTGGCATCTAGCGTGTGTCCTCCTCTACTTATGAAAGAGAAGAAGGAAGTCCTGGGATGAGGACACTCCATTGCTGAGGAGGATGGCATTCCATAGGGTTCAGTGTTAAGTATCCTTTTCCTCATCACTATTAAAGGACTTGTGACCTCCGTGAAACTGTTGGTCACCCCTGCTCTGCATGTGGATGACTTCTGTGTCTGAGTTATTTAACACTTGGTGGCTTTTGTGAAGTGACAGTTCCAGGGTGCCATGTGGTATGCTTCTGCATGGACCTTCTCACACAGTTTTCAGTTTTCCCCTCTTAAATTGTGGGTGGTGCATTTCTGTCACCATATTGTGTACGATACCTACTGGAGCTCTATCTCGAGATCCAATTTCTGATTGTGGTCCACCACTTCCATTTCTTGGGTCGTCTTATGACATTTACTTGTGTGTGTGTGGGGGGGGGGGGGCATGGTAGCCAAATTTAGGGCTCAGTTGCTCCTTCCATACTGATCCTCTTGGAGCAGGTCCACCATTGTGGTATCTGTCTGATCATCAGTACCTTTTGCACTAGCCGTATTGTTTCCTGGTTGAAGCTGGGGTTGTCCCCCACTCACTGCCCTTTTGGTTCAACAGTCCAAGCTTCTTGTTTCCTATGCCATCACCATCTTCTCTTTCCCCACACATTCCTTATATTTTATACTTTAGCAGCAGGAAATTGCTCACTCTTCAGGTGAGTTTAACAGTTGGGCTCCAGCTTGCAGTCCTTTGCCATGATTTTTATCTTCCCTCTTTGTCCTGTTCCCCATTCTCTCCAAAAACCTCCTCCCCCTTGGTTAGTTCCTTGATCCCAGATTCAGAGGGGTCTGTGTTTCATTGTTTGTTCTGCCAGCTTTTATGGGAGTTTCAGGCTGCTGTTGTGTTTTAATGGAATGGCTCTAGGCTCTAAATCTGCTAATTACAAGGAATGTGCCTTCTGCTGGCAAGTAACACCATCTCTTACCTGCCCCATGTAGCATGTGTACTGCATAGCTAATGGCCATTTACCAGGTTCTTTAGTATGTTTAACAGTCCTCTCCCACCCACGTTATGTGCAGACTTGATAACTGCCCTTGAGGCTATCAGACAGAGGTTTTCCCTCCCTCTTCTTGGTCTATGACATCTAAGACCACCTTACCAATCTTGACCATGCTGGTTGTTCAGTTGACTTTCTTTGGGTTCCCACTCATGTGGGTATCCCAGGTAATGAACTGCTGATCCTGTGGCTGGAGGGTGTGCCCCTTTTGTGTGACCTCTCTGGTGCTGGGTTTGCAGCCTCATGTCCAATTCCTTTTAGCTCAGCCTTGAGCTGACTCTTGGAGGCCAACCCCCTGCCTAATAAACTTATTGCGATAAGGGGACTCTTGCCACATGGCCCACTGGGGATCTACCATCCTCTGCGAACTTCGTATTGGTCATACAAGGTTGAATCTAAGCCTCTTACTCCATAATGATCTGTAACCCCCACATTTTATGAGACTCCCCTACCATTTGGCCTTTTGCACTAAACACACTCTTCCATTCTCCATTATCACAGATGGTAGCATACAACCTTACATAGTTACATCTGTCCTTGGTTTTCATCATAAAAGTGGTTTGTTCCATGGATTTAAGTACCTGAATTGTCTTCCACAATTGGAGGCCGTCAGTTTGGAAGGCCTGCATCATTGCTTTCATGCTGGTCAGGTTTTCCTCTCCATTTTGTGCTGTTTCATCACCCCCCCCCCCCCTCCGCCACCACGGTGTTTTCCCCATTGTGTCGCAGTCATGGTATGAAGTGCGAACTGGGGTGGGTTAGCAGTGATTCCAGCACCATGTCACACATAGCACCATTGGGGTGTCTTATGATCTCCCCCTCCCTCCCTCCAGTTCATTACTCTTCCTGCCACCCCAGTGTTCCATCTTCATTTGCCTGTTTTGCTTCGCCATCAAATAGATTGTGCTGTTGGTTTGCTGCTCCCACAGTCTCTGCCACTTTGGATCTTGGGACAAATGATGTCACTGTTTCGTTCCTCTCCTCATTCAGACAATCAATCAACATCTGCAGCCAGCAGGCAAGCAGTGAGACTTGGTATCTGCTCTCTTAGCATCTGTGTCAGGGTGTTACTAGCATTAATGACAAGTTTGAAATTATTACTTGTTTCCAAATAAAAACAGCCACTTTTGTGCCCTGGTAAATTAGAACTACAAAATTATATGCTTAAATTTAGGAAATAATGGCCCGCTAAAAACAGAAAATTCTGGAATATGAGTTATTTGGTTACAGATAACTTTTCAAAAAGGGGGATTTTTTTTTTAAAAGTAAAATTATACTGCAAATTGGAACCTGAAAGGCTTTCAGTTGGGTTATATTGCTAATTCATAATTACTCATTCCTAATTCCAACTGCATGTGTTTGTACTGATACTGAAATTATTATTTATTCACCAAATTTATTTTTTGGTAAATGAGTTACATTATCAGGAAAATTGATTGTGAACAATCAGATGTTAGTGTATTCTTTGCTAGAATATGAAAATATTTAATCTGTTTAACAGTTGCACTAGTGTTACCCATCTAGCTAGATCAAAAATAAATATATATTACAAGTTGACGATTGCAACTCACTCTGTTGTCACGTTGGGACACTTGTCAAATGTGTGGCCATCACCAGCAGTGTGCTGAGCCTCAGTCACAGTCATCACTGCCCAGCACGGCTTGGGAGGGGGCTGACCCAGTGATGCCAGCATTCTAGGCTGCTGGCACAAGCCGCAGCAGTTTCTGGTGGTCCCACGTGTCAGCAGAACTGCCGCACCAGAGGCCAGTGAAGAAGGAAGGAATATCGACATCTGACATTCTGTCAACAGTGAGGCCGTCAGAGACAGAGCATAAACTCTGACTGTTTCAAGGATGGGGGAGAAAATTGGCCTTGGCCTTGGCCTTGGCCTTGGCCTTTCAAAGGAACCATCCCAGGATTTGCCTTGATTGATCTAGGGAAATAATGGAAAACCTAAAACTGGATGGCAGGACACGGAATAAAGCCATCATGTTCCTGAATGTGAGATCAACACACTAGCTAATGTGGTGTAAACCTTCATCCAGAAGTGTTAACAGTTTCTTCTGTATCAGGAACTGCCATGAGTATGCAGCTTGAGGAATTTGTTTTCTTTGCTCAAAACAGTCTCCTCTGTACTGCAAGTTTTCTCTTGTGACTCCTTTGTGGGCTATTGAAAGAGACGCCACTACTGGCATGAACAGCACCTACACTAGCCTTCAGTGAAGTTACCATTTTGTTGGCCAGCTAAACTTCAGTAACTGAAATACCAGAAACAATTTCTGCCAGTACCTCTGTGTCACAGGAACAAACTGGCTTCAGAATTTTCCTCTCCAACATTCATAAGTAGTACATCTGGTAATTCAGAAATTTCAAACGGTTTTTCTTCTATACTCTCTACTTCATAAACATTACGTATATGCTTGCACGTATTTAACTTAATGCTGTAATCAATACATGCATAGTAATATCTATGAATTCTTACTTTACAGTCAGTGCACACTAATTTGGAGTTACAGTGGATAATATTTTCTTCCACAAGGTAAACTTCAAGTGATTTTGTGGCTGGTACTTTCCAACCTCTGCCTACCTTTCTAGTTGAGTCCTTATTCATCAAAATACTGGATTCGTGCTGATGGTGGATGTTCTCATTTTACTTGTTACTTTTTCTTTCACAATGACAATGAGCCCGTCAAACAGATTTGCTGTTACAAGCAACGTGAATGCAAGTACACCTTTATCCAAATGTTTCACCTGCTTTGCATTACCATGTAGAGTAAGTGGTGGTAATATGCACCCCCCCCCCCCCCCCCCCTTAATATCTTAATAATATTTAGCTGAACTCTAGTGATGTATTAACATACCATTATTGGTTAATACTTAGATGCAACCTACTAAGTATTGGCAACAGTTTCAAATAGATTAAAAGTATGGTATTATTGCATTTTTAAGCTGTCTACACTAGTTTACAAGGTGTATGTGACTGTAATGTGGACCCCAGGGTCCATATTATAAGCAGACCGTAAAATGTTTTTATTTCTGTTTTCAGATGCCTAGGACTAATCTGGCACCTAAATGAACCCGTAAAAGGCAGGTGTGGGATAAAAACAAAATGCGAGAGGCAGTGTATGCTGTTGTAGTAAAAATCATGGGAGTTAAAAAAGCAAACATTGCGCTGTCCCAAAAACAACTCTGTGCCAGTATGTGTATGAGGCTAATACCTGACAGACGTTGAAACTAAAAAGTTTGGAAGAAAACCAGCTGCCCTAGAAAGAGAACTAGTGGTTTACATACACTATATGGAGGCCAAATTCTATGCTTTTACTAGTATGGATGTTAGAAAAATGGCCTACCAACTTGCAGTTGGGAATGGAATTGCAACAAACTTCAGAAATGAAATTGCTGGAAGGCCTTGTCTTGACCATTTTCTTTGATGTCATCAAGATAAGCTTTCAATTAGAAAGCCAACTGGAACATCATATGCTCGAGCAAAACGCTTTTCGCATGAGAGAGTTAACTCATTCTACGACTTGCTATAAGCTGAATTCTGGAAACATAAATATCCAGAAGATCGTGTATGGAACGTTGAGAAAACAGGCCTTAGTGTAGTTCAGACTGATACTGCAAGCAGAGGTAAACGCCAAATTTGTTCTGTGACAGCTGCTGAGTGTGGGTCTCTAGTAATGGTCATCTGTTTGCTGAGTGCAGGAGGTTCTTATTTTGCCCTGATGTTCGTATTCCCAAGAACGGATGAGGGGAAAGACCATTGTTTCAACTGATTTGCTGTACAAAAAAGAGTTAGAAGCCATTATTAAAGAAAAAAGAGGAAAAGAACTTTGCCAAAGACCCCCTAGTGAGATAAGCTTCTACATCCTTCATTTGTCCTCTAGCCATGCCTGCTTAGCCATTTTGCGCTTCCTGTCGATTTCATTTTTGAGACGTCTGTGTACCTTGTTGGCTGCTTCATTTATTGCATTTTTATATTTTCTCCTTTCATCAATTAAATTCAATATCTCTTCTGTTATCCAAGGATTTCTAATAGCCCTCATCTTTTTACCTATTTGATCCTCTGCTGCCTTCACTACTTCATCCTTCTACTGTATTTCCTTCCCTTGCCAAAGAAACACACTATATCATAGGATCCAACAAGTTTGCTTTCATGGAGCATCCACTGCCAAATATTCTCGCTGTAGTGAGTCTTAAGTGCATCCATAAATGTACGATCTAGCAGTTGCAGGACTAGAACAATTAGCCTCAGTAACTTCGTCATTCTTGGGAGGCAGTTCATAGTTACAATTCGCTGAAACCTGCCAGCTTGATCACCCAATCTGTTGGAGTCGTCTTTTTTACCTGGTGTGCTAGGTGAAGGCAACTCAAATCGTTCAGCTCCAGATACGATAACCTCTTTATCTGACGGCATCTCAAGTCCGATGTCAGTTTTGTCTTCCTGCATCGGTGAATACGGACTGGTCCGTGGGCCATACTCCAGTAGCTTTCAAACCTTTAATAGCAAATAGCATTGTTGCACTTTTGATGAAAAAAGCGTTGAAATTTGAAAGACCACCGCAGCCTGCACATCCCTCGGTCCATACGCGGAGTCGTTGGAGGGGAGAGGCGACAGGTATATATACCACACCGCCCGGCGGCATAGGACGTCTGTCAACAGGAGTAATCTGATGATGATGGCACGCTACGCCGTGACTGGAACACGATAGTGGGAAAAGGAAGAGAAGGAAACGTAGTAGGTGAATATGGATTGGGGTTAAGAAATGAAAGAGGAAGCTGCCTGGTAGAATTTTGCACACAGCACAACTTCATTGTAGCTAACACTTGGTTTCAGAATCATGAAAGGAGGTTGTATACATGGAAGAACCCTGGAGATACCTTTTAGTATCAGATAGATTATATAATGGTAAGGCAGAGATTAAGGAACCAGGTTTTAAATTGTAAGACATTTCCAGGGGCAAATGTGGACTCTGACCACAATCTATTGGTTATGACCTGTAGAAACTGCAAAAAGGTGGGAATTTAAGGAGATGGGACCTGGATAAACTGAAAGAACCAGTGGTTGTACAGAGCTTCAAGGAGACCATAAGGGAACAAATGACAGGAATGGGGGAAAGAAATACAGTAGAAGAAGAATGGGTAGCTTTCAGAGATGAAATAGTGAAGGCAGCAGAGGATCAAGTAGGTAAAAAGACGAGGGCTAGTAGAAATCCTTGGGTAACAGAAGAGATATTGAATCTAACTGAAGAAAGGAGAAAATATGAAAATACAGTAAGTGAAGCAGGCAAAAAGGAATACAAACGTCTCAAAAATGAAATCGACAGGAAGTGCAAAATGGCTAAGCAGGGATGGATAGAGGACAAATGTAAGGATGTAGAGTCTTGTCTCACCAGGGGTAAGATAGATACTGCCTACTGCTGCATGCCCGAGAGACCTTCAAGCACATTCATATTATATTAATATCCAGAAAAACTTGAATTTCAACACAGTCTAACATGTGTTGGACTGTGACGATACGGTAACAACTTTGATACAGCTTCCAGTTTGCGGAACTGGCGGCTGTTTAGGGGAGGCCCTTTGGGCCGGACTTGTTCTGGGTGAAATCCTGGCGCTAAGGGCACGTGTCGGTTATGCCATCGGCACCCGGACTGTTCATTCGAACGTAGAGCTTTGAGAATGCCGAGTTTATATCGTCATAGCATGGAAAACGCACGCTGGGGAGTCTTTCCAAACGTGCAGCGCAATATCAAGCAAGACAGATATTCTGAAAGTGTGTTCGAACATTGACCAAAGAGATGGAAGAACGCCTTGTACGCCATATGCACGCCATCTTTCTTCAGTACAGACTCGCCATACACCATACTGGCTTTCAGTTGGTGTTGGTTTCAATGTATAGTCTGTCTGTAAACTCAAGAGCGAGCAGCGCTTTTGGTGGGGGAAGCGGCCTTTTCCGGTAGAACCCTGCCACTGGCCTACAGGGGCACCCAAAATCAGTTGCCTATTACCTGTCTAGCGGCGTAGATCGGCGTGCAGTGGTGTACAATACGTCGTTTCTGTTCGTGAGATCCTTGTTGCCAGCATCAGTCACTGACATACTTCGGTATCTGGAAGTGCTGGATAACAGCGTTGCATTTCAAGAAAATTGCAGAAGACGAAGAGGAGCTATTTGCGGAGTACATTTCCCCACCATGTTCTAGTTCTGGGTGGAGATTTTAATTTGCCAGATACACCAGGTGACCAAGAAGTCAGTATAAATTTGAAAACTGAATAAATCACGGAATAATGTAGATAGGGAGGTACAAATTGACACACATGCTTGGAATGACATGGGATTTGATTAGAACAAAAAGAAAAAAAATACAAAAGCTCAAAAAATGTCTGACAGGTGGCGATTCATCAGATCAGAATAGCATGACAAAGCAAAAATTATGTTCTTTACAGGAAATGCTCAATATGTCCACCATCATTCCTCAACAGGAATTGTAATCGAGGAATAATGTTGTGAAAAGCACTGTAAAGCATGTCCGGAGTATGTGGTGAGGCATTGGCGTTGGATGTTGTCTTTCAGCATCCCTAGAGATGTCGCTCGATCACGATACACTTGCGACTTCAGGTAACCCCAAAGCCAATAATAGCACGGACTGAGGTCTGGGGACCTAGGAGGCCAAGCGTGACGAAAGTGGCGGCTGATCACACGATCATCACCAAACGGCGCTCATAAGAGATCTGTCAGACATTTTGTGAATTTGTTTTTTCTAATAAATCCCCATGTCATTCCAAGCATGTGTCTCAATTTTTACCTCTCTATCTACATTATTCCATGGTTTATCACATTTTCCAATTTATACTTACTTTTTGATCACCCGTTAGACTGGGAGACTCAAACGTTTATAACGGGTGGCAGGGACAAAGAATCCAGTGAAATTTTCTTAAAGTCCTTTATCTGAAAAACTACCTTGAGCAGTTAAACAGAGAACCGACTCGTGGCGATAACATATTGGACCTTCTGGCGACAAACAGACCCGAAACAGTTAACGCAGAACACGGAATCAGCGATCATAAAGCGGTTACTGCATCACTGATTTCAGCCGTAAGTAGAAATATTAAAGAAGGTAGGAAGATTTTTCTGTTTAGCAAAAGTGACAAAAAGCAGATTACAGAGTACCTGACGGCTCAACACAAAAGTTTTGTCTCAAGTACAGATAGTGTTGAGGATCAGTGGACAAAGTTCAAAACCATCGTACAATATGCGTTAGATGAGTATGTGCCAAGCAAGATCGTAAGAAATGGAAAAGAGCCACCGTGGTACAACAACCGAGTTTGAAAACTGCTGCGGAAGCAAAGGGAACTTCTCAGCAAACATGAACATAGCCAAAGCCTTGCAGACAAACAAAAATTACGCGAAGCGAAATGTAATGTGAGGAGGGCTATGCGAGAGGCTTTCAATGAATTCGAAAGTAAAGTTCTATGTACTGATTGGCAGAAAACCGTAAGAAATTTTGGTCTTATGTCAAAGCAGTAGGTGGAGCAAAACGAAATGTTCAGACACTCTGTGACCAAAATGGTACTGAAACAGACTGAAGGCCGAACTACTAAATGGCTAATTCACAGAGGAAGACTGCACCGTAGTTCCTTCTCTACACTGTCGCACATATGACAAAATAGTAGATGTCGCAAGAGACGGCAGAGGGATAGAGAAACAATTAAAATCGCTCAAAAGAGGAAAGGCCGCTGGACCTTATGGGATACCAGTTCGATTTTACACAGAGTACGCGAAGGAACTTGCCCCCCTTCTTGCAGCGGTGTAGCGTTCCGAACGATTGGAAAAGGGCACAGGTCATCCACGTTTTCAAGAAGGGACTTCAAACAAATGTGCAGAACTATAGACCTATATCTCTAACGTCAATCAGTTGTAGAATTTTTGAACACGTATTATGTTCGAGTATAATGACTTTTCTGGAGACTAGAAATCTACTCTGTAGGAATCAGCACGGGTTTCGGAAAAGACGGTCGTGTGATACCCAGCTCTCGCTATTCGTCCATGAGACTCAGAAGGGCATAGACACGGGTTCACAGGTAGATGCCGTGTTTCTTGACTTCCGCAAGGCTTTCGATACAGTTCCCCACAATCGTTTAATGAACAAAGTAAGAGCATACGGACTATCAGACCAATTGTGTGATTGGATTGAAGAGTTCCTACATGACAGAACGCAGAATGTCATTCTCAATGGAGAGAAGTCTTCCGAAGTAAGAGTGATTTCAGGTGTGCCGCAGGGGAGTGTCATAGGACTGTTGCTATTCACAATATACATAAATGACCTTGTGGATATCATCGGAAGATCACTGAGGCTTTTTGCGGATGACGCTGTAGTCTATCCAGAGGTTGTAACAATGGAAAATTGTACCGAAATGCAGGAGGATCTGCAACGAATTAACGCATGGTGCAGGGAATGGCAATTGAATCTCAATGTGGACAAGTGTAATGTGCTGCGAATACATAGAAAGATAGATCCCTTATCATTTAGCTACAATATAGCAGGTCAGCAACTGGGAGAACGCATTAGGAGTGATTTAAAATGGAATGATCATATGAAGTTGATCGTCGGTAAAGCAGATGCCAGACTGAGATTCATTGGAAGAATCCTAAGGAAATGCAATCCGACAACAAAGGAAGTAGGTTGCAGTACCCTTGTTCGCCCACTGCTTCAATACTGCTCAGCAGTGTGGGATCCGCACCAGATAGGGTTGATAGAAGAGATAGAGAAGATCCAACGGAGAGCCGCGCGCTTCGTTACAGGACGATTTAGTAATCGCGAAAGCGTTACAGAGATGACAGATAAACTCGAAGACTCTGCAGGAGAGACGTTCCGTAGCTCTGTATGGGCTTCTGTTGAAGTTTCTAGAACATACCTTCACCGAGGAGTCAAGCAGTATATTGCTCCCTCCTACGTATGTCTCGCGAAGAGACATGAGGATAAAATCAGAGAGATTAGAGGCCACACAGAGGCATACCGACAATCCTTCTTTCCACGAACAATACGAGACTGGAATAGAAGGGACAACTGATAGAGATACTCAAGGTACCCTCCGCCACACACCGTCAGGTGGCTTGCGGAGTACGGATGTAGATGTAGATGTAACGAGCGTTCGATCGTCTGTTATGTTACAGCGTGTGTTAAGGAGGTGACACGAAAAGAACTGTTACCCGTTCCAAGAAAAGGGCTCCAATTTATGCAAACATCTGCCACGCCTAAGGAACGAACGCAAAAATGAACCGCGTGGTTTACAGGGATCGCCACGAAGGAAAACTAGTAATTTTGGGAGGAAACCCGTCGTCATAGACAATTTCATAAAATCGATCCTTCCACAAACGATGGAGGACTTTTACATCAATCTAAAAATAGTGCCGACATTACGGAAACTACAAATTGCCGTGAAACAAAAAAATCCAATTTTACTCGTAACAGGCTAGCCAAAAGGAATATTTAACTTTTTTTAAAATTCCATACTCTTTATTCTTAAAACAAAATGTAAGAAAGATTCTCTAATCTGTTTTTACACAAAACAAATAATCGTTGATGCTACCAAAACACATGTATCCTTTTTGACAGCTGACAATAGAGCAAATAGCCAATGCGTATAACATTGTCCACATACTTTTCACGTACGTTTACGAAGGCAGTGACAAAAAATGTAGTGCAAATCGGACTAGTACAACACAAGAAATTGTAAATTTCTTGTTACTTTTTAAACACTCATTGTGTTGCAAGACCTGTTAAGTTTCAACGCAATCCTTCAAAGAAAACTTCTATCCTTTACTAGAAACACAAAGTGACAATAATTCTTAAATTCTACAGATTCATTGCGCTTTATGGGGTAGAAGTAGAGGAACGTACATTCACATGAACAGGCATTCGGTTCCATGTTTGTAGTAAAATCCCGACTTACGTTCATATGTTAATAATATTTACTCTATAGCGTTATGTTTCGGAAGAAGCTATCGTCTTTTGTATTCTTTACGGTACTAAAACACTCGTCTAAAAATTAACGCTGCCGGGCCGTGTATGCAGACGGCGTCGCCGCCGACTTAAAGCGCGCGCCGCGGCAGGGCGGTACTGCGTCGTGAGACAGCCTATGGAGGCGCCCCGTGACGTGGCTGGGTAGCCAGAGTGGGGACAGAATGTAAACGGGTACAGTGAGGATCCATAAGAAACGCATTGTCGTTGATACAATCTGTAATATTTCAGTGTCAGTTAATAACGTATCTACCATTAAAACTTTCAGTAGGTCAGATTCAATGTATGGCCATTCGACAGTCACAGTCGGTAGAGCGAAATGATGAGGTAGCTGGTAATGTGATTCTTGTTTGCGCCTCAGTGGATCCGAATATTTTTATTACTAGTCTTCGCTTTTTCTGTTAGGATCTGATACTTTCTTTTCAGTGCAATAAAAGTATATTCTCTAATATTCGATGTTACATATGTACGTTCCATCTGAGGATGGAGTTTGTTCGAATGGTTTAATCTACAAGACAGATTGCACTACATGCAGTAAGATACAACAAGAAAGTGTAAAATAAGTTTTTTTTATTTCACATGTTGTGAAGATTCTGCTGCTGAATAGGAACAAATATAAAGTAAGACTTTGAATCGCGCTATTTGTTACGGAGCTTCTCTTTCTGCCTTATAACATGTCCGTGGACACTATACGCAGAACAACGTGACTCTCACGTGGACAAGAGAGGAAAGGCGCGTTTTAATAGCGCTAGCTTAAGAATTTTACGCCCATGCATTTTGTAAAGTGGGTGATAGAGAGAAACGTGTGACGAGGGCCTCCCGACCGCTCGCCTGGTGCAGGTCTTTCGACTTGACGCCACTTCGGTGACATGCGCGTAGTTGGAGATGAAATGATGACGATTAGGACAACACGACACCCAGTCCCTGAGCAGAGAAAATCTCCAACCCAGCCAGGAATCGAACCCGTCTGTCACGCTGACCACTCAGCTACCGGGGCGGACAACCGGGTGATGTGTGACCCAGATGCTGCCGCTGCGGTCGCGTGTACCACGTTGACAGGCACATGCTGTATGCACAAGTCAGAGCGTTCGGCAGCACTTTCAACTTGGCACGCTCAAGCCTGACGTTCACAACACCGTCCGTGTAGTGACGGCATTACACTTTCCTAAAACAGTGCACGGAGATCGGCGCAAATACTGTTGAGTGGTACTTAAGATAGGGAAATAAATTAGTGAAATCAAAGTGAAGTAGAAATTTAAAATTAATGAGAAACTTCGTTTAGCTTAGAAGAGTTACACTCTGGCAAACAATGGGCAGAGCAGAAGAGGCGAAGTCAGCACATTCAGGAGAAGCTATCGTCCTCCCCCACGTAAGCAGAAGCTGTCGATTCAGCCGTCAGGGCATCGCCCGTCCGGCTCACGTGTTTCTCAATTGTCACACGTGATCAAAGGCCCTCGCCTACATTCCGAGAGCCAATGACCGACGTTAAGAAGATTCTTCGCGAAGCTTTTCGACGTGACAGAAGAGGCAACGACAGTCATGTTGTTCACCTCCAGTGAAGTGAATAAGTACGCGAGACGCAGTGGGCCCGACAGGAGTAGCTTTCAGTTCAGTTCCGGTACAGTCGGTGCTCAAGACCGTCATGCAGGAAGAAACTACATCGTACACAGAAGCACCGAGTCCGCCGCTGTAATGGAATAGCAAGCAGCAGCCTCGGCGCCAGAAGACAGAAGGTATTTGAGGCCAGATTTTTATGTACCCGAGTGACTCGTGAGGACGGGAAGGAGACAGCGCACATCAGCAGTCACATCCGAGTCGTCACCGTCCGATTCACGACTTCTTCCTCAATAATTAAACGGACCACCTCGCGATGCCCGTCTCCAGTCAACTGGGCGAAACGGCGACACGAGATACACACCGCCGTGCGTAATCAGACGCCGCCGCTCACGCAAGCAGAAGGCTTCGCAAACGACACAGTTGCCAGTATCCCAGCCAGAAACCCTTGTACAAAACTTTCAATAAAAGTTATCTTATGTAAAACTGCTGTTTCATTCTACCTCATACCTGAGCCAAGGATGAACCCACCCTGCAAAAATGTTGTTAAGAGAGAAAAAGTAATTTATTTAGTGTTTTTCACCCTGACATAATGCTTTAGAATCAAATGCCCTTTGCAGTAGTGCTCATCCTGACAGATGACCATCGCAAACAGAGAAAACCCAGTTACAGTACGGAGTAGAGAGGAGCGGAGAGTATTCGTTGTGAAGGGGTGCCGTCGAGAAAAGATACGATGTGTCAGGGGACGAAAAGCAGTTCGCTATAAAATTAACGAAGAATGCCAACAAGTTAGGAATTACTACAATAATAGTGATTGCGATATTTCTCTCGGCAGTTTAAACCGAGTAGGTGAGCGAGTAAGGTAACCAGGAAAATAACAATAGCTACAGTTGTATGCTATAGCATACAATGTAAAGAATTTCAGGCAAATAGTTTCAGATCAAGTAATGCTACAGTTAACGGTAACAGTCGAAGACACTAGCAGGAAGATAATTACGGAGTTACAGTTACAAGAACAATAGGTAAAGGCACAGAAACAGAGATAGTTGGAGAGTAGATGCAATTTCAAGATAGCATTCAGAGAAGGAGAGATGTTGCAAAAGATTAGTATTAAATTAAGGTGAGAGGTGCTAGGTTTTCGCTTTGGCTCGCATAGTTTCTCTTAATGCTGTTCAGTTCTGACACGTTTCTAAATGCATTCTTTTCAGGGGGGGGGGGGGGGCGGCGGTCTTAATTATGCTGCCGCCCAGAGTACATACATTCTGAAGGCCGAAATGGGGTGTGGCGCTGTTTTAAATCCTTAGATGGTCCTTTGTACACTCCTGGAAATGGAAAAAAAACACATTGACACCGGTGTGTCAGACCCACCATACTTGCTCCGGACACAGCGAGAGGGCTGCACAAGCAATGATGACACGCACGGCACAGTGGACACACCAGGAACCGCGGTGTTGGCCATCGAATGGCGCTAGCTGCGCAGCATTTGTGCACCGCCGCCTTCAGTGTCAGTCAGTTTGCCGTGGGATACGGAGCTCCATCGCAGTCTTTAACACTGGTAGCATGCCGCGATAGCGTGGACGTGAACCGTATGTGCAGTTGACGGACTTTGAGCGAGGGCGTGTAGTGGGCATGTGGGAGGCTGGGTGGACGTACCGCCAAATTGCTCAACACGTGGGGCGTGAGTTCTCCACAGTACATCGATGTTGTCGCCAGTGGTCGGCGGAAGGAGCACGTGCCCGTCGACCTGGGACCGGACCGCAGCGACGCACGGATGCACTCCAAGACCGTAGGATCCTACGTAGTGCCGTAGGGGACCGCACCGCCACTTCCCAGCAAATTAGGGACACTGTTGCTCCTGGGGTATCGGCGAGGACCATTCGCAACCGTCTCCATGAAGCTGGGCTACGGTCCCGCACAGCGTTAGGCCGTCTTCCGCTCACGCCCCAACATCGTGCAGCCCGCCTCCAGTGGTGTCGCGACAGGCGTGAATGGAGGGACGAATGGAGACGTGTCGTCTTCAGCGATGAGAGTCGCTTCTGCCTTGGTGCCAATGATGGTCGTATGCGTGTTTGGCGCCGTGCAGGTGAGCGCCATAATCAGGTCTGCATACGACCGAGGCACACAGGGCCAACACCCAGCATCATGGTGTGGGGAGCGATCTCCTACACTCGCCGTACACCTCTGGTGATCGTCGAGGGGACACTGACTAGTGCATGGTACATCCAAACCGTCATCGAACCCATCGTTCTACCATTCCTAGACCGGCAAGGGAACTTGCTGTTCCAACAGGACAATGCACGTCCGCATGTATCCCGTGCCACCCAACGTGCTCTAGAAGGTGTAAATCAAGTACCCTGGCCAGCAAGATCTCTGGATCTGTCCCCCATTGAGCATGTTTGGGACTGGATGAAGCGTCGTCTCACGCAGTCTGCACGTCCAGCTGGTCCAACTGAGGCGCCAGGTGGAAATGGCATGGCAAGCCGTTCCACAGGACTACATCCAGCATCTCTACGATCGTCTCCATGGGAGAATAGCAGCCTGCATTGCTGCGAAAGGTGGATATACACTGTACTAGTGCCGACATTGTGCATGCTCTGGTGCCTGTGGTTCTGTCAGTGTGATCATGTGATGTATCTGAGCCCAGGAATGTGTCAATAAAGTTTCCCCTTCCTGGGACAATGAATTCACGGTGTTCTTATTTCAATTTATAGGAGTGTAAGATCTTGTCTTATAGTAAGCCCTGCCCTTGCTAACTATTTTTTCTCGTGGCTGAAGATCTGCGTCCTTTTTCGGTGTGAGACAAATTTGACAATTATTGGATGAGATTTCGAAGCACCTTATAATCCACGTACCACCCAGTGTCTACCTTACCTATGTCAATGCCTAATATTTCTCGTGCAACCTGTATAATGTGTCTTCCGGCTCATCTTCGCCGCCGGCTATTTTGCCTTTTCATGTAGACTGAAGCGAGGAGAAAGGAAACGGAAGGAACTATTAAGGTAAGCTGCACTGAGACCTTGCGCGGAATCAGCGGCAATGAGAAAAAATGTATGCAACCCTGGAACTCGAACCCGGGGTCCGCTGCTACCTGATTCATTGCTCGTAGAGGCGAATCAGTTATATGAAAGCGTGCTGTCCGTTTATTCAAACATGTCACAAAGAACAGACATCGCATATTCCTAATATTTCGCCTTTACTGCCCTCTCTGAAATTCGTCACACACAAATTATTCTCGGGACCGAGAGCTGTCTGAAACTCCAAGTATAAAGCTCTGAAATGTTTAGCGATTCGTGGAACGTGTAACGAAAAGACATGTTAAACGCCACTGATGGGGAAGCGTTTACCGAGGGTGACAAAAATGTTGTTTCTACTCAAGTCGGATTTCAGTGTGGCTGTGAAGTTATCTGGTAACGCACAACAGGTTTAGGTGAAAAGAAGGTAATTGTTGGATGTTATTAACGGCCTCCCGATTCCGTCGAGACAGAGTTATTCAAAGAAAGTCTACGCCCAGTAGTGCGGAAGTACCCAAATCGTGCAGTATTAGTTCCGAGCATAGACAAGGACACCGATGGATTCATTACAAGGTTTCCACATAAGTAGCCTTGCAGAGTACTGTTGAACATGTTTTTTCGAAAACTGTCTTGAGCACCTAGTTCGAGAGAGCACATACAATGGAAATACACACATAAAAAAAAATTGCGTGACCCCGGTTACCAGAACTCGGGAAGATAAACTTTGGCTGTGGATATCGTATCAGATACACAGTCCCTTTGACTTTTTAAAGATGTCACTAAGCCCGACCACAGATGTGAGCAACCGTGTATGAGCAGCGCCTATTAGACAGACGGGGTCCGACAGCCGATCCGTTCCAGTCATTCCACCACGAAGGAGGTACACGGCTCGTGTTGTCTGTAGTTCAACCGTGCCTACACCGTCAATACAGCGGTCCGCATTGTTCGTTTGTGCCAGGAAGGGCTCTCAACAAGTGAAGTGTCAAGGCGAGTCGGAGTAAACGAAAGCGATGTCGATGACATGTCTCGCTCAGGATGCCCGGGGGCGACTACGGCAATCGATGACCGCTGCCTGCGGATTATGGCTCGGAGGTACCCCGACAGCAAAGCCAACATGTTGAATAATGCCTTTCGTGCAGCCACAGGACGTCGTGTTAAGACTCAAACAGTGCACAGTAACCTGCACGATGCACGTCTTCACTCCCGACGTCCGTGGCGAGATCCATCTTCGCAACTACGACACAGTGCAGCGCGGTACCGATGGGCCCAACAACATGCCGGATGGACCTCTCAGCATTGGCATCACGTTCTCTGCACCGATGAGTCTCATATATACCTTCAACCAGACAATCGTCGGAGACGTGCTTGGAGGCAAACCGGTCAGGCTGAAAGCTTTAAATACACTGTCGAGCGAGTGCAGCAACATAGAGGTTCCCTGCTGTTTTGGGGTGCCATTATGTGGGACCGATGTACTCTCTCGTGGTCATGGAAGGCGCCGCAACGGCTGTACAATACGTGAATGCCATCCTCCGACCGCTTTTTTAACTTCGTTTTTAGTGCAACGAGATCGGCAGTATACAGTATATTGCCAAGGCATTCGTCTTCATGGACGACAATTCGCGGCTCCATCGTGCACATCTTGTGGCTGACTTCCTTCAGGATAACGACATCGCCCGACTAGTGTGGCCAGCATATTCTCCAGACATGTGCCGGCCGGAGTGGCAGAGCGGTTCTAGGCGCTACAGTCTGGAGCAGGGCGACAGCTACGGTCTCAGGTTCGAATGCTGCCATGGGCATGGATGTGTGTGATGTCCTTAGGCTAGTTAGGTTTAATTAGTTCTAAGTTCTAGGCGACTCATGACCTCGTAAGTCAATGTTCATAGTGCTCAGAGCCATTTGAACCATTTTTCTCCAGACATGTACCCTATCGAACATACCTGGGACAGAATGAAGAGGGCTGTTTATGGCCGACGTGACCCTCCAACCACACTGAGTGATCTACGCCGAATCAGCTTTAGGAATGGGACAATCTGCCTTGATGAACTTGTGGATAGTATTCCACGACGAATACAGGCGTGCATTAATTCAAGAGGACGTGGTAGTGGGTATTACAGGTTCCGGTGTGTACACCAATCTGGGCAACCGACTCTGAAGGTCTCGCTATACGGTGGTACAACATGCCATGTGCCATTTTTATGAGCAATAAAAAGGGCGGAAACGATGTTTATATCGATCTCTGTACAAAAAATTGGAATAGTTTCCAGAACCAATGGAAGTGATGCTAAACTTTTTTTGATGTAAGTATTTTAGAGCATGTAGCTACAAAGATGCCTGGACTCACCGAGGGTGTCACTACAGAGACAGGCGTTAGTGATAATGACGTCGCCGTAGCGACGATGGTTACTTAAGTTATTAAATCAATCAAGAAAGCTAGGAGAGTAGTTGAGCAGAAAAGCGGTTGTTAGAATCTCAAACAGTGAATGGACATTATTTAGTTCCAGTATGATGGGTGTAGAGTAATTATAAGCCAAGTTTAAACATATTCTAAATCGTGCTGTGGAAAACTATGTGCCTAGTAAGCGAATGAAGGATGGAGAAGATACATTGCGGAAAATGATGATGAAGCAGAGACTGTTGCACTCTCAGTTCAACAGAGAGCACGCTAACAACAATTCAAGGTTAGTAGAGATTCGTGCTTCTGTGGAAAGATCGATGCTCGAGCATAAAGCTGCCACCGTCATACCTCAACAAATTATCTTGAAGAGATCGCGAGACTATTCTGGTCGTGCGTAAAACCGCTGAGTGGGGAGCGAAGCTTCAGCCTGGTGTGCTAGTAGAAAACAACAAAAGGAATGCTCAAGTTTTAAATTTCATGTTTTAGGAATATTTCACGCAGCAGAATCGTAGATACACGCAGTCGTTAAACTCTCGTGTCGACAGCACGGTAATGGACATTCCTAGCCTAGAGAAGCAGCTGGAACATTTGGTAGCAAATAAGTCGCCAGGTCCTTTCCGAATACCGATTCGGTTTCACAAACAGTACTCTACGGCATTGGCCCCTTACTTAGATTACATTTATCGTGAATCTCTCGCATAACGCAAAGTCCCAAATGACTGGATAAAAGTGACTCCTATGTACACTACTGGCCATTAAGATTGCTAAACTACGAAGATGACCTGCTACATGCGCGAAATATAACCGACAGGAAGAAGATGCTGTGATAAGCAAATAATTAGCTTTCCAGAGCATTCACACAACACTGGCGCCGCTGGCGACAACTACAACGTGCTGGCATGAGGAAAGTTTTCAACCGATTTCTCATACACAAACAGCAGTTGACCGGCGTTGTCTGGTGAAACGTTGTTGTCATGCCTCGTGTAAGGAGGAGAAATGCGTGCCATCACGTTTCCGACTTTGATAAATGTCGGATTCTAGCCTATCGCGATTGCGGTTTATCGGAGCGCGACATTGCTGCTCGCATTGGTCGAGATCCAATGACTGTTAGCAGAATATGGAATGCCGTGCAGGATGCCAACGACCTCGTATCACTAGCAGTCTAGGTGACAGGCATCTTATCCGCATGGCTGTAACGGACCGTGCAGCCACGTCTCGATCCCTGAGTCAACAGGTGGGGACGTTTCCAAAACAACAACCATCTGCACGAACAGTTTGACGACGTTTGCAGCAGCATGGACTATGAGCTCTGTTACTCTTGACGCTGCATCACAGACAAGAGCGCCTGCGATGGTGTACTCAACGACGAACCTGGGTGCACGAATGGCAAAACGCTATTTTTTCGGATGAATGCAGGTTCTGTTTACAACATCACGAAAGTGTGTATTCGTCATCGCCATACTGCTGTATCACCCCGCGTGACGGTATGGGGAGCCATTGGTTACACGTCTCGGTCACCTCTTGTCCGCATTGGCGGCACTTTGAACAGTGGACGTTACATTGCAGATGTGCTACGACCCGTGGCTCTACCCTTCATTTCAGCAGGATAATGCAAGACCACATGTTACTGGCCTTTCTGGATACAGAAAATTTTCGACTGATGCCCTGGCCAGCACATTCTCCAGATCTCTCACCAACTGAAAAGGCCTGGTCAATGGTAGCCGAGCAACGGGCTCGTCACAATACTCCAGTCACTACTTTTGATGAGCTGTGGTATCGTGTTGAAGCTGCATGGGCAGCTGTACCTGTACACGCCATCCAAGCTCTGTTTGACTCAATGCCCAGGCGTATCAAGGCCGTTATTACGGTCAGGGGTGGTTGTTCTGGGTACTGATTTCTCTGGATCTATGGACCCAAATTGCGTGAAAATGTAACGACATGTCAGTTCTAGTATAATATATTTGTCCAATGAATACCCGTTTATCATCTGTAGCTATTTTAATGGCCAGTAGTGTATAAGAACAGTAATAGGACGGACCTGCAAAATTACAGTCCAATATCGTTAACATCCATTTGCTGCAGAATTCTTGAACATACAGCGACGGAAAAAATCGCAACACCACAAGCAGTTGTGAGAGATAAACGAAAGTTGGTAGGCGTGTTTCTACAATTGAAAAATAGTGTCGATTTAAATTTCGCGCCAGTCGCATAAGAATGGTGTTAGTAGGGGCACTGTGAGGGTGCAGATCAGGTCTGCTGTAAATACACGCCGTGGCGGTTGTGAGCGTTAGTTACCTTCTAGATTGGACGTGGTGGTTTGATCTTAGCCAAGAATGCCTTTGAGGAGACAGAGACGCCATTACGATCATCTTAATGAGTTTGAACGAGGTCGTGTAATAGGGCCACGAGAAGCTGGATGTTCCTCCAGCGATTTCGCAGGAGACTTGGCAGAAATGTAGCACTGTATACTGGCAGCGGTGACCGCGAGAATGTACGGTCGCAAAAAGCTCGAGCTCCGACCGGTCACGTGGCGCTACCAAGAGGGAAGGCAGTCGTGTCTGGCGTACGTCTCTGGCACATCACATTTCTTCTGCAGTAGCAATTCGAACAGCAGTCGACGACATAACGAAATAAAAATCGATTACTTCAGGGACAGCCCCGAGCCAAGGCGCCCAGTAGCATGCATTTCACTGACCCCCAAACCACCGGCATTTGCGACACAAAACTGACATCGCAAACCATTACAACACAATGCGTGCCCGTTTCAATGCTTGCATTCAACATTCTGATCGTTACATCTGTTATTAACTTACCAGCATGTCACTTTTGCAACGGCTTATTTCGCGCTTACGTTGCCCTGTGATGCTGCAATGTTAATTACTTAAATATCCTACATAGACAGACGTATTCCCGAAATTTCATTACTCTACATGACTTTTTGTTCGTTTGTTGCTATGATTTTTTTTTTATCGCCAGTTCATTTGTCCAGTCGCGGAAGCCGTCAGGCTCTGATGCCACCCTGCAACACACCTCTGCCAGGCAGGCTGCATAGAGCATAACCCCTGTAAATCAGTAACTGCACAGTCCAGCGAGCTAAGAAAGTTGCAGCTCGGTCCGCAGAGGTCCTTCGTGTACACGAGACACTAGAACAGGTGGTGCACGCATCCGCGACAGGGTCACTGCTGCTATGGACCTTCTGCTGCATCCACCGTGTCACGTGCGGCCACTCGAATGTGAGTGTGAGTGTGCCTCCCGGGCAGTCCCGTCGTAGCCGACAATTGGTGCCCACCGCTACGAACCCAGTATCGCCTCCGACTGCACGCCGCCTTCGCTTCCTGTCCACAGTGTTAACTATACAGACGGCGCTTCTATGAAATCGGCAAAAAATCTCATACACCATTTAAAGAGTATTATGTCTTTGAAGAAAACTACACTGTCAAAAATTCCCTTTAACTAACAGCTAAAATTAAAAACTTTTCCATTCCTGATGATGGTAATTTCATATCCCTTAACGTAGTTAATTTACTTGCTAACATTCACATTTTTGAGACTATTAAAATTACTGATGAGAATCTTCTCCAACACAAAAACCTAATGTACAAGAAATTAAATCCTACAACTATTTCCAGTTTAACGCTGAAATATATTTTACGACCGTAAGCCTATGCCGTGCCCATTTGTATAACAAGTACGCTTGCCAACAATATTGTTAAACATCACAAAAGGCAGTACTTTAAGAAATTGGTGTCACCTGAGCAATTTTTCAGTCTTTAGGTACGGATCTTTCTGTGAGTGGTTGTATATAATTACTAAACATGGAGCTATTGTATCAGCACACTCAGAGGAACTTGACTGGTATACAATCTGGAACGGAAACCTTGCCTTTAATAAGTGATTTAAGGTGCTTTGCTACACCGAGGATATATGCTTCTCATTTTGGCACTTTCTGTTGACTGGGCTTCGGGAATGCTTACTTCGTATTCTTTGCTGAAGGAGTTTCGGAAAACCACGTTTCTTAACTCTACTTTAGTGACACTGTCATCAGTGACTCCACCGTTACTTTCGCGCAGTGAAGGTACTGATTGCGTCTTGACACTGGTGTACTCTATGCATGAACAGAATCTCTGGGTTTTTCGACAGATTTCGAAACAGAGTTTTGTTGCGGAAATTATCAAGAGCATCTCGCACTGTAGTAACCGCTATATTTAGAACTTCTGCAAAACATTGCCAGTCTTGCGGATTTTGGATTCTTTTAGATTTGGCATGCTTTTTCGTTACTTCTGCAACAGCGATTTCACCCGTTTTGTCCATGGGGGATCAGTACCATCACTTATTAATTGATGTGGTATATATATCTCTCAATTGCAATCGATACTATTTCTCTGAAATCATTCCACATCTTTTCTACGCTTACATGATCAGATCGGAAGGAGTGGAGGCTGTTTCCTTAAAAATCGTTAAGAGCATTGTCAGCTTTTTTTAAACAGATGTACTTTAAGTTTCTTTTTGATGGTTGTAGGTGTTACAGTATTCAGTGTACAGGCAACTGACTTGTGGTCGCTAATCCCTGTATTCGTCATGATACTACCTATTCATCCAGGAATATTTGCTGCTATGAGGTCAAGTACGCTTTCGTAACCATTTATGCTTCGAGTGGGCTCACGAACTAATAGTTCAAAATACTTTTTTTAGAAAGCATTCAGTACTATTTCAGGTGACGTTTTAAGCCTGCCGCCGGCTTTAAACGTGTAAATTTTCCAGCATATCGAGGATACATTGAAATCACCACCGACTATAATTGTGTGAGTGGGGTACCATTTGAAATGAGACTCACGTTTTCTTTGAACTGTTCAGCAACTATATCCTCTCACTCGGGGGTCGGTAAAACGATCCAATTTAGTCCGATTGACAAGTACAGCCTCTACCCAACTATTTCGCAGGAACTATGTACTTCAGTTTCACTACAAGGTAAACTACTTCTGACAGCAATAAATACTCCAGCACCAACTATGTTTAATCTATCCCTTCTGAACGTTGTTAGGTCGTTTGAAAAAATTTCGGCTTAACATATTTCCGGCTTTAGCCAGGTTTCCGTACCTATAACTGTTTGAGCTTTAGTGCTTTCTATTAGGGCCTGGAGCTCAGGTTCTTTCCCAACACAGCTACGATAATTTACAACACCAATCGTTTCTACAACCACCTTACTGTGTGTTACCTGCCCCCTTTTAGACAGACGCCATTTCTATGTTTTCCTGAGACCCTCTAACCTAAAAATGCACCCCAGCCGCCCCCACTACCCGTGTAGTGGACTCCTGACCTATTAAGCGGAATCCAGAAACCCACTACCCTATGGCACAAGTCAAGGACTCTGAGGCCTACACAGTAAGATAACCACCCGAGCCTATGGTTCATACCTTTCATTTGGCTCTGCACCGAAGGACCACAGTCAGTTCTGTCGATGATGGTGCAGATTGTGAGCTCCGCCTTAAACTCGCTTAACCATATCCGCTAAACAAAACCAATCCAAAGCGACACACGCCATTGGCACCGACTGGGGCCACCACATGCTGTTGGCTGCGCCCTGTACTCTTCATGGCATCCGGAACACTCTTTACAAATCAGGAATGACTCCCCCACCTTGTGCACACTGCCGTCCTTCCCCTCCTTGGCAGCCATGTTATTAAGGGGGCCCAATTACTCGCCTATTATTGGAGTTCCGAACTACCAGCAAACTCACCTTCTGTGAACGCCCAGAATTTGCGTTCCAAGAAGCTTCCTCTGGAGGCCCTACGATCGGCCCCTCGCAAAGTCGTTCGCTGCCTGTCAGGCTTTGGAATGATCTCTCAGTCGACCACAGGTGAGGGATCAACCTCAGCGCTGTAGACCAACATAAATTTAGGCTAATGGCACCAGTGCTGCTCAGAAATCTGCAGTCTGAGAAGACAATTCACAAATGCAAGGGGAAAAGACACAACAATGCTGTAAGTGAATATCAGAGACTTATCTATTATAAAGAACGTTCCTAGATGTAGAAAGCGACCGAAATTGGTAATTCTACTTACGATGTTTTAAAAGAATTAACTGATATGGTAAAATAAACCAAGTCTGCTTTTCTTCATGGTTACGTGACGTTACGTATATATCTCTTTTGTATTTTTATTCATCCATGCCTTTCGTTTAAGCACTCACTCAAGCTAAACAGGTCTCTGCTGCCAAGTCATTATCACTTGTCATCGATGAAGGGTGAAAAACAAAGGAAAGGGTATTCACTTTCTTTTTCCTGATGGCGGATTTAAGGAGTGGGGATGCATAGCAAAAGCGCATTCTTACGCAACTTTGGTAAAAATAAACGTACGTTTATACCGTAACAGCGTTGCGTACGTGGATTACGACTCTAGAATCATATTGATATACTAAGAAGGACAACCAAATCAGCATCCGCTGAAAAGTGGATAGTAGCACGAGGAGATTTATTTTTACTTTCCAGACATTAATGCAGACTCTAGAAAATTCGAAGCCCAAGGGCCAGTTACAATCGAGTCTGCACAATTCGAAGGATGTAAGAAAAAGTTAGAACAATTAATTCTATTTAACTCTCCTTTATTCCAGATGGAATCAGGAAAAATCTAAATAAAATTTCGACTTTTTTTCTATTGTATTCCCAGTTTTCTTACATGTTATGTCCTTTTGTATTTGAAACGGAAGGCACGCACAAATCTTCAAAAATACATAAATTCAGCTTCATTCATTTTTTCAATACTGAACAAACTGTTACGAATGGATGCATTTTGTGAACTAAATTTCTTATAAACCACCTTATGTCTTTGGATTTAGCGTGTCACTTCTTATTTGTATCTGTGACTTCGGTTCCCAGACTAACCGTTAATGATTTAGCGTTCCGTTAAGCTATAACCTCCGACAAATACCCTTGCTACCCTGCACTGAGTAAGCCAATTCCATAAGCTTTCAGCAAGAGGCGGGAACTCGCCTCGCCGGTCTGCTTGCTCCCGCCTTTTAACAATTATCAGCAACATTATCTTTCTGCTCGATGATCGTTTGCAGCATGGATAGTGGAATCCCGAAACAATTCGTCACCTACTACTTCTCGAAGCATTCCACAGCGTCGAAACTCGTTTCTGCTTTACGAAAGTCGAAAACTTCCTGGAAGGTATTCTGACGTGAAAACGTCTAGTTTCTCCTTGGTCGGAGTTTCTTATATGACAAAATGGCGTCAGATTTGAATCACTATTAATTACGAGACTGACAGTGCGCAAACAAAGGTTAAGTCCACGTGGTTGTCGCTTATTGCCTGTGTTGGCATATGCGGGTCATTGTTAGGAATCATCTTTGTGTAAAGTTGTAAACTGGTGTAGCTGTAAGCTAGGATTCTCATTCGTGAGTCATTGCGATGAACAGCTTAGGGAGCGCCGCTAGGAGTAACAGAAAATAAAAATATTCGCCGGAATATAAACGAAAATCTATATTGAGTTTAAACCTACGACACAAAGGGAGAGTTCGTCTCAGGACTTGTAAATATGCTCTAAATTACAGAAAACGCGAGAAAAGCCTAAAAAGGGCAGCGCTGAGAGAAGGCGACAGCTCCCTCAGAGTCGGAAAAAAAGGAAGAAATTGCGCAACGCGATAACGTACTCAAAGGCTATATCGTACCCCAGCCACTGAAAAGTCCAAAATTGTGAGTGTGACCACTGTAATAAAGATATTGATAACTTAATTTCATATTAATATGAAACACATGTTACGATTTTATCCCGACGTTTTCACGAAAAATCTACGGCGCAGACCTGAACTGCACACACAGAAATTTATTTGCAACGGATTAATAATATGCTGTGGTATTTCGTGCACTGTTAAAACAACTGATGAAACAGACAGAATTATCTGGTGTAAGCTAGGCGTTGACTTTTAATTATAGAATGTCTGCGGGTCGTTTTGATATGACAGTCGCCTCGATTAGTGAAGAAGTTGCTTCGGTTTTCTCGAGGCATTTGGGAACAGGTTGAAACAAACGATTAACAACCGTCGACTGCATACAGTCGCAAAGGCTGATTTCAAATGTCTTTGGTAACTGTAAAGCTACTTCACCTGGGTAGGGGGGACAGCTACTAGTCGGAGGTAAACACTTCCCCCTCACAGCGTTCTAATGTTGCCGGCTACACTATGCCACTCAGCGTCCGATGTAAACACAGCCGACAACAGGAAGTGTGACAGGTCTACCAGACCGAGTTCAGAGCAGGAAACGGCCGGGGTCCCCGGTGGTCTAGTGGTAAGGGGGTCTGGAACGTTCCAGCGCCTCGGCTGGGGCTATTCGCCCCAGCCGGGCCGGGGTTCAATCCCCGGCCGGCGCTGGAATTTTCAGACTTCCGAACACTAGCCTCCACCTCTGCCCTGGCATGTGGCGCATGCCGGGCACCCCCGTGGGGTCCGTGCTTCGGATCCCACGTGGAGATCACTCCCACAATATAAAATATACCTCATTATGCTGCTGCAATCACTTATTTTAAATTTTGATACGCACACTTTCTTCACCAGACCGCATCTGCATATATTTTCCAGGTACTTTCTACATATTATATCTCACTGTCAAAAGAAACAGCATAGTATCATGAACATTTGTAGGATTACAACAATGAAATAATATCCTTACTAAAAAAAACTAATACGTTTTATTTTCGTTTTTGTTCTAAATGCTGCTAAGATAACTACAAGAAATTGGAAGCTGTTTTGGTATTTAATAATCAGTAATTAGAAAAATAAATTTGGCTATAATACTGATACATATATTAGATATTTACTTAGTACATTCTCAGTGCAGGAACAGGATAAATTCTTTCAATGTCAAAAGAAATGCAAAATATTATATCAATTTTTTTTAATTATTCAAGAGTCAAAATGAGATTATGATATGACACAGGTCACTAATGAGGTACTCTCTTTCTTTGTATGAAAGAGGATAATTATCCTGGTTTTATGTGAGCTGAATGTTAAATTAAACAGATAACATTTAACATTTAAAAAACGAATTTCTTGACGATTTTTCTGACAGGTCTACATGTTTCATATTATATTTCTGACGGTAGTTAGCTGACATCCTCTCAGGCTCAGCTTTATATGAAAGTACCTTGCAGGTCAGAAAATAAATTTTATTACTACCTCTACAGATTCAGTTGGTCTATTGTTGTTGTACTATTGTTGCATTGCGAGAGAGAGACTGCTACTATAGCTGTTTTCTTTTTCTATTAAATTCCGTGCCATATCTCCATTCTAACTGCTAAAAGGCGTGGATAAAACTTTTAGCAATACTATTTCCTTTTCACCACATCGCTGCTAGGTGTCGCTACTGGTCCCTCACACAGTCAGTTGTCTGTAGCGCAGGGCTTGGCTACCAGTGGGCTCTAGCGGACCTGGCGACGACTCACTCTGCCGGGATTTGCTGCTTCATTCCTGAACGAGTACGCCGGCTGAAATACCCGCTAAATCCTCACACTAAACGAGAAGCGTAATAGCACCAATACCAAATAAGGCAACTCGTGGTCAGTGCGAATATTTTCAAACCACCACTATGATAACTCCTAGCTGAAAATACTGATACAAACTATTTGCAGAGGAATGGAGCACCTTACAGAAGCTGATTTAGAGGAAAATCAATTTGGAGGGAACAGCACCTATATTTATAACATCTTTCGATACAGAAAAAACTTTTGACGATGTTGACCAGAATATACAGTTTGAATTTAAGATGCAACCAGGAATAAAATATAGCGAGCGAAGCATTACTTAGAACTCCACCAGAAACGAGACAGCAGCTGTACGAGTTGAAGGACATGAAAGAAAGGAAATACGTGACAAGTGAGTGAGACAGGATTCTAGTCCATTCCCTGATGTTATTCATTCTTTATACAGGGTGTTTCACAAATCATGCTTAACACTACTCAGGGCTGTTCAGGGGACGTAACTGATGAAGTTTTACATAGGAATCTACTTCTGAAAACGTCATCCAGCGACGCTACAGAGCGTCAAAGTTATAGATACCGGTGCCTACAAAAATAGAGGGATCCCACGAAGATGTTACAACCTTTCTAAGATGATGCAGATGGAAAAATGCATAAATTTGAGATTATGTCCTTGTACCGGAAAATTATAACAGAGAACCTTTCTGTTACCTCAGTATGTACCGTTATCGTTGTTGCTAAGATGTAGGACAGGAAACTTTCAGGTGTGGTGGTACGGAACGAGAGAAGAAAACAATGTGCAGTACACATAGGCTGTTAAATGCATACATCAGGAACCATGAGCACTTGTTCATCTTCGCTAGCGTTCTTTGTAGGAACTATATCGCTTCTGTCCGATATTTTGAGAATGATACAATTATTTTTTCCTAAAACCTAGCAGCTGAATAGTGCTTGAAACGATATAAATGGTACTTATGATTTATGGTATGGAGACAGAAACGGTAGTTCACTTTAATGATAACAATATACAGCAAAATTCAGTAATGTTTCTGCAAAATGCCATAACACCCAAATCCTGAAATATAATCGGATATTTCGAATGTGGTACGACACCAGCTGTACGGTTTACTGGACAGATACAGAGTTTTCCGAAATTCTAGCACTTTTAGAGAGAACTAAGCGACCACATTTTTAATTTGAACCCCCGTACGGAAACGTATACTTTCCGTGCTACAGCCGTTTGAATACATGTTTGCTAGGTGGGTATGCAACAGGGTAGCCATCGTGGGATGGCGGAAGGGGTGGGGGAAGATGCTTACTTCGGATGTCATTCACCGTCAGCCCTGCCACTCTGACAAGGTTCGTGCGTCACTCAAGTGTCTCTCAGTATTAGAGAAATATTGCGGAGTGCACTTTTGCCGAATACACCGATATGATCCTACTGTATGGCGAAGTTCGTCGCCTTTATCAAGCTCGTTCTCAGCAGCGTCCAACTTCACGGCATACGCTTTTCGCCACAACTGCGCAACGACTTTGAGATAATGGTGCGTTCACCGTCAGCAGGGGTGACTGCAGTGCTACAAAGAGACGCAGCGCACCTAAGTTTCAAAAGGCCGTATTGTAAAGAAGAGTGTTTCTGAAAACTTATCAAGTTTCCTTTCAGTGAGTGGAATTGTGGAACTATCGATGTACTGGGTCACAGCTAATGACTTACTTGTACAAGTGGTCGCGTTACTAACATGTTTTCCGACGGCTGTAGCGAGGAAACGGTGAGTTACAGGAGATGGGTTCCAATTCAGAATACGAGTATTGTGTACTCATTCCCCATCTACACTTATCAAGTTTCCTTTCAGTGAGTGGAATTGTGGAACTATCGATGTACTGGGTCACAGCTAATGACTTACTTGTACAAGTGGTCGCGTTACTAACATGTTTTCCGACGGCTGTAGCGAGGAAACGGTGCGTTACAGGAGATGGGTTCCAATTCAGAATACGAGTATTGTGTACTCATTCCCCATCTACACTAGGAGTTTGTAACGGAAATTTCGGAACATCGTGCATGTTTCCGGTATATTGTACAGTTGTTGTTCCACCATAATAGAAATTTCGAATACATTTCATAATTTCTGAGAGCTCACAAGGCGCGACTACCGTGTCCGCAGTATAAAACCCAGGGGGCCTCTTGCGTACGGGGGCTCTGACGCCCACGAGAACAACTGTAGGTAGAGAGCGCAACACAGCTTCTTTGATGGACATTTCACTCTAATGCTGCCAGATGTCTCTATTTTTAGAGGTATCTTGAACAGCCTCGCACCAGCTTTAAGCTCAAAGCCGAATGTCCCAAATTCTGGCCACTGCTAACATTCTGAAATACACTATCCGATCAAAAGTATCCAGACATCTGGTAGTGGACTTCAATATGCGGTATGACCACCTTTTGCCATTACGAGGGGTTAACCTCTGCTGGGAACGCTTTCAGTGTAGACGATATTTTATGCATCACACATGTTGAGAGTTTCATCTGTGTGTACGTACGTGACAGTACACTGGCCAACAAGATCTCCACCTCTCTCCCCAATTTTGGAGCTATATGGGATTCTCCTTGCAACCAGGTCGAGATTTTGACGATGTAACAAATCAATTGAACTGAATATGGTACGACATCCGTCAGGAGGACATCCACCAACTTTATCAATGAAAATCAAGTCGAATAGCTGCTTCCTTAAGGGCCAGAGGTGGACCAACGCGTTATGACTTTCTCCTGAATGAGTCACCCAATTTAACAGCAATTGTTATCATTTGTTTGCCTTTACACGTACATCACATCTAACAATTTCCTTCACTCTGGGATAATTTATTGGTGGTACTGTTTAGAGTGTAAATATGCAGGGTGTATCAAAAAGGATCAACCGATTTTTTTAAAAAAAGTAACTATTATGTTATTCGACATATGTACGTGAATAGCGTACTGCTGGAAAGAGCAAACCCTACGGCTTTACATGGTTACCGCTTGGCAGCAGCACTGTCCGACCATTTCAGTCCTAGTAAAAATGGTGTCGCGGCGACAGGAAGCGTTTTGTGTTCTGCACTTTGCGCAGTGTGGGCAGTAATAAGTGTTCGACGTGACTTTCGTACAAGGTACGATGATGATCCTCCTACAGCACAGAGCATTAGATGATGGCATCAACGATTAAGAGAAAGAGAAGGTTTGCGGAAAGGCGAATCGCCGGGCCGTCCCCGAATGCCTGACACAGACGTCAAACGCATCCGCCACAGTTTCACGAGGGGTTCGCAGAAATCCGTTCGCCGTGCAGCTCGAGAGCTCAGCACGTCCCCGATGTCCGTCTGGCGTCTCTGCGTCGACGTTTATGCATCAAACAATATTAAATTCAGCTAATGCGAGCTGTTCGTGAGGGCGATAACATCGTGTGAAGTTCCATAATTTCACTCTTGTCAAGGTGGAGGATGGCCGTTTTCTCCCACAGTCAGTGTTTAGTGACGAGGCAACACTCCATTTACACAGAGAAGTGAACTGTCATAATGTGACAATATGAGGTACGGGACAACCACATGAAGGTGTACAACATAAAATAGACTCTCCTAAATTTAATGTATTTTGTACAGTTTAGAGGGAAAATGTGTATGATTCATATTTCTTTGCCGGAAACACTGTTACAGTAAGCATATATCTCGATATGCCTGAAAACTTTCTCTTCCCACATGAACGACTTCATTTTCCAATGCGATGGGGCACCGCGACAGTGGCATCTGGAAGTGTGGGAATTTCTAAATCAAACGATTGCTGAACGATGGATCGTTCACACTGGACTAAATCACTCACCCCTAGACTACTAGACTCCAAGGTCACCGCACCCGACTATATGTGATTATATATGTATGGTTTTGTAAGAGACTCTTTATGTACCTACATTACCAACAGCAATAAATGAACTGAGACATCGCATAACAGCACCTGTGGAAACTGTAACTCCAGACATGCTTGCTGCAGTGTTGGTACAATTTGAACACCGCATTGACATGTTCCGTGCATCTCAACGATGCATATTGAACACCAATGAAAAGGATGAAAATAACTTTTTTAGTTTTCGTACATCAAAGGACAAAATTCATTGTATTCATTGTATATGTTTCTTAGTTCCAGAAATATAGACGGCCCAGGTCGGATGATTGTTTTTGATACACCACGTATAGATAATGCACTTCAAAACCTCACAATAATTAGGCCACTACCAAGATGGGAGACAACAAGTAGTCACACATGCGTCTTTGCATGTGTTGGATAAAAAGTGGTAGCACAATGCCATAACATGACGGATGTGAGTCATTCGGTACGCACACTTTCTGTTGCTGACAGATGGTGGGCTGAAGTAGTAAAGTCATCAGCACAAGTCGTGTTTGAGTCAGTTGCAGTGTGTACTCTCTCTGAGTTGGAGAGGCTAGCTCGAGTGCCTAAATAGTATGTTTGGGAAACACGAAAAAGGTGCTTGGGTGCAGACTGGAAGGGCACGTGGTCGGAGCGCGCAACAATCTT
The DNA here is from genome assembly GCF_023897955.1 of Schistocerca gregaria. Lineage (NCBI taxonomy): Eukaryota > Metazoa > Arthropoda > Insecta > Orthoptera > Acrididae > Schistocerca > Schistocerca gregaria. The sequence goes on along the minus strand of NW_026061738.1, from coordinate 3,173,070 downwards.
TCCTTCCAGCGCTGCATTCTACCAACTTACACGACGCCAAACGACGAGCCCTGTGCAGGAGCACCGCATACGTGGCAGCGGGACATACTGGGACATCCACCGTATTCATCCGGTAGAGTCCCCCCAATTATGGCCTGATCACCCAAATGAACGAAGTATTTCGTGGCACGTCTTACAGCAAATGATAAGGCACCATATGGCGGTCCTAGCGAGACATCATCACAGATGGATGCACTGACAGTGTATGACATCTTTCATGTGGGTGTGGAAAGTGATCGAGACGCGAGACGGAAATGTGATCAAGTGTATTTTAGTCAAAGAAGACTGACATGAATTATAGCCAAACTGCCACTACTTTTCATTCACCTCCATGTATATTACCATACCCGTTTATTTTTACTCATAAAAATTTGTCAGTAATCTTGTATGAAATGTTTTCACAATTTTGGTTTGTTTTCTAGATGTATAGCAATTCGGTAAGAAAAATGGAAGAGTTTGATTTTTACTTACAATACTGCTCTGGCTGCACATTTTTCTGGGATCGGAACTGATGCCCTTAGCGTGAATGTACTTTGGCTTACACCACAGCACATTTACGTGACGCAAAATACGACGAAATACTCTGCCAATACAGTTCGATTACCGTCTCGTAACTGTTGGACCTGGTGGTCTACCGGCACAGCGCGTGCCTGCAAATCGAGAATCTCGGGATCGAATCCCAGATGAACAAATAAATTTTTCTGTCTGCTTTTAATACAGACTTCACCTCTCAATGATATGAGGAGTCGGTAGAAACAACATGTGGTGCGGATTCCACGTTAAACTGCCGATTCCCTTTCCCCGGTTGGACAACTGGAGTACGTTAATGATAAGCATGTCTTCAAAGTGCCGTCCAATTGAAAGACTTAAACGAGGGCGCTGAAATACACGAAATTTATTAGTATTATTACACTGTCCAGTCGCAGTAATCTGACCACGTGTTAAAATACCGAATAAACACCTTCTGCAGCACGAGACGCACAGGAATAGAGTCAATGATGTAACGACAGTCATAAGAAGCCATTCCGACACCAGTACTTGTCATGCTGCGATAGAATTCTATCGATTGAGGATCCGTGGCACAAACTACTCGATCGAGGTGACCTTTCAGATTCTCGATTGGGTTTAAAGGCGGAAAATTTGGTGGTGAGGGCAGTACGGTAAATTCATCCTAGAGCTTTCAGAACCACGCACATACACTGCGAGCTATGTTACACGTGCATCTAGGGGTGGATATGGTCCCCAAGGATAGGTGCGTACTAGGGTTGATCCATTGTGCCTTTCAGAACAACGAGATCACCCAGGGAGTGCCACTAAAACATTGCCCACACCATAACACTCCCTCAGGGTTGCAGGGCGTTTGCTTTCAATCTGTCCGATGGAGCACAAAATGTGATGAATATGGAGAGGCCACCTGTAGCACTCAGTGGACTTTCAGTTGTGGTACCGGCGTGCAAATGCAAGCTTTCAACGCCAATGAAGATCAGTCAGCGTGGGTGCAGGGACCAGGTGCCCACTGCGGAAGCCCATAAGTTGTTGAGGAAACATTGGTGGCAGCCCTCGGCTCGCCTGGGCTGTCAGCTGCACAAAAGTTGCACGTCTTCTCGCCAGCACACACATCTGCAGCTATCGTTCACCTGTGTCGCCTACTGCCCGTAGTCCAACACACTTGCCTTGGAGCCGGATTAGAATACCGAGATTTTGCCACTCACGGTTTACTTTACATACAGTGGCATGTGAAAAGATTACAGATTTTGCCGTTTCGGAAATGCTTCCACCCTTGGGAAGAAAGCCAACGATTATGCCCTGTTGGACGTCACATAAATCGCCCCTTTTATGCATTATGACAACGACTTCACTGTTTCCAGCCTCCTCCCCCCACCCCCATTCATCACCTACTAATGCTATCTCCTGGAGTCTATGGGTTATTACACGTTGACCTCGAAAATAGGAGTTGGTCATATTAATATGACTGGATCTATTATTATTATTATTGAAACTTCCTGGCAGATTGAAAATGGGTGCCGCACCGAGACTCGAACTCGGGACCCTTGCCTTTCGCGGGCAAGTGCTCTACCAACTGAGCCACTCCAGCACGACTCACGCCCTGTCCTCACAGCTTTACCAGTGCCTCGTCTCCTACCTTCCAAACTTTACAGAAGCTCTCCTGCGAACCTATTATTGTTATTATTTCGTTGTTGTTCAGTTGCCTACAGTAATTTACTTGCTACAGTAAAATTTTCTTTGCCTTTGCTGGAGTTGTCTTTCAAGTTTGCAGGGTCCGGCGCTACTGGACTGCGATATTACTGTTATTTCAAAATGTGCCGTTTGTTACTTTTAAAACTAACAAGGAGAGCCCCCAGCGGTGGGATCGACTTTTTGAATCCAAATAAGCCGTAGTGCAACTTAAGATCCCTGCATCCAGGTGGCCCTCGGATTGAAAGTAACTGACGGAAAAGATTTCAAAATTTTGCCTGGTGCTACATAGCGTGAAGGAAGTCGTATTCCACAGTCTGGTTACGTGTCATAATGGTTACGATAGAAGCTTAACCATGCCTCGTCAGGTGCAGTAAATTTTTTTAAAATCTTTATCGAAATGACTTTGATGTTTATTTGTACTCTATTTATTGGTTTAAATGTAATTTCTTTCGTTCTATTCTTTTGTCACATCGTTTTAGTCACCGTATGAACTTTTCCATTAGTTTAATTTTTCTTTATGTCATTCTTCTTCCAATCGGAATTTTTGTGAATGTGTAATTTATTATACCTATCTGTTGACTATTGAATTACTTCAAAACTCCGATAAATTAATTAAAAAACAAAAGACGAAATAATCTATTTATATTGACTGTGCATTAATGTGAAAAACGTTTTTCTTTGGGAGACGTGCCTTTTTTGCATGGTAATCGACATACAAATATTTAAAACATAACATAAAATCTTTGTGTACTATGGAAATTATAGTGTAGATGAGGACATAAATGAGAGAATGTTTTCTAAGTAAAATAAAATTCAAGCAAAGTGAGAAATCGATGTAATGTACACAATAACGTAGACGAAAATACAGGGTAATAAAAACAGGAGACATTAAATCGGAATTGATACATGAAGATAATTAAAAGTTCACAAACAAATATTTCCAGTGGAGAAGGGATGATAAGAAGAAAAACTAGACCAAATGAAGAAGTTCATATCACTATTGAATCACGTGACCCAGGAGTGGAACTAAAAAAATATATATATATTTACATCAGTTGAAGGAATATGATTATCAATGTCACTTCGATAAAGACCTAAAATAGATTTATTTCTCTGGTGAGATTCGAACCCACAACCTCATGCATGTGAAGCTAGTATCCTTTCAATTATCCTCATAACCAACTTATGTCATTCGGCTTTCTTCATACTATCGAGTCTCACACAAAATTCCGAATTTCTTTTCTCGTCACTTCCTCGCTAACGTCGACTCACCAGGATGAATGGCTGCAGTGTGCGATACTTGGGTGCTTAACCTACATAACCGTATAGATGGTTCAAAAAGTCGATCCTACCGCTGGAGATATCTCCTTGTAAGGCATGACGAAAGAGGGCCGCCGTTTCATTATATACCCTGATATGGTGGTGGATACACACTTAGTAGTGTAGCAATACTAACACAATCGGTCTGAAACCTGCACGATCTAAGCAACAAGGAACGACTTCATACTTAGTCCAAAGGAAAATCTCCAGAATTACTAGAAAACTTATGGCCAATGCATCGAGTCCCCTGCAGTCATTTAGTCCGCGGCGACTGCTGAGAACCTTCAGAGCAGTCATTAGGATTCGCACTCGACTACTTCGATGTTACATGTTCGGTGTCCTACTCTATGGAGCTGAGTCATGGACTGTATTAAGCATTTGAAATGCGATCGTATCGAAAAATATTAAGGATACCATCGACAGAGGGGTAAAATACAGGGAGCGAAAGGATATTTACAATTTGTACAGAAACCAGATGGCAATTATTAGAGTCGAGGGGCATGAAAGGGAAGCAGTGGTTGGAAAAGGAGTGAGACAGGGTTGTAGCCTCTCCCGATGTTATTCAATCTGTATATTGAGCAAACAGTGGAGGAAACAAAAGAAAAATTTGGAGTAGGTATTAAAATTCATGGAGAAGAAGTAAAAACTTTGAGGTTCGCCGATGAAGTAGTAATTCTGTCAGAGACGGCAAAGGACTTGGAAGAGCAGTTGAACGGAATGGACAGTGTCTTGAAAAGAGGATATAAGATGAACATCAAATAAAGCAAAACGAGGATAATGGAATGTAGTCAAATTAAATCGGGTGATGCTGAGGGGATTAGATTAGGAAATGAGACACTTAAAGTAGTAAAGGAGTTTTGCTATTTAGGAAGTAAAATAACTGATGATGGTCGAAGTAGAGAGGATATAAAATGTAGACTGACAATGGCAAGGAAAGCGTTTCTGAAGAAGAGAAATTTGTTAATATCGAATATAGATTTATGTATCAGGAAGTCGTTTCTCCGAGTATTTGTTTGGAGTGTAGCCATGTATGAAAGTGAAACATGGACGATAACTAGTTTGGACAAGAAGAGAATAGACGCTTTCGAAATGTGATGCTACAGAAGAATGCTGAAGATTAGATGGGTAGATCACGTAACTAATGAGGAGGTATTGAATAGGATTGGAGAGAAGAGAAGTTTGTGACACAACTTGACTAGAAGAAGGGATCGGTTGGTAGGACATGTTTGGAGGCATCAAGGGATCACAAATTTAGCATTGGAGGGCAGCGTGCAGGGTAAAAATCGTAGAGGGAGACCAAGAGATGAATACACTAAGCAGATTCAGAAGGATGTAGGTTGCAGTAGGTACTGGGAGATGAAGCAGCTTTCACAGGATAGAGTAGCATGGAGAGCTGCATCACACCAGTCTCAGGACTGAAGACAACAACAACACCATCGAAAGATATAGTCAAAAATATGGCGGTACGAAAATTCAGAAATTCTCAACAGCATCCACATAGCAAAACTCGATTGTTTTGGTAGCGCAATTCCGCAACAATAAATAAAACTTGTTGAAATTAATAATTCAATGAAACATTAATGGCCGGCCATTGTGGACGAGCTGTTCTAGGCACTTCAGTCTCGAACCGCGCGACCGCTACGGGCGTGTGTGTGTGTGTGTGTGTGTGTGTGTGTGTGTGATGTCCTTAGGTTAGTTAGAACTACTTAAACCTAAGTTCTAAGGGACTGACGACCTCAGATGTTAAGTCCCATTTCTTTGAAAGATTAATGGCATACGTGACACACGACGCACAGGATTATCCAGGATAAATAACTCAGACCAGCAGTTTGGGTTCAGCACTGAATCAATGGTCTGAAAAACCATGGACGGACAACAGATCATGCTATCGATCGACAGTGTTACTGGAAGACGAGGCACTTTAGAGAGGAAGAATGACAAGGCAGAGAATGTTTAAAAATTAGATAAATGCTCACCATTAAATCTAATAGTCCACTCATATAATCGCGCTAGCTCCCATTAAAATTAATCTGCAATTGGCATACAGTTAAAATTTTTTGAACCTAGTGCTGTTAAAAGCATTCATGTTAACACTTATTTTGATCCATGTACGTATTTTTTGAGACATCCATTGTACGAGGACGTACAGAAAAGTAATGTTGACATGTTTTGAGTGAAAAGTCACAAAGATTTTTAAATAAAACAAACTTCATGAACATTCTGCATCGGTATTCTTCACGTCAATAAATTTAGTTTTCAACACACTCACCCTCGGAACCAGCACAATTTCCCCAACTAGATACTATTTTGTTGACACCGTCACAGTATATTGTTTGACTATGTTAACAGAGCCACAACCTTACCTCTGCTTGCACCGCTTGAAATAATTGAAGTGCTCGAAGGTTTTCTTAGTTTTGCACATAGACGAAAATCGAGACTGTGTGTAGGATGATCGACGGCAGTGAACCAAGGACGTCGGCTTGCTGCAGATGCCGCAGCGATCGTGTGTAGTTTGGCACTGCCGTGATCAAGGAGAGAGTGCTCCACATGCGGACGAAGTCTTCGAATTCGTGCTTTTAGTGTTGTGAGCTCTTTCTCACTCCCAACGTAGTCACGTCACACACCGCTGTCTAACGCGGTACGAAGCAGAGGGCTGCAGATATCCATAGTAAAGATGTAGAATGTTACTGACTTCAAATAAAACAGACCGAGTCATTATCTTCTCAGCACGCCGTCGTGTTATAAGCACAAAAATCAAAAAAATTGTTTCCGAGCAAAGTATGCTGTATTTTTAAGTGAAGATCTTTGTAAGGTACATCTGTGGTAAACGTTATGCTTGTGATATATGGTGACAATTCGTATTTATATTTACAATGGAAAGAGATTGACCAGTGGCCAACAGACAACTAAAACGCAAGTTGCTAGATGGATATTAACTGCAATAGTGCTCACGCTGCCACGGTAAGTAGGTGTTTTGGTTTCGCGATACATGTCGCCGTTTAACTGCCGCTCGTGGCGGTACATTAAAGAGTGCTCTGTCTTATTGTCAAAGAGCCAGTACCCAGATTCAATCTAAAGAAATAAAGACGCGAATTCTGTGCGCCACATTTTCAGATGTCCCTCAAACGGTTCCAAAACTAGTTAACTCGAATTAAAAAAAAATTCAAAAAGGGAGTTGTGTCAGTTTTCCACATTTATGTTCAGTATACATTCACAGGCAGTTGAACAGTGGTTCCCAGCCTTTCTTAGGCCGTTGCTCCTGAGTGCCATCAGACATTTGCCAGTACCCCCTGTCCCCCCCCCCCCCCCCCCGTCCCTGAGGTCTGTGGCCTTCCCTCCCCCTCCCCCACATTATCACTAACTTTGGCACATAAATAAACTGTACAGTGATCAACTTTTCTAGGAACACTTTCATTTTTAAAATCATGAGAGGTGGAGGGTATTGTGTAGGGGGGAAGGTGATATTAGACTGAATGACGAAGGAATTCGTGATGCATTTCAAGGGCTAGCCACAATTACTTCTCAGATAAGAAAGCTAACTATCCAAAATAAGGATAAACACTTGTTCCAAACGCTTCTCTTGCTCAACCACTCTACAGTACGGTACTTGCTTGATCTGCACGTTGCAACCTCAATTAAAATCAACCGAGCAAAAATGTGTGTACTTACTGTTCATAAATCACTTGATTGTTACGCTCCTTGCTTCTGAAATATAAGACTTCAGGCTTTTAAATCTTGGTATCCGAACACAACATGTGAAGCTATTATCCTTTCCATTACACCTCACAACCAACTAACGTCACTCAGCTTTCTTAATGCTACGGAGTGTCACACAACATTCAGAATTTCTTTTCTCGTCAGTTACTCGCAAACGTGGAGCCACCATTTTGAGTGGCTGCAGTGTCTTAACCTACATAACCGTACAGATGGTTTCAGACCAAGTGTTACTTGCAGAGCAGTAGGATAACGAGCTATCGGCCTGGCAATTGAGTTTGAGTTTGGCCGAAGCAACTTTAGGCACGAAGGGGATAATGATGTGTCCCTCCGAGAATAATTTCGCGTGGGCTGTAAGCGGCGCACAGCTCAGCGTTTACATAGTTTGCCAATTACATCTCACACAGGGAATATTATTATTAAGCCCAGTTCCCACAGCAGCGAATGGAAGCGAACTCAAGCGTACGAACATTTGCAGACCACTTGCCTGTATTCATTACCTTTCGTCTAAGAGGTCTGTTTAAAAAATTCCGGAACTTTGTCCACAAAAATTTTCTACGCATACCTTCACATATTTGTATATGATCACCCCCACGACTGATAAACCGTTTCCACTTCTGGGAGCAGACTTGGTTCACCTTTCGCTGGACCGTGCGTCTATCGTTACAAATCTTCGTCCTCTCAACTTGGTTTTCAACTTTGAAAATAAATGTCTGCAAGGGCCAAGCTGACCTGACAAGCTATTTTATATGTTGATCGTTCAGAACATTTCCCTACACATTGTGAAGATTGAACCTTCATGTCAACGTCATAACTGCAGACCCACGTCTCATCACCAGTTATAATTTTCTTAAGGAACATCTCGTTCTCATTTGGGTGATCCTAAGGCTCTTCTCAGATTGGGAGGTGGAGGTCTTTCTGCTCTTAACTCGTGAGCCGTGGCACGAACTTGGCGGCAACACGATACATTCCAAGATGCTGTATTAGGATTTCACGATCCAACTGCAATGTTACATTCTTCTGCAATCTCTCGGACAGTCAGTCTTCGTTCAGCACGCACAGCATCGTTGACGTTCCTGACACAAGCGTTGCTGGCAGAAGTCGGAGGACGAGCGTCGTCTTTAGCTTCCGTCCGGCCGTTTTTAAACCGTGTGAACCATCCGTAACACGGAGTGCGGCTTAAGCACTCATCACCGTAGGCTTCCTGCATCATTTGGGGTGTCTCTGTAGAGGTGTTCTTGAGTTTAGCTCTTATGTTCCTATGGGACCAACTGCTGATGTCATCAGTCCCTAGGCTTGCACCACTTACACACACCCACGCCGAGGGAGGACTCTAACCTCCGACAGAGGGGAGCCACACGAACCGTGGCAAGGCCCCTAGACTGCGCAGCTACCCCGAGCGGCGGTTTTCTTGAGTTTCACGCAAAATTTATTGCAGGCGCATTGCTCCTCTAACTACACCCTCTCGAAGTTCGCCAACTGTGCGACACAACGTTCTAGTCAATACAGCACTGAACAATAAGCTAACAGACATACAACAGTGAAACTTCCCGCAGTTACACATTAAGCACACGCGCGTGCAGGGATGTCAACTGCATTTCGCCCCAACACGCCATTGGCGCGAAATTACGAACGTTCCCAATTTTTTTTTAACACACCTCGTATATTCAAAATTTACGGTATGTTCTAGAAATTTGGCAAGTAAGCTTTCTCGGGATAGCTTATGTGTATCTTCAGGCATCTCCCAATTTCTTCAGCATCTCTGTTACATTCTCCTGTGAACCAAACAAACCTGTGCTGACTTTATTGTGAACAGTTCAATATCCCCTGCTACTCGTATATGGGACAGGTCCCACACCACGGAGCAATATTAGAGTATGGGTCGCACCAATAGTTCAAAAAAGATCATCTTTGTGCACTGATTATATTGCTCTTTAATTCTATCAATAAATTACAGTTCGCCACCACCTTTATCTTTGACTGACACGATGTGATGGTTCCATTTCTTACTTCGTTATCACCAATGTTAAGACTCTCGCTTTTCCCGTTTATGCTTCATCTCATCACTATTGTCTTTGATTTACTCTGACCCCTAATTCTACACTCATTATATTGTATATTTCATTCATCAGATCCTGTAGTAATTCACTTTCACTGACAACGATAATATTATCAGCAAACATTGTCACTGGTATCCTTTCAACCCGTATTTCAGTGCGAATCTTGAACCTCTCTCTTATTTTCTTCATTGCTTCTTTGATGCAAACATTGAACAGTATAGGCGAATAACTATATCAAAGTCTTACTCTCTTTTTAATCCTTGCACTTCGTTCTTGGTCTTCCACTCTTATTTCCTCTTGGGTCTTGTACTAATATATACCCGTCTCTGCCTAGAGCTATTTTCTTCACAACTTCGATCTTGCACCATTTTACATTGTCGAACGCTTATCTAGGTGTAGAAATCGTATGAACGCGTCTTGAGTTTTATTCAGTCCTGCTTCCATTCCGTATCCTTACAATGTGTTACACCGAGGTATTTGTGTGAGCTGACCGATTGAAAATGAGAGTTATTGATGCTGTAGTCATAGGATACTATGATTTTTCGTTTTGTGAACTGCACAATTTTAGGTTTTCGAACATCTAAAGCAAGCTGCAAAAACATCCGGAATTCTGTTTGAGTCTACGTACAAAAATGCATTGTTAGGAAAACAAAGTAAACCAAGGAGGGACAAAATATCAGTAACGAACAACGTAGAATCTCTGTGGCTAATCTGGATTAAACTGCTCCATCATCTTCAGCAACAACCAGGGCACAATCCAAGGAGGGATCTACACCCACATGGATATTGTGCAAATCATATCTAAGTGCCAGGCATAGGGTTTATCGAATCACCTTCACAATTGTCTATTATTCCAACTTCATGTTTTGAACTGCCCAAGGTGTGGCGAAGACTAAAACGAGTCTGTCACGGAAGACTGTATTGAGTGTGATGTCTGCTCCCAACAGTGGCATGAAGAATGCACAGTTTACGAAGGTCATGGTGCATTTTCTTGTTATTGGTGTTAATGCGTACTCTTGCCAGATGATGCAGCTACGAGCAGTGTCATATATATGACATTTAAGGTTTGGGTTAAACGTTACTCAGCTGTATCTGATAAATGTTGTTCCTAAATAAATGAGCAATGGTTTGCTACTTGTTTGTTTTAACTTTCTCATCAACTAGAAATGACCGACTAAATACTAAGCGCATACTCCTTCGTGAGTTTCCCCTGCAAAGCAAATTAATGAAGTCGAATAGTCCGTAGGAAGAATTTTTGTAGTTTCATGACTTTAGGATGGCATGACTGTGATGAGCTAAGAGCGGCTGACAAAAAATAATTGTTTTATTTATAACCTTAATGTTGCAATTGAGAATGGCGTGTCCGGTTGAAGTTTCCACATTAACTGAGCAACGTTCAACGATGCGTTTTCCCTTTCAGAAGACGGAAAACGGCCGAAATATTTTCTCTAACGTTTTTTCAGTATGGTCGAAGCTGTGCGAACGACGGAAATTTTTGATAAATACGTAGGACAGTTCAAAAACCATCTAACTTCAGTGACTAATAAAAAACACCGTGGCCGGCCAATTGAACTGTCTCCTCCTTCGCTTAAAGCCGGCTCTCACGACATTACTCCTGATGGCCGACGTGTTGCAGTAGAACTGAATAGCAAAATAGCTGCAACAGGTAGTGGCACAGTCCATAACGTCGTCATTGACATGCTCAAGTACAGCGAAACAAGTCCAACGTGGGTCCCGAGAGAATTCACACAACACAAGGAAACAAAGAGTGCTATGAACGTGAAGGTGAACATTTTTCGAACGAGATTTTAACGTGTGATTAAACTTTCGTTCAAAATGGGGAACCCGACTCGAAAAGACAAGGAGTGAAATGGAAGCACACTAGTTCACCTGTCCGAAAGGAATTCAAACTCGAGCTTCAGCGAGGAAAGTGATGCTGGCCATCATTTGGATGCCAAAGTAGTTGTATTTTGGTGATTATTTGGAAGATCAGCGTACAGGATGCAGCGCTGACCACTCACACATAGTGATGAGCAAAGTAAAGCCGAAAACGAGAGGAAAGGGTCGCCAATGTCAAAGAAAAGACGTGATACTATTACACAACAACGCTCGCCCAAACATAGCGCAGCTGATCCAAGAAACCACTGGAAGGGAAAAGAAACAGTAATGGGTTGGGAGACTCTGCGTCATTATCGCTACAGTCCAGATTTGACTTTCGTGAATTTTCATTTTCATATTGCTGATATTATGGAGAATGGAAGCTGTCTGCATTGTACTTGACTGGTAAGAAAAACTTCAAAAGTCACCCTACTTGTAGAGCATTTATTGCTACCTGTTTGACCCGCTCAAGGACGCATCGCTTGGAAAGGATTCGGCGACAGCGAAGAAGTTAAAACAATTTCAGTTTTACTTACTTCATTCGCATTTATCGCCTTTCTCTTGCCCAGCAGTATTTCGCAAAGGACTGGCAAAAGCGCAAGTTGCAGCCGTATATAACGAGATCAATATACATTTGCCTTCTGAATATTACACCTGTAATGGGTCCAACCTAAGGCAGTTTAAAAAATCGCAGGTGACACTCGTGTACAAGAAGAGTAAAAGAAAGGATGTGCAAAATTACAGACATCGATTTTCTGCAGAATCCTAGAACGTATTCTGAATATGATTACAATAAATTTCCTAGACACCGAAAAGCTTACGTCCAGAAATCAGCACGGTTTTAGAAAGCTCGTGTGAAACGCAGCTTGCCCTTTTCGCACATTATATACTGCGAACCACGGATGAAGGGTCCCAAGCACATTGCACTCTCCTATATTTGAGAAAAGCCTTTGGCACGGTGCTCCACTGCACACTGTTAACCAAGGGCCTCGTATGAGCATACGGAGTCGGTTCCCAGATATGAGAGCGGCTTAAAGTCTACAACAGATACCAGTACGTTCTCGACAGCGAGCGTTGATCAGACACAAGGGTATCGTCAGGAGTGTCCCAGGAAGTGTAACAGACAGCTGTTATACTGTATAGACATAAATGAGGTGACAGGCAGAGTGAACAGTAGTCTGCGGCTGTTGATGATGCTGTCGTGTACGGGAGAGTGTCGTCATTGAGTCACTGTAGGGGGATACGATTAACGGGAAGCGCGGACAACTGAGAAACGCGCAGGAGTCAGTGAGGTACTGAGCCATGCCGACGTCGGTGCCTTAGTTAGCTGCGCTACGTTTTTCGATTGAGGACCCAGGATACGAAGAGCTTCATCGAGGTGGTCCCACATATTCTCGATTCCGTTAAGTCCGGGAAGCCTGGTGGTCGACGGAGTACAGCAAACTCATCCTGGTGCTTTTCCCACTGCAAGCTGTGTCACAGATTTAGTTGTTCTGCTGGTAGATTCCGAGGGAAAAAAGACTCGATGTAGGTGTGGCAACGGTTCCGACCGATATTTCTGCTCATCCACTGTGCCTTCCAGAACGACGGGAGTGTCACGATAACGTTTGTGAGATCGTAACGATCCTTCCTCCTGTCCTAACCCTGCCACCGACTGTTGCAGGGTGTTCACTTTCAGGTGAATCGCGCCCTACACGCCAACGTCTGTCTGTCACTTGGAAAGCCCGCAGGTCACCGTTCAGTGGACGCCCAGTCGCAGAACTGGCGTGAAAATTCCAGCCTTCGTCGCGGACGAACAGCAGTCAGCATAGGTGTGTGGACCAGGAGTCTGCTGTGGAGACTTACACATAGCATTTTTCGCTGAGTGGTCTTAGAGGAGACACTGTCGGTAGGCTCTTCGGTTCACGTGCATGGTCAGTTGCTCAGCAGTTGCACGTTATTCACCTGCGGTCTCCTTTAACTCCTGTCCTCTGTGGACCGTTGGGCACCACAACGGCCTCAGCGTCGGCTCTCGACAGCGCCATGCGCGGAGTGCTTTAAATATGGCAACACGCCAACATTTTACGAACTCTGCCGTTTCGAAAATGCATCCACCTGTGGCCCGAAAGGCAATGATCACGTCCTTTTGGATGTCACATAAGTGGCTGAGTTTCCGCGTTACGCATACCCTACACATTAGCGTCGGACACAGGCGGTGGTCACGTTAATGTGACTGGAGCGTGTGGTTAGAAAAAGGAAAGGAAAAGGAAACAGAAAGGGGAAAGGATGGTAAGCGGTGCCAGGAGCACCGGAAATGTGGTAATTATACGAATTGCCTGTACAGGAACTCCGAACGGAATAGGAGCAGCGGCAGTTTAAAAATTGTAAATGGTAGAATCACGGCTCAACAGTAAGTTTCTCGCCCAACCTGACGAAACAGATGTGTAGATTGAGAAACGAATGCATAACTGCTGGGAAACAGTCTGCGGTGAGTAGACAGTGCCTTTTTTCGGAGGGTTTAAAGAGCAATTTCAAGATTTGCGAGATAAAGGTTTAGATTACGTCGCAAGTATAACGAATTATGAGAAAGACGGCAGTAGTTCAGGGATTCGGCAGCACGAAGATATTTTGAAAGTGACTGAAGTTTTTAAGGAGACATAATAACCCTGTTCCTGACAAATGAATCCTGGTGATCAGTTAAGAAGAAGGGGAGAAAATGTTTGAAAATAAAGCTCTTCTTATGGACGGACATTTCAGAGGTGTTCGAAACAACTTGTCGATACCTGAAGCACGGAAGACTAGCTTTTTTACCAGAGGAAAGTCAAAATAATTGTGAAATATTTTTTCTCAACCGAGAAATGTCATAACTTGGTTGTCATTTAAAACTGCATTGCTTTACTTCGAAATGGCTGCAAATTAAGCTATGAAAACAGTGTTATCCGAGACATTTATTTTCCAGTTGTAATTTTCATTTCAAGCAATGCCTGTGGAAGACATACAAGAACTGAGATTAGTGGAGCAATACAGGGATGAAGAAGTAGTTCGTTTGTCTTGCCGCACGTGTGCTGTAGAGTCCATCTTCCACCGGACTGCCTTGATGAAGCATGGAGAGTAACAGCGTAGCAAGTGCCCAGTGGCGTAGACTATTTAATCAGTCAATAGATGGAAAATGCTAGTACACAACCTGAAATGTGGAATTGGTGAAGACAGACAGTCGACCGAAATATTTCGAAATAAATTCACTCTTAGGTTGGCTTCAGTTGCGTTAGATAATACCTCGATACCTAACACTACTGTATCAAAGTTATCTGCGTTCAGAGAATTTATTTCAAAGTGATTTCGGTCAGCTATCTACCGTCATCAATTCGATGCACAGGACCATGAATGCTGTCGAAGTTTGGCATAGCAGACGATACTCAATAAGGCAAAGGTATCTTAACCTACAATTTCTGATCAATACGCTAAAGGAGAATGCAATAAAACCAATACCTGAAATTGAAAAAAAATCTGTTGGTCAGCTTCTTCAGTGAAAGAGGTAAAAGATACATATGTGTTGAAAAAGAGTTAAAGATATTTTAAGAATACATAATGACTCGGTGGATCTAAGAAGTTTAAAATTTATATCATTCCTACGATAAAATGTGGAGAGGCGTTCTTATTACAAAACGGCACGCAGAGCCTCCCCATTGTCGCGGCTTCCTTTGCACGTCGGAGAACCCGCAGCTAAAATGTATGTGGTCAGAAACACCGCGTTGGCTCACGGGTCGCCGAGTCCACGGCTGCAGAATCCCATGACACCCTTCAAGAGGCGGCGAGGCATCTTGTACAGTATTTATTTGAGAGTGAATTTTTTCCTCACTCCTCAAGTGACGTCATCAAACGGATCTTCCTGCTTCTAGAGTGTCTACGCGACTATGAGGGAATCCCGAAACGTTACATCTTATTTTAGTTCTGCTCTCCGTTCCACACCTTCAAGGACCCACTTGTTTTCTGTGGCACTCGAACACTTGTACTTCTCCGATGTCATTTTCGCGAGGGATTTATGTACTGTGCTTATGCTTTATTGAGAAAACACGGGAATTTTTTTAAGTGTATAGGGGTGAAACGATTATCTTAATAACCGATAAAACAACTCCAGATATCGAGTATTACGTACCGGCTGACACTTCATTACAAAATGTTTACGGGCTGTGTGTTATCCCAGTCGCTTCCGTTTATGAAATGTACCGAACACATGAGCTTTCTTCGATAAACAGTTCTGACATGGGTCTTGACAACACGATCGAATTACAGAGGTTCAAATAGTGAGATGCGACTGCGTGCAACTGCATAGGCAGATTTTCAGTCCCTGCATATAATTGTAACGCAACTAAGGAGATTATAGCGACACGAACGTCAGCCGGGTAAATAAGTCGTACACTAAGTGGACATCCAGCGGACGCAAGTAAACACTTCCTGTTACACCACGCCACTGCTGCCTCGGTGTAAACACGGAGGACAACAGGAAGTGCTCTACGACCACTAGCTGGACTATGGAGCAAGAAACCGCCGGGGTCACCGGTGGTCTAGTGGTAAGGGGGTCTGGAACGTTCCAGCGCCTCGGCTGGGGCTATTCGCCCCAGCCGGGCCGGGGTTCAATCCCCGGCCGGCGCTGGAATTTTCAGACTTCCGAACACTAGCCTCCACCTCTGCCTTGGCATGTGGCGCATGCCGGGCACCCCCGTGGGGTCCGTGCTTCGGGTCCCACGTGGAGCTCACTCCCACACTACAAACTAAACCTGATTATGCTGGTGCAAGCATTTTAAAATTTAATTTACACACTTTCTTCACCAGACCACATCTACATATATTTTAAGGTACTTAATATATCTCACTATGGTATCAGTAATATTTGTAGGAAACTATCAAACAAAAACCTTACCAAAAAAATGATTTTTGTTATCCTTCGTGTGCTGAATACTTCTGAGGTAAATACCCAAACATCTGCCATTTTCTTGTAGTTAACAATGAATATTCGAAAAAAGTTTATCATACTGATTCATATATTACATAATGTATTTTACTCATTCTCAGTGCTGAAAAGGCAGTAATTATGTCAAAGTCATAAGAAAATGCAAAGTATTGTGTCACAAGCCAACAAGGTGTTCTTTTTAGTATCATGATTTACTATGCGATTTATAAATTCTGTATAATAAATCGTTTCGTAACAATTGACAATACCTTTTAAAATACATTGTTTTCACTTATTGCATTTTCAAAAACTAAAACAGGCCTTTTTTTTCTCAAATTATTCTAGTGTCAAAATGAGATGTTTGATATTACACAGGTCACTAAAGACATAAACTGTTTTTTTTATAAAAACGATATTTCTCGTGGTTTTATGTGAGCTGAATGCTGAATCAAACAGATAACACTTAAAATTAATAAGAGGAATTTCTTGGTGGTTTTACTAACACGCCCATATAGTTCATATAATATTTCGATTAATAGTTACATGACTACCTCTCTGCCTCTACTTTTTGTAAAAGTATCTTGTAGATCAGAGAAAAAATTGTATTACTACCTCTCCATGTTAAGTGCAGTTCAATGAAAGAGATTGTAAAGGCCGTACCGAAGATGCAGAATATTACGTTCTCTGCAAGGCATTTGCCATCAGTAATGAGTGAAACTGTAAAATAGAAAAAAAGGGCTGACAAACGCCTATTACTGTTGTACTATTATATCACTAACGTTGCATTGCATAAACTTACTTACAGTTCTCGTTGCTGTTCAATAATCTTTAACTCACTATACCGTGCGATTATGTTGTTAACATTTAATGTAACAGTAGTCCTGTTCCGAGCCACATATCCATTTTTAATGCTTAAAAGTGTGGACAAAACTATTAGTAATACTAAATTACGAAGAGGGAATGATGAATGTAACATGCTGCGTACATTAATGTCGCTCGAGAAGTAGTTTGCATTATATGTTACCAGAACAGAATTATTTTGTAATGTGTGAAATACACAAAAATACGGTAACAGACAAACCGAGCAGTGATGCCGTAATCTGTTTTGTAATAATAGTGTAAAGGAAGAAATAAACAGCAACTAGACATTTAAGTCACTCGATTTTCGCGGCCATTTTGCTGTTCATCACTTCGCTGCTAGATGTCGCTACTAGTTCCTCACACACTCAGTTGTCTGTAGTGCAGGGCTTCGCCACCAGAAGGCTCTATCAGCACCGGTGAGGACTCACTCTGTCGACGTTTGCTGCTTCACTCCTCAACATCTATGCTAACTGACGTGACTGCTAAATTTTCAGACTAAACGAAAAAAATAACACCAACAACAAATAAGGCAAATAGTGATAAGTGCGGATACTATCGAACCATCACTTTCATACGTCCTGGCTGAAAATACTGATCCAAAATATTTACACAGGAATTAGAGGAGACGAGCTAGAGGAAAATCGATTTTGAGAGAACACACTAGCCGCTAGAGATCGGTTGAAGAAATTCAACCCATATTTATAACATCTATAGGTGTTACAAAATAACTTCTGACAATTTTGAGCAAAATATGCAGTTTGAATTTAAGATGATGTAACCAGCGATAAAATACAGTGAGCGGCATGTTATCTAGAGCTCTGCCAGAAATCAGACAGCAGTTTTAAGACTTAAAAGACATAAAGGAAAGCTGGCAGTTGATAGTTGAGAAGAGAGAGTGAGAGAATGAAAGTGAGAGAATGAGAGAGAGAGAGAGAGAGAGAGAGAGAGAGAGAGAGAGAGAGAGAGAGAGAGAGAGATAATGGGAGGGGGGGGGGCTTCGGTTCTAGTCCATTCACCCATGTTATTCACTTTGCATACAGAATGTTTCACACATCGTGCTACACACTTATCGCGTCTGTAGAGGAGACCTACCAGATGAAGTTTTACATAGGAATCGATGTCTGGAAACGTCATCCAGCGACGCTACAGGGTATCGAAGTTACAGGCGCTGGAGTCTGTAAAATATGTGTACACAGAAAGATTCAATGAAGATGTTACCAATTTTCTATGATGATGGAGATGGATAAATCTATAAATTTGAGGTTATGTCCCTATAACGGAAAATTGGAAGAGAAGACATTCCTGTTACTTGTGACAGGATCTACCGGTAGTGTTGTAGCTGAGATGTAGGGCAGGAAACTTTCAGAGGTGGTAGTATGGACCGAATGTCCAGTACACATGGGCTGTAAAATGCATACCTTAAGAGCTGTGAGGACTTGTTCATCTTCGCTAGCATAAAACATATCTCCACTGCTGAACAAGTGCTCATAGCTCCTCAGGTATGCATTTTGTAGCCCATGTTTACCGGACATTTTTTCTTACTTTGATCCATACTACCAGCTTTGAAAGTTAGCAACAACAGTACCAGTACTTGTATTCCGCCGTCAGAGGTATGTAACTTTCGACTCATTCGTTTCTGGATCATGATACATGATCAAATTGATACATGATCACGGCATCACACTCTACTTACATACATTTGCCGGAGCTGGCGCTTGTATTTTGATGCTCTGTAGCCTCGTTAGATGACGTTTGCATGCATGAGTTACTAGGAAAAATTGCAAGCTCTAGAAATGTGAAACACCTTGTATAATGAAAGCAACATACGAAACGAACGAGATATTTGGGAAATTAATCGAAGATAAGAAAGAAGAAATAGAAACTGTTTCCAAATCGACCTTTCATTTCGCTGCTGCTGATTTGAAATTTCGTGGCATTTATTCGCTCTGAAGAGGATCGTTCAAACGATGGTCGGAATGTAGTTATTTTAGTTGTTTCACTGTTTTATAATGACATGGCTTAGAACCCAAAATGATTTTCTCCAAGTTGTTTGTAGGAATTCTATCGCTTCTCACCGATATTTTCAGTATGGTACTGGTATTTTTTTCCTACACCTACCAACTTTAATAGTGCTTGAAATGATGAAAATTGTCTCCATATCAAAAAGTATTAGGTACTGAGACGGTGCTTGGTTTTAATGATAACAATATACAGGAAAATTCAGCCATGTTTCTGCGAAGTTGCATTACGCCGAAATTCTGAAATACATCCGTATATTTCGAATGTCGTACAACAGCTGTAGGTAGGAGACGGGGTACTGCAGAAGTAAAGCTGTTTAGACGGGGCGTGAGTCGTGTTTGGGTAGCTCAGATGGTAGAGCACTCGCCCACGAAAGGCAAAGGTCCCGAGTTCGAGTCTCGGTCCCGCACAGAGTTTTAATCTGCCGGGAAGTTTCATATCGGCGCACACTCCACTGCAGAGGGATCTAATTCTGGAAAGAACTGTATAGTTAGTGGAGAGATACAGGATGTTGCAAAATTCCCGTTAAAAACTTCTAGGGAACTGAGTGACGATATTTTGAAGAGGAGCCCATGTATGGAAAGGTATATCCGTGATACAGCCGTATAAATACACCTTCGCTAATGTGGTATGCAACAGGGTTATAATCACTGGAGGGGGGGGGGGGGGGTTACTTACGTCTGATCCTATGATGTCATTTGACGGCTGTCTCCTCTCTGACCTGGATCGAGTCTCGTTCATGTGTCTGTGAGTGTTAGAGCAACATTTCTGAGCAAACTTTTGCCGAATACACCGACACAAGTATTCTGTGTGGCCAAAGCGCTCAGTACTGGAAGAGCTGCTGGTCGCCTTTATCAAGATCGTTGTCCACAACGTCTGACTCCTCCCCACACGCTTTTCGTTACCATTGCACAACGTCTTCGAGTAAGGGTGCCTTCACCGTCAGCAGGTGCGTCTGTGGTGCTCCGTGGAGACGCAGCGCATGCGAATTGGAAAATATATTTATATGGATATTGTGTCTGTTCTTCCGGACATGTGCGAAAGGACGCTACGAATGTAGTGTGTGGACATACAAAGGTGAGAATGTGGGTCTTGCGGGAGGCGTGCGAGAGACAGTCCCTGTAGTCTCACTATCCTCTGTGCCGTCGGTGGCTCAGATGGATAGAGCGACTGCCATGTAATCAGGAGATCCCTGGTTCAAGTTCCGGTCGGGGCACACATTTTCACCTGTCTTCGTTGATATCTATCAACGCCTCTCAGCAGCTGAAGGAAATAATATCATTGTAATTTCAAATTGGAAAACGCCCTCCTGTAAAACCAGTGTCTCTGAAGACCGATTTTTTTGATTCTTTGGTTATTAAAGAGTGAAACTGTAGAACAATAGATGTACTCGGTCACATCTACACTGAAATGCCAAAGAAATTATTATAATAATGCGTATTCAAACAGAGAGATATGTAAACAGGCTTAATATGGTGCTGCCGCCGGCAACGCCTATGTAAGACGTGTGTCTACCGTAGTTGTTAGATCGGTTACTGCTGCTACAATGGCAGGTTATCAAGATTTAAATGACTTTGAACGTGGTTTTATACTTGGCGCAAGGCCGATGGGACACAGCATCTACGAGGTAGCGATGAAGTGGGGATTTTCCTGTACGACCATTTCACGAGGGCACCGTGAATATCAGCAATCCAGTAAAACAAAAAATCTCCAACATCTCTGCGGCCAGAAAAAAAAATCCTGCAAGAATGGAATCTGAAGAGAATCGTTCAGAGTGGCGAAAGTGCAACCCTTCCGAAAATAACTGAAAATTTCAATGCTTGACCATCAACAAGTATCAGCATGCGAACCATTCATGGAAACATCATCTACATGGGCTTTCAGAGCCGAAGGCCCACTCGTGTACCCTTGCTGACTGCACAGCACAAAGCTTTACGCCTCATTTGGGCCCATCGGTACGAACATTGGACTGTTGATGACTCGAAACATAATCCCTGGTTGGACGTGTCTCATTTCAAAATGTATATACAGTATGGACGTGTATGGGTATGAAGACAACATCATGACTCCATGGACCCCGCATGTCAACTGCGGACTGTTCAATCTGGTGAAGGCTCTGTGACGTTGTAGAGCGTGCGCATTCGGAGTGATGTGGGATCCCTGATACGTCTAGATACATCCTGTCTGATCACCTGCATCCATTCGTGTCCATTGTGGATTCCGACGGAAGTGGGTAATTCCAGCAGGACAAAGGAGCGGCCCACACAACCACAATTGCTACATGGTCGCTGCAGAAACACTCTTCCGAGCCTAAACACTTTCGCTGGCCACCAAACTCCCCAAACATACTGTACGTTTCTAGTAAATTTTATAGCATTAACTAGCATATCTGGAATGCCTTGCAACGTGTTGATCAGAAGAGATCTCTGCTCCCTCTTACTGTTACGGATTTATGGGCAGCTCTGCAGGTTTCATGGTGTCAGTTCCCTGCAGCGCGACTTCAGCCATCAGCAGAGTCCATGCCACGGCGTGTTGAGGCACTTCTGCGTGCTCGCGGGGACCATAAACGATATTTCTTTGGCTCCTCAATGTAACAAATTACTTGTCAAAGTGACATCGTTACCAACATGTTTTCAAGTGGTTCTAGTATACGGTAAGTCTCGGGAGACAGGTTACAATTTAAAATATGAGTATTATGTACTCAGTCCCCTCTACAAGTTGTAGCAGGTAGTGATGGGAATTTCAGAACATCCTGTACGTTTCCTGCAAACTGTATAGCCGTTGTCGTATTACAATTGGTATCTGCGAATACATTCCATAATTCGTGACAGATCGCGAGGCGCGACTGCAGAAGTCCGTAGCGTTTACCCAGGGGGCGTCTCGGCTACGGCAGCTCTGACGGCTAGTTTGAAGGCCACTTTCAACTAGTGTTGCCAGAGGTGTCTCTTTATAGAGATTCTACGACTCTCCCCACTTAAGCTTTAAGAGGAAGACCAAATGCTCCAACTTCTGGCCTCTGCTAACATTTCGAAATACACTATCCTATCAGTGAGTGTACAGACACCTGTTAGTGGACATTAATATGCAGTGCGTCCACCCTTTGTCTTAATGGCGACTTGAACTCTGCTCGGGACACTAAGTGAGGTGCCTACCGACAATTTACGCACCACACACGGATATCGTATCTACGTGTTTGTACACGCAAGGCAATACATTGCACAGCAAGATCGCCATATCTCTCACCAATTTTAAACATCTGGAGCACAATGGGCAGGTTCTTTAAAGCAGGTCGCGATTTTGAGGATGTAACGAACCAACTGAACTGAATTTGGTACGATATCCGTCAGAAGGGTATCCACTAACTTTATCAGTGAATGCCAAGCCTAGTAACTGCCCGCGGAAAGACCAGAGGTGGCCCAACACGTTATCGACTTATCAATTTGTGAAGCTCTTTGTCTTGAATTAATCATCCAGTTTTTCTTCAACTCTAATCATTCATTTGCCCCTACACGTACAGTCATGCTCAAAACTATCCTAACGCCCGAATTGAATTTCGCCTGATTCACATGCAACCCACATAACGCAACTGTCTAGCAGGTCCCCTTATCGCTCCTTGGTACAGTCGTTTGACTATTGAAAATGGTTCCAACAAATCACCACAAGAAAACACTGTTCTGTATCGCAATAACTCAAGATGTAAAGTAATACCACGATACTACAAATATCACGGAACACCTTATCACAGATAAGACTGCCCTTAAGGCTTGTAGCTCACATTTATTACAATAAATGACATACCTGACATTTTACCACTCTCATTATTACGTCAGATAGGTAATACACGTAGTAAATTCGTCGTATTCATGATTTCCTCTTCAATGTAACATACCGTACTTATCATTGAACACAAAATGAGATTAAAAATTAAAGTTATTCACGGGCAACCAGTTGAGAATATGTATGAACTTCAAATGACACGACGAACCGTCTCGTTTTGCATATGGATTCAAACCCAGGTCATGCAGACTAAGCAAAGATTTCGTGCCTGACGGAAACTAACAGTCACTCCTGATTAGGCATACAGAGAGTGATATACCTCGATTTTAGAGAGAGCCAGTTTGCAAATACCAACTTTAAATTACATAGCGCAAGCATTTTTGCCGGACGCGAATTCCTACCAAGCACCTATTGCTCCTGTTAACGAACGACGAGAGATGTTGAATCTTGGTTCTTGACAAGTAACTTACTTGAATTGCCGTGAGGTAAGGCTTTGTACTGGGCAGGGATTCGAACTCAGAACTTAATCGGATAGATATCGACGCACAATCGACTGTGACATTTCGGATTTTCTCGGCAGTAGCTAGATGTTTTAACTGAAATGACGAGACGAAACATATTTTTTTTTTCCTTCGAAAGACTCCAACCCGGCATCTATCGCTGTTATATTCTACAGAAAATGAACGTTAAATATGGGTTTGTTGCACCAGCAGCTACATGTGAGCGTGTTTGACCTAGAAATAAAATGACGAAGAGTTCAGTGCTCACTGGGAATACAGCTCCACACATCATATCGCTTTTGACTACACACAAAAATACGTCAGCTTCCGAATTTTTGTCCAGCTCGGACTAACATCTTGAACTTACAGTGATCTCGCAAATAGTCCTGTGTCTCACTGGGTGTCAAAAACGTCACATATCGTTAGTGTTGACAACGAATGAAAATACATTAAACATTAAAATAATTATCCACCAGCAGATAGGTGTTCTCATGCTAGAGCTTGATAATACATAATGAAATCTATAGTGCCGGGCCAGGATTCGAACCCATTCACGCGCAGTATGTGGAGATGTTGAGGAATCTGCAGTTCTGAACAAACAACAAATTGTAGCCGTGCTGTATTCTCACGAAGGGATCAAATTGAGCGTTAAGTACGGTCTAAGTTGCATTCCCAGATCAGAACCGATTTTATCGACATACAGAAGCTCAGATAAAATATGGACTAAATGTCCTTTGAGCGTTATTTAAGCATCACAAGACTGCACATACATGCAATCGATTTCGAGGTGCAAAATGTTTATCTTACTTTGGTGACAGGTGGGCATAAGAGATTTCCAAAAACTTTTTATCGTACTGAAATAATCTTTTGTCGGAAAGAAACAAGGTAAGTGTTTTATTTGTATATATTTTGTAGGAAACTGTAATCGTGAGGGAAGATTATACACCTTAATGTTTGACACAACTGCTAGGAGAAAACGCTGCATCCTAACCAAACCCTGCAGTTCCTCTCCATATCCCCGTAAGACACGAGCAGGGGATTCTCCACGCATACCGCTACACAGCTGTTCCTAGCACACCTGAGATTTGGCAACATCGTCACAAACATTAGGCAACACTGTGACAGTGCAATCACTTCCGCCTATGGTACTGAATTGGCTCACTAAATTTACTTGATATTACCTTTCCATTTGAATGGCTCATGCTGTATAATCCTTACGTAAACTAAGATACTGAGGCAGAAAATTCAATTTTTTGGCTAAAGAAATGCTATTCTTCACATAAGTGGCAACTTTTATTATCTTTCACGATGCGTTATGAGGCTGAGCGACCAATACCATGATGAGAGTGGTGCAAAGGTAGCAGTGTGTCTGTAACCCGGTGGTACCGCCCATGTCTCGTGTCAGAACGGCTCAATCAGTCGTCAGTTCCAACTGAGGTAGGGACCATCGTGTGCGAGCTTTTTTTTAAGGAGCTGCGAATTTCCAGAAAAAATTCTGTATCGAAATCGGAAGAAAACCTTTACACATCAAATCTTCTTGGTAGCTCGACTCAGTAAGTTGTGTTAATCGTCATAGATCATGGCGTTCTGACTTCCAAGCTGCTTCGCAATACCAGCGTCTCTGAAGAAATTCGAATCGACCATCAACGATACGAATTTCAATATTGTTCTTCACTTAAGACTCACATGCCAGGGTGATAAGTATGAAGGAAATGAGCCTCTTGATTACTCTATGCTAAACTTCCCTGCAGACATGTGCTGACAGTGTCTCTAGCAACTTACTTTTTCTCTGGGTAGCTTCAAATATGGGCAATTTTTTCGCCTTAAATCCAATTGAATATTCTAAATATCATTTGTGAACAGCGTTCACTTCTCCATTAATTAATTTATGGACCTCAAAACAAGCAGTTTGCCTTAGTAGCTATAGAGCAGGTTCTCATAGGTATTGACGCAATCTTTTGCATCCATTTACCATAGAAAATCTAAGAAAGAAACCAAACACATTACATTGCATTTACTCCCTGTGCCTTGAGTAACACATATGAATCCATGACAATAATAAATTATTTGAAGAATCTCCTGTGCAAGGAAAGGAACAGAATGTGACGCTTTAATTATAGCGCACTGGATCAGAAACAATGAAATTAATTCTGCGTCACATTGATGTACTGCATTCTAATGTAATAAAGTAATCATCAAATAAAAACGGTTTTGTGCCTCCTTTGCTATGAAGAGTGAAACACAAATCGTAGGCAGATTTTATGGGTCACTACTCAACAACATTAAAGCATTTTACATGGTTGAGAGTGTGGAGTGGAGCAGATGTTGTCGGCAGAAGGTAGCGCAGTGCCTCAGCCCCCGCCGGTAGGCAGCAAACGGGTCCCAGAGAACTCAGACGCATGCGGTGTTCAGAGGCAGATGCTCGGTAAAGAAATCTTTCGCTAAGACATTGTTGAACCAAACTATTATTACCAGTGTGACACAAAGCGAAATATATTGTAGATTCGCTTGAATTACAAGCATAGCTTCAGCACCGAGAGCAAAGGGGCGATAAAAATTTTGTCGTTGTCTGCTTCCGGTCGCCAGACGTCATATTAGCTAGTCTCGCGTTTTACCTCAAGACTACGGCCTTAGTCAAGAATAATGTACTAAGACTGAACTCAAGACTTCCTCTGGGAAGTGCCGCAGTCTACAATGTTGCTGATCGAGCATACTGCCGGACACAGGATCCTGAGAGGAGCACGACTGTGTTGTCCACCTTATGTGGACGGCTCGGCGGTCAATGTTTTGCTCTAAGGCTGTATCTACAACACATATTGCACCCTGAACACCTAGAAGAATTAAGAAAACAAAAGTAGTTTATGAGAGCAACGTTAACTATGGCGTTCGAAGTATTCATAGTGTTGTGTTCGTGTGTGCAAACGCCTTCCAATGCCCACTCAAGGAGGACAAGGATGCAAAGTCTAGCTTCAGTATTATAAATTCGCTACAGTCTGCGGATGAACTCAGACTTAGGTTGATAATTAATTTGAATATTTAGCAATACTATACCCACTGGTGTTAAACTCGTTATTAACCAATGATTCCCAAAGCTACAGGGACACTACTTGTGATACTTAGGCTGAGCTATCAGACGAAAAGATCAACCTGACACAAACTGTGGTAAGTTTGTTTTACAAACTTCGTACCAGGATAATGAGCTTTTACGTATTTGGGATGTCTGTGAACGTTGCTGCTTGAGACGATTTAAGACGAAAGTAAATTCCTTTAGCAACGACAATGTTTGAAGAAATCGTCTTAACGGGACTAAATCGTGATTTGTAAATCGTTTACCGGCCGTACTCTACCGCATTTCGCTGATTGGAAGGCAAATAGATTACGGAAAAATGTCACAGAAGGAAAAGGGAGAACGAAATGTCTCCCACTGGAAGGTCATGTTGTCTTATTTAAATGATTACAAAATCAGGTAAAACGACCAGTCAGATTGTCAGTATAAGAACATTACTGTTGTCAGTATGATGTAGCACTGCTCAGGGCCTGTAACGATAAAGGGCCCGTTTAGGTCAGTCATATTGTATACAGAAGTGGGAGAGAGAGCACCGCTAAATTCTACAATCCGAATGCATTGCCGACACACAGAAATTACTGTTACAGTGTACTAATGGAGCCCGATTAGTGAGTGAACTGCGTATTTTCTGGTGAGAGAGAGCACTGGCAAATAATCTTCGCTATATTAGGTTACTTAATCTGGTGTCACTCTGAGACAGAATTTATGGCCGGCGGCTGAGTGTAAGGTCAATGGGCCGGATCCGAGTTTTGCAAGTGCGAAATACTTTCCTACATTATAGAAGCGAATATTAAACTGGAACTAATATTCCAAAAATTTTGAACTTGGATAGCTTAGAATGAAAATCTTTTTCTTTATTGCAAAGGAAAACAATTGATTTTCTAAAACATTCTCTGTCATACACAACTTGAAACAGGTCACGTCAACCAAATCATATGGAAAAATTGACAGCGACGTATATCGGCAGGCAGTAAGATCTCTTGGCTTTTGGTTTGGCAGTACTCGACAGCCATTTCTAGGCGCAAGTAATAGAAGAAAGGCAGAGCGTTTTTGTTATCAAGTAACGTCTTCATCGATTACTTTAGTTTTAATGAAATCTATGAGTAATTGCTGATGTTTGATATTAACATGAAAAGAATTCTGTAGACAGAGAAAGAACCTCTTCTTGTGAAACTACTTGTATAGTGACCAAAAGGCACGAACTGATATTCAAGTACAGTGTTCCAGCAGCGGCATGAAGAAAATGATAGTAATAATGACGGTAATAATCCAATTATCCGGTAACTTCACACTTCCCAGTGGATCTTCACGAAATAAGAAAATATCTGAATTTGTGAACATTTCAAAATGGCTTCACATCGAGCCTATGATGCCTACAAGGGTCTTTACATCCTGCTGACATGAGAATAGCATAATCTCCGCGTCAGAAGCTTGTTTCTACTTAAACATTTAATAGACTCGCGTTTTATCCACCGTGACTACTTTTGTAAGCTCAGCACATCATCCGTTGCAGCTCACTCCTGGGGCTGGGAAATGTGGGCACAATGGCCTGGTGGAACTATCACAGGAGCAATGCGTGGGTTCAGACATTTACTTTTAAGAAGCACAAACAGATTTACTTTGCGTCTGGTAACCTCAAAAGAAAGACGTTATAATCCAGAATTCGCAATACAAATCACGTTCCATCATTACCAACTGGGCAGAGCCAGGTTACGTTGGGAAATGACATAGCGGAAGTCATCGTAAACAGAAATACAGTCGCCAGTAAACTTACTTACATTAGAAAATTTTATTTTATTTTATGAACCGATAGCCATTTAAAGGATGGGGCTCTTATTTTACTTGTAATTGATTGAACTAGAGACGTTGTAAAATTTGGTGCTGGACTGTGATTCGAATTCGTTTCTCCTCTTTCGAGGATCTGAATCTCTCGGAACATTATAGTTCAACCATTTCGTTCCTTTTCGCAAGACTGCAACCTTTTCTAGGTCTCCTCCAAAGGTAAGTATGTGGGTCCGAATCCTGATCCAATACAAAAATATTCATAGTTTCAGTTCAAGCCCTATAACGTGCACACCGTCCCGCTAGTGAAAACCAACGTGCGCTTTTAATGTCTATTCATGTGTTGCCAACAATCGCAATAGGTGTCATTATTTCTTGTCAAACACGCACACACCTTACCGTTGGTGAGTAAGCAACTGATATTTAAGCTATATTTGTGGATGCACGGTAGGCGTGCAGTTAGATTGTCGCTTAGGTACTAAAGTTTGTATCTTTAGTTTAGATCCAAACACCTAGCAGCTGGTAAGAAAAACCGATACGTAACATTTGATTTTACTTAACTAACAATACGATTACGTGTTGGGTTCGTATCTCCGTCATATAACTTCACATCATGCACTTAATCTTTAAATGCATGCGCACTTTGTTACTTGAGCATGGAGGTATATCAGACATCTTTCGTGGTTAGTTAAGAGGGACGAAAGGGTCTTGTTAGGAGTCCCGGTTTATTACAAAAATTGTCGTCTTTTATTTTCAAGTTTAGATTTCATTACTGGTATTGGCAAAAATTTCGGTAATTTATGACTCTTCATGGATAGCCATCAATATGATATGATTAGATTACATTAGATCAATTCTTGTTTCATAGATCATGAATACGATATTTCGTAATGATGTGTAACATGTCATTTTAATGAAAGGTTTCTTTACATACCATGATTCAATTTCTTTACAACAATTTCTTACTCTCTCTCATTCTTTTTGATCTCTCTCTCTCTCTCTCTCTCTCTCTCTCTCTCTCTCTCTCTCTCTCTATCATACACACACACATTCTTTTTTTCTCTATTTGTTTGTTTTGCTCGACTATCGGCGAGGCATCAAAACGTCTCTGAATGAGCTTCTTAGTTTTTAGTACACTTACGAAATAAATATAAAAGCAACTGTGAGAGTTACTGATATATGATGCTTAGTTTTCAGTCAGTTCGGAGTATTATTAGTAACCACGCTCCAGTCCCTAAACCTAGTTACAGAAATGCGAATCAGACGCATTACGTATTCCAGGCCGTAGCAACCGCGACTTGGAGACACCAGCTATGGTCACTTCCCAGACCGCTGTACGATCACATCGGTTCGTCTTCTTTCTGCTGGTACTGTAACTGAGATTTTACAACAAGGCAACGTATGTTTGGCAACTATGTGATCGACGAGTTCCTTCCTGGTGCGCACGGAATTTATCCTCAAAGTTCACTTGATTTTACCTGTCATTTCCATTAAATAATCTGATTTATTATCACGTTAGGTGTAACAAAAGTTTGTAAATTTACGGTTTTCAGCCCAGGAAAGTCGTTGCACGTGGAAATCGCAACTAATCTCGTCCTTTAAATAGCGGTTTACGAGTGCTAGACATTATCGAACTCGTAAGAGTAAGCTAAGACACGTACTTCTACGCCAGCTCTATGGTAATGCGCTGGCCTGAGAAATAGCATCTGTTATGGTTCGCACTTCCAGTCTCACTGACTGTAACGTTTTTATCCCTTCTGTGAAAGAGCTACAAGCAGTCAGATAAAACATCGATAAGGAAATCGCAAAAAAATACTTTCGGCTCATAGTGCAATGGTGAAAACTTACAATGCTGCACAACAGGTAACTCCTCTTCCCGCCGCTCACAAGCAAATTTTGGGTTTCTAGGAATACAAAACTTTACTTATGAAATGCGACATTTGCACTGCACGACGTTTTCAACAAAGAGATGGCGCAATACAGTAGCTCAAGTGGAAAGAAACACTTCCTTTTCAAATTTGTGCATCCTACACTGTTGGCTGTTCTGTGTAGGTGGCAGGTACGTGATTTTATTTCGGTGATTACAAAATAAAGTCGAATGTATGCACTGGGTAGTCGAGGCAGCTAGTTCATTGTGATTCGGTCAACCAAGTACATGAATTTACTGAACCTGCTGCAAATTACTACAGGAAGCCTGTGTGTCAATTCTCATCCGGAGAGGTGCAACGGCGTTACGATAGAAAAATGAGCCACATACTTATAATATGCTTGTATATCTATGGACTGGGTTCGATTCCAACTTCTGTCAATGATTTTAGATAGGGAGAGACAGATTCCATTCTCTTCTGGCTACACCAAGTGAAGAAGATATAATGACATTGTGGTCTGAAATTAACATGAAAAATGATATTCCTTTTCTACAAAGTAGACGTTAGGATGAATCACAATAAAGACTGGAGCGGCGACACGTAGAAACCTTTCTTATACTTGTTATTTATTTCTAGTGACGAAACAAACGCTATGTAGGCTCACAGGACATTTAGTCCATATTTTATCTGAGCTTCTGTATGTCGATAAAATCGGTTCTGAACTGGGAATGCAACATAGACCGTACTTAAGACTGAATTTGATCCCTTCGTGAGAATACAGCACGGCTACAATTTGTTGTTTGTTCAGAACTGAAGATTCCTCAACATCTCCACATACTGCGCGTGAATGGGTTCGAATCCTGGCCCGGCACTATAGATTTCATTATGTATTATCAAGCTCTAGCATGAGAACACCTATCTGCTGGTGGATAATTATTTTAATGTTTAATGTATTTTCATTCGTTGTCAACACTAACGATATGTGACGTTTTGACACCCAGTGAGACACAGGACTATTTGCGAGATCACTGTAAGTTCAAGATGTTAGTCCGAGCTGGACAAAAATTCGGAAGCTGACGTATCTTTGTGTGTAGTCAAAAGCGATATGATGTGTGGAGCTGTATTCCCAGTGAGCACTGAACTCTTCGTCATATTATTTCTAGTTCAAACACGCTCACATGTCGCTGCTGGTGCAACAAACCCATATTTAACGTTCGTTTTCTGCAGAATATAACAGCGATAGATGCCGGGTTGGAGTCTTTCGAAGGAAAAAAAATTATGTTTCGTCTCGTCATTTCAGTTAAAACATCTAGCTACTGCCGAGAAAATCCGAAATGTCACAGTTGATTGTGCGTCGATATCTATCCGATTAAGTTCTGAGTTCGAATCCCTGCCCAGTACAAAGCCTTACCTCACGGCAATTCAAGTAAATTACTTGTTAAGAACCAAGATTCAACATCTCTCGTCGTTCGTTAACAGGAGCAATAGGTGCTTGGTAGGAATTCGCGTCCGGCAAAAATGCTTGCGCTATGTAATTTAAAGTTGGTATTTGCAAACTGGCTCTCTCTAAAATCGAGGTATATCACTCTCTGTATGCCTAATCAGGAGTGACTGTTAGTTTCCGTCAGGCACGAAATCTTTGCTTAGTCTGCATGACCTGGGTTTGAATCCATATGCAAAACGAGACGGTTCGTCGTGTCATTTGAAGTTCATACATATTCTCAACTGGTTGCCCGTGAATAACTTCAATTTTTAAACTCATTTTGTGTTCAATGATAAGTACGGTATAATACTTTGAAGAGGAAATCATGAATACGACGAATTTACTACGTGTATTACCTATCTGACGTAATAATGAGAGTGGTAAAATGTCAGGTATGTCATTTATTGTAATAAATGTGAGCTACAAGCCTTAAGGGCAGTCTTATCTGTGAGAAGGTGTTCCGTGATATTTGTAGTATCGTGGTATTACTTTGCATCTTGAGTTATTGCGATACAGAACAGCTTTTTCTCGTGGTGACTTGTTGGAACCACTTTCAATAGTCAAACGACTGTACCAAGGAGCGGTAAGGAGACCTGCTAGACAGTTGCGCTATGTGGGTTGCATGTGAATCAGGTGAAATTCAATTCAGGTCGTTCGGATACTATTGGGCATGAATGAACATCACGTGTATCGATTTCCATCGCGCTGGGGTAAGTCCTCATGGATACGTTTATTCTCCTTAGAGTGTAAATATATTTGGAGCATGTCATTCAAAAACGTTTGAAACGACATAGACGGGAGCGGGTTGTTGTTAGGAGAGCAGAATGTATTAGACTCGCGGATCATGTGGTGTTATTGGCAGAGAGCGAAAGAAGTATGACTGAAATGTTAAAAGAATTGAACAAGAGGCGTGAGTAAATTGGAATGAGAAATAATAAGAAAATCGCAAAATGTCCGGTGATAGGTGCAAGAAAAGCAAGAACAACTATAACGTTAGGCAGGAAGATACACAAAAATTTAGTGTTTTTAGATAACTGCGACGTGCTATTATGGACGACATTGGAAGTAATAAGGAGGTGAAAATACGTATAGCAAT
Source organism: Schistocerca gregaria (assembly GCF_023897955.1). Lineage (NCBI taxonomy): Eukaryota > Metazoa > Arthropoda > Insecta > Orthoptera > Acrididae > Schistocerca > Schistocerca gregaria. The sequence continues at coordinate 3,140,477 of NW_026061738.1, read as the reverse complement.
TGCCAACGAGACGTTTCATAACAGGAGGCTTTTATGTGGGTGCATTGATAGGGGATAAAATAGGCAGGCACAGTGAGAAATGAGGTGGTGTTGAGTGGGAGAACAGAGAGAAATTTTAAAGGTAGCAAGATGAGCAAACACAATTGGCATGGACACTGAATGAGAAGAGATTGTTTATTGATGGTATGAAGGAAATGGTGAATGCAAGAAGAAGAAGAAGAAGAAGAAGAAGAAGAAGAAGAAGAAGACGCAGAACATACCAGGTGGTGGACAGCGTAAGAACAGAAAATAGTTGTGAGAAAACAAGAGGGTAACAAATGATGGGACTGCATGGAGAGCTACATGTGAAGACCTGCCCTAGGGCAGAACACTCATGGTGGTGGTGTTGATGAAGAGGAGACTTATGTAGGACATTTTGCAAAACGCCCATTTTCTTGTAATCCAAATTTAAACAAAACATAGGCAGCTTATAATTTGTAGTCTATAAACGACCGTGAATTGCGTGACAGATGGAACTTGCCAGTATACCAGTTATTAGGACTTATTCCCACTCCACTGACGTATGGAGCGTGCGAACTGTGGCTGCTTAAAAGCCTCTGTGCGTGCTGTGCTTAGTCTCTTCCGGTCTTCACGCTTCCTACAGTTACAATACGTAGGTGGTTTCAGTATATTCCATTCCTACTTTCATCATGTAACGTCAGTTCTAGAAACTTTCTAATTAGGTCTCCTCGCGATACTTTGCTCTTCCACGGGATAGTCTGTGTCTACCATGAACTGTCCGTTAGTCAGTAAGTAGAATAACTGGTTTTCCGACACATGTCGCCATGTAACTGTCGCTCTGTCTCCACGTCAGAGAGACGGAAATTCTGTGTGCCACATTTGAAGATGAGTCTGTAAAGGTTACAAAACTAGTTAATGGAATTACAAATAGTTCAAAAAGTGAGTTTTTGCGGTTTTCCGTATTTACATTCAATGCACTAGTCACAGGCTCTAGGCGATCCTTAGGGGATATGCTTAGTCGGTTGAGAGCGTGATGTGTCCCTCCGAGATTAATTTCACCTGGGCTTTAAGCGACTCACCGGTCAGCATTTACAGAGCTGCCAACTACATCTCACACCGGGAATATTATCAGGATTGGTTTGCATCGCAGCCTACGGAAGAGAACGAAAATCGAACGAGCATTCGCAGTCATTCCCTCCATTGACTACCATTCGCCTATATTCAACAGTTAAGGATTCCTCCGGAAATATTCCAAGTAGACTTTCTCTGGATATTTTACGTTTCTTTCCAAGCGCCTGCCTGTTCAATTTGATCAGAAACTGTGTGACATTCTCCAACGCGTCAAAAAACCTGTGACCATTCGTGCCGCCCTTCTCTGTATACATTCAGTATCGCCTGGCAGTTGTATCTGATTAGGATCCAAGAATCTCGAGCAATATTGGGGGATGGGTCACAAGCGTGATTTGTAAGCAATTTCTTTTGTACACTGATTGTATTTTCCTAGAATTCTACCAACGAATTGCAGCCAGCCACCGTATTTCCCTAAGACTGCGACTATGTGACGGTTCCATTTCAAATCTCTAGAAATTTTTACACCCAGGTATTCATGTGGGTTGAGCGATAGCGAATTTGACTCGCTGCACTATACTCGTAGGATAAGGTTATATCGTTTTGTGAACCGAACAATTTTACATTTCGGGAACATTTAAACTAAGTTGTCATGCTTTGCACTACACTGAAATCTTATGAGGGCGTGACTTCTTTCAAACAGAACTTTATTACAGGCAACAGCATCATTTGCGAAAACACTGAAGTTCCAAATAGACCGCGTAACCACCGCCCCCTTCTCCCCTCCAAATTGCTGTCTGAAAACTGGAAGTCCCACTTGTAAAACACCTTCAGAAGTTCGTTCACATTCCGTATCAGTTAATGTGTTAAAAACTTGACCTGAAGAAACATAACCCTTTGCAGTTGAAGACGCTCTGTTGTAAGAGAAGCTAGTTTTTCGAAAACGTCTCAATATTTATTTACTGAACTAGGTGTTGTACAATTCTATAATTTTCAGGTACATTCGGCGACGTATGTGGATACTGTGACAAATGTGTTGCGAATAAAGTGAGTAGTAAAGAAGTAATAAAGTGAAACATCAAGCCTGATGCTGACACCTTACTACACGAACAGCGAAAATGTAGAAGTGATCAAAGTCTTTTTCCTTTCATCATTATGTCAGGGATGTCAGAGGGGAAAAAAAGTTTCGCCAAGTTTCGAAATTATGTGTGAAGTTTGTTGGAAGTCGCCACGTGCTGCCTTTCACAAATGCTCGGTGAATATATTCTCGATAATTTGCGCGCCATGAAATTGTGCTGCCTTAGACGAGTACGCAGTTTTTAACTTTTAACGCCCGACTTATTGCGTAAACCTATGCCTTTAAATGAAGGACGGAAGGAGGATTGCATTTAATGTGCCATCGATGTTGAGGTTGGTTTGTGGGGGGTTAAAGGGACCAGACTACTTAGGTCATCGGTCCCTTGTTCCACGACCATAATAATACACGAAGAAAAGTCCAACAAGCAATAAACACATAACGGAGACGACAAGGGACGACACAGTACAAGAAAGACATAGACGAAGACCAGAGAAAAGAGATTAAAAGACACACAGAGTGCGACGGTCATTGGCCGACCATGAAAATAAAACTGGAAAGGCCAACAACCAAGGGACACATTAAAACACCACAAACTAAAACCCCAGGCCAAAAGCCACAGTCGACACTAAAAAAAAAATGAAAAGGGACTCTCATATTGAATGATAAAAACCCCCTGCTCGAATAAAACGGAGAACTAAGTCAGCCATAGTAGAGTCATCGGTTAAAAGAGCAGGGAGTGTATCAGGCAGCGCGAACGTCTGCCTGAGGGCAGTTAAAAGTGGGCAGTCTAGTAAGACGTGTACCACGGTCAGGGCCAATCCGCAGCGACAGAGAGGCGGGTCGTCACGGCACAAGAGATACGCGTGCGTGAGCCGGGTATGTCCTATGCGGAGCCGGCAGAGGACGACAGCGTCCTTGCGAGACCCCCGCATGGAGGAGCGCCACACACTGGTTGTCTCCTTGACTGCCCGAAGTTTGTTGGGAGAGGGCAGGGTGCGCCACTCATCACGCCAAGCAGCAAGGACCTTCTGCCGCAATACGGATCGGACGTCACTCTCTAAAAGACCGATCTCCATGGCCGGGGAACTGACCGCCTGTTTCGCCAGTTCGTCAACCCGCTCGTTACCCGGGATGCCGACGTGACCCGGGGACCAAACAAAGGTGACAGAGCGGCCGCAACGGACGAGAGTATGGAGGGACTCCTGGATGGCCATCACCAGACGGGAACGAGGGAAACACTGGTCAAGAGCTCGTAAACCGCTCAGGGAGTCACTACAGATGACAAAGGACTCACCTGAGCGGGAGCGGAGAAACTCTAGGGCACGATAGATGGCAACCAACTCGGCAGTGTATACACTGGAGCCAGCTGCCAATGACCGTTGCTCACAATAATCCCGTAGAGTGAGAGCGTAACCAGTGTGACCAGAGACCACCGAACCGTCGGTGTAGGCCACCACCGCGTTCGGAAACTCGGCCAGGATGGAAAGAAAGCGGCGGCGGAGGGCCTCCGGAGGCACTGAGACCTTCGGACCCTGTGCCAAGTGAGCCGAAGGCACGGTCGGGGCACACTCCACGGGGGCAGACGGAGATTGGCCCGGAAAACAGGCGGCAGAGGAAAAAAGTCAAAGCCACGGAGAAGGTCCCGGAGGCGAACCGCAATGGGACACCCTGACCGGGGCCGCCTGTCTGGAACATGGACGATCGAGCGCGGGAACAGGAGACGGTAGTTTGGATGCCCTGGCATGCTATAAACGTGCGCGGCATAGGCGGCCAGAAGGCGGTCACGCCGGAACCGCAATGGAGGGACACCAGCCTCCACAAGTATGCTGTCGACGGGGCTTGTCCGGAACGCCCCGTGGCGAGGCGGATCCTGCAGTGGTGTATGGGATCCAGCAATCGCAATGCTGAAGGCGAGGCAGAACCGTACGCCACACACCCATAATCAAGGCGGGACTGGATCAGCGCTTGATATAGGTGGAGGAGGGTGGACTGGTCGGCACCCCACCTGGTGTGGCTTAAGCAACGGAGAGCGTTTAAGTGCCGCCAGCATGTTTGCTTCAGCTGCCTAATATGGGGCAGCCAAGTCAACCGGGTATCGAACACCAGTCCCAAGAACCGATGCGTCGCGACCACAGCAAGAGGTTCACCATCAAGGTAAAGGCGCGGCTCAGGGTGAACCGTGCGACGCCGGCAGAAATGCATAACGCAGGTCTTCGCGGCCGAAAACTGGAAGCCGTGCGCTACAGCCCATGACTGCGCCTTGCGGATGGCACCTTGCAGCTGCCGTTCAGCAGCGGCGATGCCACTGGAGCTGTAATATAGGCAGAAGTCGTCCGCATATAAAGAAGCCTCGACGGACGACCCCACCGCCTCAAGGAGCCCATTGATGGCAATTAAAAACAGGGACACACTGAGGACAGACCCCTGTGGGACCCCGTTCTCCTGGACCCGGGAGGAACTATGCGACGCAGCTACTTGCACGCGGAAGGAACGATACGAAAGAAAATTCTGAATAAAAATCGGGAGCGGGCCCCTAAGGCCCCACCCATGAAGTGTGGCCAGGATGTGATGGCGCCAAGTCGTATCGTATGCCTTCCGCATGTCGAAGAAGACGGCAACCAGATGTTGGCGGCGTGCAAAGGCTGTACGGATGGCAGACTCCAGGGAGACCAGATTATCGACGGCAGAGCGGCCTTTACGGAACCCACCCTGAGACGGAGCCAGAAGGCCCCGAGACTCGAGGAGCCAACTCAACCTCCGGCTCACCGTACGTTCCAGCAACTTGCAAGGAACGTTGGTGAGGCTTATGGGGCGATAGCTGTCCACCTCCAGCGGGTTCTTGCCAGGTTTCAATACGGGGAGGACTATGCTTTCCCGCCATTGAGACGGGAAAACACCCTCGACCCAGACGCGATTGAAAAGATCTAGGAGGCGTCGCTGGCAAGGCACTGAGAGGTGTTTCAGCATCTGGCTGTGAATGCGGTCTGGTCCAGGAGCAGTATCAGGGCAAGCAAAAAGTGCGCTCTGGAATTCCCATTCGCTGAAAGGAGCATTGTACGACTCCGCGTGGCGCGTGTGAAAGGAAAGCCTCCGACTTTCCAACCGCTCTTTCCGGGAGCGGAAGGCCAACGGGTAGTTCGTTGACGCGGAACACTGAGCAAAATGCTCTGCTAACCGGTCCGCAATCGTGTCGGAGTCGGTGCACACTGCTCCATTCAGCGAAAGCCCAGGGACAGAGACAGGTGGCCGATAGCCTTGGAGTCGCCGAATCTGGGCCCAAACCTGCGATGCAGAGGTACGGACGCCAATGGTGGAAACATAACGTTCCCAACACTCCTGCTTCCGTTGGCGAATAAGGCGTCGGGCTCGGGCGCGGAACTGTTTAAAAGCAATGAGGGTCTCCAACGACGGGTGCCGCTTATGGCGCTGAAGAGCCCGCCGGCGATCTCGAATCGCCTCTGCGATCTCGGGCGACCACCACGGCACAGTCCTCCGCCGAGGTGACCCGGATGTACAGGGAATCGCAGATGCCGCCGCAGAAACGATGCTGGTGGTGACCGACTGAACCACCGCATCAATCGGATCAGTGGAAGGAGGTGCGATCACTGCGACAGATGTAAATAAGTCCCAATCAGCCTTATTCAGAGCCCATCTGGAGGGGCGTTCAGAAGAGTGACGCTGTGGCAGTGACAGAAAGATGGGGAAATGGTCACTACCACATAAGTCGTCATGGACCCTCCAGTGGATGGGTGGTGAAAGTCCGGGGCTGCAAATAGAAAGGTCAATGGCCGAAAACGAGCCATGGACCGCACTAAAGTGGGTCGCCTCTCCCGTGTTTAAAAGGCAGAGGTCAAGCTGTGACAGAAGAGTCTCGACATCTCTGCCCCGGCCAGTAATCGCGGCGCTACCCCACAAGGGGTTATGGGCGTTAAAGTCGCCCAGCAACACAAAGGGAGGCGGCAGTTGTCCTATCAATACAGCCAACACATGACGAGAGACATCACCATCCGGCGGAAGGTACAAACTGCAGACAGTAATAGGCTGAGGCGTCCACATCCTTACAGCGACAGCCTCTAAGGGTGTATGAAGAGGCACACACTCGCTGTAGATAGAGTTAAGGACGTAGACGCAGACTCCACCAGACACCCTCTCATAAGCTGCCCGGTTCTTATAATAACCCCGATACCCTCGTAGGGCAGGGGTCCGCATTGCCGGAAACCACGTTTCCTGGAGGGCAATGCAGAAGAAAGGGTGACTGCTGACGAGTTGGCGGAGCTCAGCAAGGTGGTGGAAAAAACCGCTGCAGTTCCACTGGAGAATCACTTTGTCCATGGGCGAAATAGGCGTGAAGGGACCGAGGAGGCAGATCACGTCACTGGGTCACCTGCTGTCACCGATCGAGGACCAGTACAATCGGCGTCCTTGGCGTCTGAGGGTATGGTGAGATCCAGGTCCTCAGCGGACGCCAGGATCTCCACCTCATCCCCAGACGCAGAGTCTGTATGGAGCGGTGGGGTGGATGCCACCGCGCGTTCCTTGGCCTTAGAGGCCTTCTTCTTCTTCGTCTTCTCTCTCTGCTCCTTGGGCTTTACTAGCTGGGAGGGCTCCACCGAGTCAGTCTCCGGGACGGAGGAGGAGCGGGAAGCCCTGCGACCAGCCGCTGGCCTGCTTTTCAGCCATTGGCTGACGTCACCCTTCCCAGAGGTGGAAACCTGGGAAGGGAGGGACCCGAGGGATCCCTTGCGAGAGAGAGTCGCCGAAGAAGTCGGACGCTTCTCCGGCTTAGAGTTGGGGACTTGTGTCCCCGATGGTTGGGGGGTCGTTGCTCCTGAGGTAGATGGTGCAGGAGCAACAGATGGGGAAGTGCCCCCCACCATCAAGGGGGCAGGTGTAGTATTCCGGCTCAGAGTGTTCAGTGGAATCGGTGCAGCAGATGACAAAACTACTGTTTTGGCAGCGGTGGCATAGGAGCTGGTCAGAGCCACAGGATGTAGCCTCTCGTATTTCCGCTTAGCCTCAGTATAGGTCATGCGGTCCAGGGCCTTATATTCCATGATCCTTCGTTCTTTCAGTAGGACCTTGCAGTCTGGCGAGCAAGGGGAATGGTGTTCGCCGCAGTTCACACATATGGGAGGCGGCGCACATGCAGTATTAGGATGTGAAGGGCGTCCACAATCTCTGCATGTCATGCTGGAAGTACACCGAGATGACATGTGGCCGAACTTCCAGCATTTGAAACACCTCATCGGGGGAGGGATATAGGGCTTCACATCACATCGGTAGACCATCACCTTGACCTTTTCGGGTAGGACGTCACCCTCGAAGGCCAAGATGAAGGCACCGGTGGCTACCTGATTATCCCTCGGACCCCGATGGACGCGCCGGACGAAGTGAACACCCCGCCGTTCTAAATTGGCGCGTAGCTCGTCGTCTGACTGCAAGAGTAGGTCCCTATGGAATATAATGCCCTGGACCATGTTGAGACTCTTATGGGGTGTGATCGTGACGGAAACATCCCCCAACTTGTCACAAGCGAGTAACCGCCGTGACTGTGCAGAGGATGCCGTTTTGATCAATACTGCCCCAGAGCGCATTTTGGACAAGCCCTCCACCTCCCCAAACTTGTCCTCCAAGTGCTCGACAAAAAACTGAGGCTTGGTCGCCATAAACGATTCCCCATCGACTCGTGTACAGACTAAATAGCGAGGTGAATAAGGTTCGCTGCCAACCGTAGCCTTTCGTTCCTCCCATGGTGTGGCCAGGGAGGGGAACGATTGTGGATCATATGCCTGAGCGTTGTATTGAGGCCGAGAACGCTTAGAGACTGCTGGCGGCTGGCCGCCAGCAAGAGATGATGTACCACGCTTCATCGCGGGTCATCCGCCCTGATGCCACCTACTCCGACCAAGGGCCCTCCCCACGGGCGCCACCCAGCCTCAGCAACGACCACCTGGCGGGATGGCCATTGCCGGGAGTCCCGATGCCCCAAGGAGACAGGCATCTACTCCTTGGCATACGCGGCGAGTTAACGGCGCAGGCATCAGTAGAGCGATCCCTGTGTTGTCAGGGGGCTACAACCGACAGGGTACATGGCGGCCCCACCACAACGGACTGGCTACCATGCTGGATTTCAGGCGAAATGTAGCCCATGATCGTCATTGGCGCATAAAGCGACACAGCAGAGCAGACTGCAAAAACCGCACCCAAGAACAAAGCCACGCCCTAGAGATGGTGAGTGGGCGGGACAGCTATGCGACGACGACCAACCAAGCTAGAGATGGTAATGAGCGATGGACACATTGCACCTTGTAAGGCGCCCTTCCCCAATCAGCTCGCTCTTCGGAAGAATTTAGAAGATGGAGGTCAAACCCGGTAGGGGACCATCACATAAGGCCGAAACGTTTGAGACTCCTTTTAGTCGCCTCTTACGACAGGCAGGAATACCGTGGGCCTATTCTTACCCCCGAACCCACAGGGGGCCATCGATGTTGAGGTCATTAGAAACGGAGCAGGAGTTGGCACTGCGTCAGGGAAGGGTAAAAGAAGTACGCCGTTCCCTTTAAAAGGAACCATCCCAACATTTGCTTGGAGCGATTCAGGAAAGTTACGGAAAACGTATCAGGATGGCCGGATGCGGATTTAAACGTCATCCTCCCGAATGCGAGTCTAGTGTACTAGTTGACAGCTCGTCGTGTAGAAGCTCGTCGTTGCTGGTGGTGGCATTCCGGGTTCGATTCACGGCTGGGTTGCTTTCTCCGCCCGGGAAGTAGGTGTCTGTGGTGTCATCATTTCATCATCATCCGTGAAGGTGGCGAAACTGGACTGTGTAAAGGTTGGGGCTTTGTACAGGCGCTGATAACCGTGCAGTTAAGCGCCCCAAAAACCAAACATCATCATCATCATCATCATACCATGGAATAACCACTGCGGCAGCTCGTTCGGAATACATTTAAATGAGCAGATTAAGTCAGCATTTTTAGTATATACATTGACTTCGTTCTTCATAAATGAAAGCAGGAACTACGACAAGACAAAGGAATTGGGATAACGAATGAGAAATACCTGATTGTGCTTCTGTTTGTAGATGACATGATTCACGTTCACGAAATGACCTCCAAAGATCTATGTACCACCTGAACAAAATATGCAATGAATACAACTTTAAAATTTCTAGTAATAAAACGAAAATAAGTGCACTCCGAGGAAAATACTCAGTCAGTTTAAAACTAGTTTTGGATAATCCTGCTTTAGAACTGGTCTCTTAATCTTTCATTTAGGCTACGCTGTAAGATCTGATTTTTACTCTGATACTTAAAATAAATTACACAAATTCTAAGCTGTCTGTGACACTATTATCTGAATATTGGGCAATAAAGTACAAAAAGATTGTCCCGAAATTCTATAACGTGGTCGCGGTTCCTGTATTATGCTATGAAAGCGAAAACATGGTTAAAAAAAAAGCAAAAAAAATCACACGGCAGAGATGAGGTTCCTACGAAATTCGAAGAGCTGCACAACAAGAAATGATTAGGAATGAAGTTACTAGAGAAAAATTAAGTATTTTCAAAAGAAACTAAAAAATTCAAAAATATCGTGAAGACTGGTGAGAATGCTACGTCCCAGACTTCCCCAAAATATTCTGAACTACAAGCGGAATGGAAGACGTGATATTCAAAGGCCTCGGACGTGGGAGCAATTTCGTTTGAGAGACTATCCCGCGCGGCGACTACTGAAGTACTTATACATTATAGAATTCTTAAGTTATACAACCAAAATAAGTAAGTTTCAATGTAGTTTACGTTCACTGATGCAAAAAAAAATTTCTTGCTTGTTAAAGTGGGCTATGTTCTTTCTAAGGGTTCAAACTGTCTCCATGACAAATTTGAACAATATCTGTTAAGCTGTTTGGACTCTAAAACGAAACAGACTGTGTTACAAAGTAGAAAAGCAACTGAGAGAAAGAAGCGGCGTCGGTTTCTGCAGGAGGTGGCCATCATTTTGTAGGACAATGTTCGGGCACGCTCGGTTCAAGTCGTGACTGATTTGATCGGTATATAGGGATGGGGAGCGCCGCATCACGCACCACACTCATCTACATCTATATTTATACTCCGCAAGCCACCCAAAGGTGTGTGGCGGAAGGCACTTTACGTGCCACTGTCATTACCTCCCTTTCCTGTTCCACTCGCGTATGGTTCGCGGGAGGAAAGACTGTCTGAAAGCCTCCGTGCGCTCTCTAATCTCTCTAATTTTACATTCGTGAACTCCTCGGGAGGTATAAGTAGGGGGAAGCAATATATTCGATACCTCATCCAGAAACGCACCCTCTCGAAATCTGGCGAGCAAGCTACACCGCGATGAAGAGCGGCTCTCTTGCAGAGTCTGGCACTTGAGTTTGTCAAACATCTCCGTAACGCTATCACGGTTACCAAATAACCCTGTGACGAAACGCGCCGCTCTTCTTTGAATCTTCTCTATCTCCTCCGCAAACCCGATCTGGTACGGATCCCACACTGATGAGCAATACTCAAGTATAGGTCGAACGAGTGTTTTTTAAGCCACCTCCTTTGTTGATGAACTACAGTTTCTAAGGACTCTCCCAATGGATCTCAACGTGGTACGCGCCTTACCAACAGTTAATTTTATATGATCATTCCACTTCAAATCGTTCCGCACGCATACTCCGAGATATTTTACAGAAGTAACTGCTACCAGTGTTTGATCCGCTATCATATAATCATACAATAAAGGATCCTTCTTTCTATGTATTCGCAATACATTACATTTGTATATGTTAAGGGTCAGTTTCCACTCCCTGCACCAATGGCCTATCCGCTGCAGATCTTCCGGCATTTCGCTACAATTTTCTAATGCTGCAACTTCTGTGTATGCTACAGAATCATCCGCGAAAAACCGCATGGAACTTCCGACACTATCTACTACCTCATTTATATATATTGTGAAAAGTAATGGTCCCATAACACTCCCCTGTGGCACGCCAGAGATTATTTTAACGTCTGTAGACGTCTCTCCAGTGATAACAACATGCTGTGTTCTGTTTGTTAAAACTTTTCAATCCAACCAGAGAGCTGATCTGATATTCCGTGGGCTCTTACTTTATTTATCAGGCGACAGTGCGGAACTGTATCGAACGCCTTCCGGAAGTCGAGAAAAATAGCATCTACCTGGGAGCCTGTATCTAATATTTTCTGGGTCTCATGAACAAATAAAGTGAGTTGGGTCTCACACGATGGATGTTTCCGGAATCCATGTTGATTCCTACAGAGTAGATTCTGGGTTTCCAAAAACTACATGATACTCAAGCAAAAAACATGTTCTAAAATTCTACAACAGATCGACGTCAGAGATATAGGTCTATAGTTTTGCGCATCTGCTCTACGACCCTTCTTGAAGACTCGGACTACCTGTGCTCTTTTCCAATCATTTGGAGCCTTCCGTTCCCCTAGAGACTTGCGGTACACGGCTGTTAAAAGGGAGGGCAAGTTCTTTCGCGTACTGTGTAGAATCGAATTGGTACCCCGTCAGGTTCAGTGGACTTTCCTCTGTTGAGTGATTCCAGTTGCTTTTCTACTCCTTGGACACTTATTTCGATGTCAGCCATTTTCTCGTTTGTGCTAGGATTTAGAGAAGGAACTGCAGTGCGGTCTTCCTCTATGAAACATCTTTGGAAAAATGTGTTTAGTATTTCAGCTTTACGCCTGTCATCCTCTGTTTCAATGCCATCATCACCCCGGAGTGTCTGGACATGCTGTTTCCAACCACTAACTGATTTAACGTGAGACCAGAACTTTCTAGGATATTCTGTCAAGTCGGTACATAGAATTTTACTTTCGAATTCACTGAACGCTTCACGCATAGCCCTCCTTACGCTAAGTTTGACATCGTTTAGCTTCTGTTTGTCTGAGAGGTTTTGGCTGCGTTTATACTTGGAGTGAAGCTGTCTTTGCTTTCGCAGTAGTTTCCTAACTTTGTTGTTGAACCACGGTGGGTTTATCCCGTCCCTCACAGTTTTACTCTACACGTACCTGTATAAAACGCATTTTACGATTGCCTTGAACTTTTTCCATAAATACTGAACATTGTCAGTGTCAGAACAGAAATTTTCGTTTTGATCTGTTAGGTAGACTGAAATCTGCCTTCTATTACCCTTGCTAAACACGTAAGCCTTCCTCCCTCTTTTTATATTCCTATTAACTTCCATATTCAGGGATGTTGCAACAGCCTTATGATCACTAATCCCTGTTCTGCACATACAGAGTCGAAAAGTTCGGGTCTGTTTGTTATCAGTAGGTCCAAGATGTTATCTCCACGAGTCGGTTCTCTGTTTAATTGCCTGAGGTAATTTTCGGATAGCGCACTCAGTATATTGTCATTCGACGCTCTGTCCCTACGACCCATCCTAAACATCTGAGTGTCCCAGTCTATATCTGGTAAATTGAAATCTCTACCTAAGACTATAACATGCTGAGAAAATTGATTTGAAATGTATTCCAAATTTTCTCTCAGTTGTTCTGCCACTAATGCTGCTGGGTCGGGAGGTCAGTAAAAGGAGCCAATTATTAACCTAGCTCGGCTGTTGCGTGTAACCTCCACCCATAATAATTCACAGGAACTATCCACTTCTACTGAACTACAGGATAAACTTCTACTAACAGCGACTAACTCTCCACCACCGGTTGCATGCAATCTATCATTTCTATCTGTCTGTACCTTTGTAAAAATTTCGGCAGAATTTCTCTCTGGTTTCAGCCAGCTTTCTGTACCTATAACGATTTCAGCTTCGGTACTTTCTATCAGCGCTTGAAGTTCCGGTACTTTACCAACGCAGCTTCGACAGTTTACCATTACAATACCGATTGCTGCTTGGTCCCCGCATGTCCTGCTTTGCCCCGAACTCGTTGAAGCTGCCGCCCTTTCTGTACTTGCCCAATGCCATCTAACCTAAAAAACCGCCCAGCTCACGCCACACAACCCCTGCTACCCGTGTAGCCGCTTGTTGCGTGTAGTGGACTCCTGACCTATCCAGCGGAACCCGAAACCCCACCACCCTATGGCTCAAGTCGAGGAATCTGCAGCCCACACGGTCGCAGAACAATCTCAGCCTCTGATTCAGACCCTTTACTCAGCTCTTTACCAAAGGCCCGCAGTCAGTCCTGTCGACGATGCTACAGATGGTGAGCGGTGAGCTCTGCTTTCATCCGGCTAGCGAGACTGGCAGTCTTCACCAAATCAGATAGCCAGGGAGGGTTTCCTCCGATCCATAGCGACACACATCATTGGTGCCGACATGAGCGACCACCTGCAAATGGGTGCAACCTGTACCCTTCATGGCATCCGGAAGGACCCTTTTTCACATCTGGAATGACTCACCCCGGTATGCACATGGATTGCACATTGGTTTTCTTCCCCTCTCTTCCCCTCTCTGCCCCATTACGCGCCTGATGTTGGAGCTCCCAACTACCAGTAAGACCACCCTCTGCGACTGCTCGGATCTTGCAGACTGAGGGGCAACACCTGGAACAGGACAAGCAGCCACGTCAGGCCGAAGATCAGTATCGGCCTGAGACAGACCCGGACTTGCGCCCTTCTGAGCTCAGCTTGATTCCTGACGTGAAGGTAGCGTTCTCACTTTCCGCGTCTGGGTTCCCGGGTTCGATTCACGGCGGGGTCAGGGATTTTGTCTGCCTCGTGATGGCTGGGTGTTGTGTGATGTCCTTAGGTTAGTTAGGTTTACGTAGTTCTAAGTTCTAGGAGACTGATGACCATAGATGTTAAGACCCATAGTGCTCAGAGCCATTTGAACCATTTGTCGAACTTTGGGGTATTCGGTTCGGAGCTGTTATGGAGATACGTCAGACAATAGACCGCTCCATTCGAACTACCTAATCAACTGGCGTAGTTAGGGGTATCTTGCTCTTTCGACATCACTGGCGATGGCTTATATACATGAGCTGTTCAAAAAATATCCGACCTTTTTTAATTGTTGAAATCAACAATGGTATCAGGGCGCGCATGGGCTCATGTTTTCATGCATATTTAGCACACATACCTGATTTTCTCCACTACTTCGGAACACTTGCAAGTCGTACACGTTGGATTTAGTATTCTGAGCAAAATGACGTCTTTACATCACATTTGGCTCCAAGCTTGGCGATTCTCAAGTTGAAACCATCGTGTGTTTGTGGACAAAGTAATGGGTACTGCAGGGCTAAAGGAGTGGTACAACCATTTCAAAGGTAGCCGCTAATCAATGAAGACAGAAGCCAGTTAAGGTACGCCCGCAATATCAACAAATCAGGTCGTTACTGATCCCGCAATATTGCTGGTGAAGCAGAATGGACTAATCACTATGAGAGAAGTTGCAGTCTAATCTAAAAGCCGTAAAGTCAACTAAATAACAAGGTATTACAATAACTAACGTCCGCCCCCGGTAGCTGAGTGGTCAGCACGACAGACTGTCAATCCTAAGATTCCTTCGATTCCCGGCTGGGTCGGAGATTTTCTCCGCCCAGGGACTGGGTGTTGTGTTGTACTAATCATCATTTCATCCCCATCGACGCGCAAGTCGCCGAAGTGGCGTCAAATCGAAAGACTTGCACCAGGCGAACGGTCTACCCGATGGGAGGCCCTCGTCACACGCCATTATTATTATACAATAACGAACAACTTAAATTGGAAAGAACACATAGAAAATGTTGCGGTTAAGGCTAACCAAAGACTGCGTTTTATTGGCACAACACTTAGAAAACGTAACAGACCTAGAAAGGACACTGCCTACACTACGCTTGTCCGTCCTCTTTTAGAATACTGCTGGGAAATGTGGGATCCTTACAAGATAGGACTGACGGAGTAGATCTAAAAAGTCCAATGAAAGGCAGCACGTCCTCCTATTATCGCGAAATATGAGAGAGTGTGTCACACAAATGATACAGGATTTTGGCTGGACATCATTAAAAGAAAAGCGTTTTTCTTTGCGACGGAATCTTCTCACGAAATTCCAATCACCAACTTTTTCCTCCGAATGCGAAAATATTTTGTTGACACCGACCTACGTAGGGAGAAACGACCACAACGATAAAATAAGGGAAGTCAGAGCTCGTATGGAAAGACACAGGTGATCATTCTTTCCGGGTGCTATGCGAGATTGGAATAATAGAGACTTGTGAAGGTGGTTCGATGAACAATCTGCCAGGCACTTAAATGTGATTTGCAGAGTATCCATGTAGATGCAAGTATAGGTGGTCACATTTTTATTATCCCCTGTATGTGCATATCGCTTCACACGGACTTTGTTACCTCTATGTCGATATCTGCATCATTTTCGAAATATGTGAGCTTACTTATATTATCTGTAATGTTAATATACAACATGAACAGTAAGGCTACCAACACACTCCCTCTGGCACAAGTGGTTACATTTACACGTATAGATGAACTCTTCATTCAGGATGAGATGATGTGTCCTCCCTACAAAAATATTTTATTGGCCGTACTCTATACGGTGCAGGCAAACGGTCAACTACAATTGCTGTTTACTGTGCGGTAACCTCTAGCGTATCAGAAGCAGTTTAGGAACATTTTTTAAAATGAGTATACGCACTCGTATTTCGGCAGGTGAACAGTTTTGCCATTTCAATTTTTGCACGTTCCCCAGATACCTTTTCGAAAATTTCGAGCAAAACAAATAGAAATCTTTATTACATCATGAAACAATGAAGAAGCAAATTCGGATTTGTTCGCAAGCCCGAAGCAAAATCTAGTACAAGAATCATTGATTTTAACAAAGTAGCTGTCGATAGGTTTTTTTCGTTGCTAACAAATGTAACTGACAATCACAAACTAATGACTTCTCAAATAACTAATTGTGATGGAACAGGCGTCTCGGTTAATGCTAAAAACCAATCGAACATCGCAGCTTGCAAAGGGAACCGTCCAGTGCGATCGTTAACCTCTGCAAAAAGGGGCGAAACTGCAACCAGCCTCATTAGTACTTCAGCAAGCGGAGCTGACATTCCTCCTACGATTATTTTTCCACGAAAGAAGAAGCAGAAAGAATTTGAGTTAGGACTGGCAGCAGGAGGTTGCGCTGAGGTCCACAGCACCGCATTGATGGCCACAGAGTCATTCTTTGTATGGTTTCCACAATTTGTGGTATTTTCTAAGGCATCAAAGCACGTCCCAGTTCTCCTTATATCAGATGGCCACTCAGCTCATACCACGAACAATGACGTTATGGACAACGCGAGGGAGAGTGGCGTTTCTTCACCACCACATTGCTCTCACAGACTTCAGACGCTTGATGTTTGTTTTATAAATCCTCGTTATAGTGATCAGCTTCGAAAATGGCTGCGAAGCCACGCAGGGAAAGTCGTAACTGTCTTTCAAATTTCAACGCTTTTTGGTTCAGCTTTCGTCTAAAGCGCAAAAATGAAAACCGCTATTAAAGGTTTGAAGCTACTGCAATATGGCCCACGGACCCATCCATATTCACGACGCACACTTCCTCCCGGCACACACAACTGACAGCGGACGTGATAGGCCGTCAGATAAAGGGGTTATTATATCTGAACAATTGTAATTGCCTCCACCTAGCACACCAGCTGAAAAAGACGACTCAAACGGGCTGGATAATCAAGCGGACGAGGTTTCAGCTATTTGTTACAATGAACTGCCGCCTAAGAATAACAAAGTTATTGGGGCTAATTGTTCTAATCTTGGGTGCTCTTGGATGACAACTGACAACACAACCTCCTCATTTCATATTTCACCTGAGATTCTGATTTTCTTGTCAAAAGTTAACGAAAGCAAGAAAAGAGCGAGACTGAAAATGGGGAAGAACGTTGTTTTAACTGATTCGCCGTACAAAAAAAGAGTTAAAAGTCATTAATGGGAGAAACAGAAAAAAGAACTTTGACAAAGAAGAAAGAGCAAACAGAAAACTTTTTGCGAAAGAGAATAAAGTTAAGAACTCAAAAAAGAGAGAAAGAATCTGAAGGTAAATGGAAAAAAGGAGAGAGAATACAATACTAACGAGAGTGATTACGAGGAAAGTTCTGACTGTCAATGTGTATATTGTGGTGGGTTATATTCAAAATCAGTTGGAGGTTGGGTAGCTTGTTCCACGTGCAAAAAATGGACACACGATTCTTGTGCAGGAATAGATAGCGAAGATGATGAGTGTCTCCCCGTGTGTGAATTTTGTAAACAGCCTCAAGAAAAGGATACGATACATGAAAACTGTAGTTTGACATTAATACTCACTTTGAACTAAAAAAAATTCCGAGCAAGCCAATATTTTCTGCATTTCCGATAATTTTATACGTTTTTGTAATCACTTGTATTTACCACCCCATACTACCGCGTGCAAATGATATAAATTTCTGTTTTTGAGTCAGAAAATATTGTTGTTTTATTTTATGGCAATGTTCTTGTATTTTTCTGATTAATACATCATAATGTGTTCATATAAAAATTTGTAGCTCTCTTATTTATCAATTTTGTACATTTAATCAAAGTTTTCAACTGTGTACCCCATTATACCTTGGATACCCCAACGTGTCGGATAAGAAAGATAAAAATACAATCACTACTCGTTTCTTCAACGACAATTTAAGCTGTGTTCAGTGGTTCCTCCCAGAGTTCATCACGATATATTCCGAAAAAAATCATAGTTAACGAACATTATAAATTGTTCTAGAAACGAAGGCAATCACAGTTAACATTTAATAAGGCCACTGGTATCCTTCGAAATGCAACTAATCAACGTCATGCAGAACGTCATGGGTCACAGTGGATGGGTGGAATCGAAATATGACATTTACCCACGATCGCTTCTATTTGTCAATTTGTGCCATTAATTTCTCTGCTCCCTAATCTGATTTCGTATCTCCCCTTCAGCTATTCGATCAAAGCTTTTTTAGCATTCTTCTACACCACCACATTTCGGAAGTTTCTAGTCGTCTCCTGTTTGGGGAACCAGGCATGTTAACTACTGATTCGCAATATATTTATTCCGAAAGGCAAAAGGAACCCCGAAAACAATGAAAATAATTTTGTTTATTGGTGATTGTACCAGTTTTATTTACACTTAGTGCGAATATGAAAGTATTTTAGTCCAAATCCTTATTTGAAGGTCCTAAATGTCGGTTTAAATGGCTGCTTGCTATGTAAGACATGCCCACTTGTTTCTCTGTGCCATCTCTTCTTTGAGACGATAAGCCTAGGGACATTTTACCCGTAGCTTTGAGCTTTCACCTATGAATACATTTTTTCTTGTCTCGTAGTCAGTTTACTATTAGCACATTAATATTGTTATTCCCTGTTGCATTTTGCCTACTCCTGCCTTGCCGCGTCTCAGGAGGCGTCTTGTCGGGTCTAGGGAGGGAATTCTCTAACCTAAAAAATACCCCATGTGCACTCCACACGTACTCCGCTACCCTCGTAGCCGCTTCCGGCGTGTAGTGCATGCCTGACCTATTCAGGGGGACCCTACATTTCTGCACCCTATTGCGGAGGTCGAGAAATTTGCACCCCAGCTCTCCGAAGAATCTTCTGAGCCTCTGGTTTAAGCCTTCCACTCGGCTCCAAACCAGAGGACCGCGATCGGTTCTGGGAACGATACTACAAATAGTTAGCTCTGATTCCACCCCGCGAGCGAGGCTTTCTGCCTTCATAAAATCCGCCAACCGCCTGTACGAAGTGAGGATGACCTCTGAACCCAGACGGCAGGAGTCATTGGTGCCGACATCAGCAACAATTTGCAGTCGGGTGCACCCAGTGCTCTCTATCGCCGCCAGTAGGGCCCCCTCCACATCTCGAATGAGACCCCCCGGCAAGCAGACAGAGTGAACACTGGCCTTCTTCCCCGACCTTTCCGCTATTTCCCTAAGGGGCTCCATCACCAGCCTAACGTTGGAGCTCCCAATAACTAATAAACTCCCCCCCCCCCCCCCCCGTGTGCCTGCTCGGACCTTGCTGAAGGAGCAGCCACATGTCCATTCACAGGCAGAGCGGGCGATGCCACACGGCCAGCCTCCACATTGACCCAACTGTGCCCGGTACCCGCGAAGATGTCTCGACAGCAGGGACAGTGGGTGAAGCATCTAACACCTGAGGTGCACCATGCGACGCACCAGACTCCCCACTGCCGCTACACTCCGAGGCAGCAGCCTGAAGATGGCGGACCGCGGCCATCAACACGCTCAGCTGTTCGCGAAGAGTGGCCAGCGTCCGTACACAGCAGTCACACATCCTATCCATCCTAAGGAATCAATTTACCGAAGAGACTTAATCAACTTTTAAGTATCCAGAATGAGATTTTCACTCTGCAGCGGAGTGTGCGCTGATATGAAACTTCCTGGCAGATTAAAACTGTGTGCCCGACCGAGACTCGAACTCGGGACCTTTGACTTTCGCGGGCAAGTGCTCTACCAACTGAGGTACCGAAGCACGACTCACGTCCGGTACTCACAGCTTTACTTCTGCCAGTATCCGTCTCCTACCTTCCAAACTTTACAGAAGCTCTTCTGCGAAACGTGCAGAACTAGCACTCCTGAAAGAAAGGATACTGCGGAGACATGGCTTAGCCACAGCCTGGGGGATGTTTCCAGAATGAGATTTTCACTCTGCAGCGGAGTGTGCGCTGATATGAAACTTCCTGGCAGATTAAAACTGTGTGCCCGACCGAGACTCGAACTCGGGACCTTTGCCTTTCGCGGGCAAGTGGTCGGGCACACAGTTTTAATCTGCCAGGAAGTTTCATATCAGCGCACACTCCGCTGCAGAGTGAAAATCTCATTCTGGAAACATCCCCCAGGCTGTGGCTAAGCCATGTCTCCGCAGTATCCTTTCTTTCAGGAGTGCTAGTTCTGCACGTTTCGCAGAAGAGCTTCTGTAAAGTTTGGAAGGTAGGAGACGGATACTGGCAGAAGTAAAGCTGTGAGTACCGGACGTGAGTCGTGCTTCGGTAGCTCAGTTGGTAGAGCACTTGCCCGCGAAAGGCAAAGGTCCCGAGTTCGAGTCTCGGTCGGGCACACAGTTTTAATCTGCCAGGAAGTTTCATATCAGTGCACACTCCGCTGCAGAGTGAAAATCTCATTCTCGAAACATCCCCCAGGCTGTGGCTAAGCCATGTCTCCGCAGTATCCTTTCTTTCAGGAGTGCTAGTTCTGCACGTTTCGCAGAAGAGCTTCTGTAAAGTTTGGAAGGTAGGAGACGGATACTGGCAGAAGTAAAGCTGTGAGTACCGGACGTGAGTCGTGCTTCGGTAGCTCAGTTGGTAGAGCACTTGCCCGCGAAAGGCAAAGGTCCCGAGTTCGAGTCTCGGTCGGGCACACAGTTTTAATCTGCCAGGAAGTTTCATATCAGTGCACACTCCGCTGCAGAGTGAAAATCTCATTCTCGAAACATCCCCCAGGCTGTGGCTAAGCCATGTCTCCGCAGTATCCTTTCTTTCAGGAGTGCTAGTTCTGCACGTTTCGCAGAAGAGCTTCTGTAAAGTTTGGAAGGTAGGAGACGGATACTGGCAGAAGTAAAGCTGTGAGTACCGGACGTGAGTCGTGCTTCGGTAGCTCAGTTGGTAGAGCACTTGCCCGCGAAAGGCAAAGGTCCCGAGTTCGAGTCTCGGTCGGGCACACAGTTTTAATCTGCCAGGAAGTTTCATATCAGCGCACACTCCGCTGCAGAGTGAAAATCTCATTCTGGAAACATCCCCCAGGCTGTGGCTAAGCCATGTCTCCGCAGTATCCTTTCTTTCAGGAGTGCTAGTTCTGCACGTTTCGCAGAAGAGCTTCTGTAAAGTTTGGAAGGTAGGAGACGGATACTGGCAGAAGTAAAGCTGTGAGTACCGGACGTGAGTCGTGCTTCGGTAGCTCAGTTGGTAGAGCACTTGCCCGCGAAAGGCAAAGGTCCCGAGTTCGAGTCTCGGTCGGGCACACAGTTTTAATCTGCCAGGAAGTTTCAACTTTTAAGTAGACTGCTAATTCACTAAAGGTGGCTGATTACTGACTAAACTGTGATTGCTAACGACTTCTTGTAGAAAACAATGAAAATAGTACTACCTGTCTCTGGACTGTATTCAAAACAAACACTAGCATTACTGGCACTATGGCAGACTACAAGGACTCTCTCTGACTGTATTCAAAACAAACACGAAATCTATGTAACTCTATTACTAGCACTCGACAATTAAAGCTTCCTAAAAGCAAAAACACACGGAAGAAGAAGTGACAAGTAAGAAAAATACAGTTAATACTTAAATTAAGGTAGCTCGCTGAACAGCAGACGTGAAGCAGACGGCGGTTAGGGCGACACATGAACTTACAACATAAAAGTAATAACAGATAAAAATACATGTTCATGAACCTGAGAGAAAATCAGTCCATAAGTTTAAGCAAACGCTATCAGCAGTACAATGAGAATCAGCTTAATTTTTCAATTAACTCCTTGACAGGATAAAAGGAGTGACCCATGAGGAAACACTCCAGTTTCGATTTGAAAGCGCGTGGATTACTGCAAAGATTTTTGAATTCGAGTGGCAGCTTATTGAAAATGGATGTAGCAGTATACTGCACACATTTTTGCACAAGAATTAAGGAAGTCCGAACCAAATGGGAGTTTGACTTCTGCCGAGTATTAACCGAGTGAAAGCTGCTTATTGTTGGAAATAAACTAATATTGGTAACAAGAAACGACAATAAGGAATATACATATTGAGAGGCCAAGGTCAAAATACCCAGACTCCCTGAACAGAGGTCGACAAGTGGTTCGTGAACTCACACCACTTTTTGCCCGAACCTCCAGTTTCTGAGCCAAAAATATCCTTCTAGAATGGGAAGAGTTACCCAAAAACATAATACCATATGACATAAGTGAATGGAAATAGGCAAAGTAGACTAATTTACTTGTCGAAGTATCACTCACTTTCAGTACCGTTCGAATAGTGAAAATGGCAGTATTAAGTCTTTGAGCAAGATCCTGAACGTGGGCTTTCCACAACACCTTACTATTTATTTGAACACCTAGGAATTTGAACCGTTTAGTATCACTAATCATATGCCCATGCTGTGAGATTAAAACGTCAGGTTTTGTTGAATTGTGTGTTAGAAACTGTAAAAACTGAATCTTACTGTGATTTAACGTTAGTTTATTTTCTATAAGCCATTGACTGAGGTCATGTACTGCACTACTTGAAACGGAGTCAATGTTGCACACAACATCCTTTACTACCAAGCTAGTGTCATCAGCAAACAGAAATATTTTTGAGTTACCCGTAATACTTGAGGGCATATCATTTATATAAATAAGGAACAGGAGCGGCCCCAACACTGATCCCTGAGGAACCCCCTCCCCCTTGACAGTACACCACTCAGATCCCCCATCACACTGTATTACTTTCCCCCATTCCTGTAGATCGTTCCCTAATGCTCTTCCTGAAACACTGTACAACTTCTGATTCTGTCAGTTCTTTCGGGTCCCATCTCCTTAAATTCCCACCTTTTTCCAGTTTCTTCAGTTTTTATCTACAGTTCATAATCAATATACTGTGATCAGAGACCACATTTGCCCCTGGAAATGTCATACAATTTAAAATCTGGTTCCTAAATCTCTGTCTTACCATTATATAATCTATATGAAATATTGCAGTATCTCCAGGTCTTTTATGATTTTTGAACCAAGTGTTAGCTATGATTAAGTTATGCTCTGGGAAAAAACCTACCAGGCGGCTTCCTCTTTCATTTTTTACCCCCATTCCATATTCACCTACTACGTTTCCTTTTCTTCCATTTCCTACTGTCGAATTCCAGTCACCCATTAATATTAAATTTTCATCTCCCATCACTATCTGAATGATTTCTTTTATCTCATCACACATTCCATCAGTTTCATAATCATCTGCGGACTACTTTTACGACTTTGGTAGGCGTGGGATTCGTGGCTATCTTGGCCACAACAATGCGTTCACTATGATGTTTGTAGTATCTTACCCACATTTCTATTTTTATTAATTGTTAGACCTACTCATGCATTAGCTTCATATTAGCCTTCCTAATACTTAAATCTATATTCGATGTTAACAATGACGCCGGTGGATGGACTATCACGAAATTACTGACCGTCGAGAAAGTCACAAATATAACCGACAAGCTAATGGGCCCTTCACAGGAAAAGGTTTTTTGCCGTTAAAGGGGAAAACTGAAACCCAGCAAATGAGTAAAAAAATGTATATTCACTGACAAAAAAAAATACTGTACGCACACAACTTACACAACAATAGTCTGGGATTACTCTATTACGTAACACAGTTTTTGTGATTGTATCTTGCAGCTTTAGTTATTTTTAATTAAAAGAGGCTTTAAAAGGACAGAAAGAACGTGTTGGACTACGCTACAGATCGTTCTGTTAGCACAGTCTTTACTTTGTAATCACTTTCGTTGACTTCGGCAACTCTCAACAGAAATCTCCAACCTAACCGAGACAATGTGCTACGATACGGCCGAGATCATGACAAGAGAATGGGCTACATCACACTCGAAGTAAATTTATATAGGTAAGGATCCCCATGACCTGTGTACGTCTATTATAGAAAATCTCCAAGCCACTCTCCTCAAATATATCGCAATCTTCTCTTGACCTACATCTGTTACTATTTCAGAATTAAAAACCAGATTCAAAGAACATTTGGCTACCAGTCACAAAACTAGAAAAATAAAAATAATAAAAGTGAGAACGTGAAACACGTTAGCAATAACCATAAACAGGAGATTTTACAGAAAATAAAATTGAGAAAGGAAATTATTAATATTATCGACCGTTTAGGAACTCTAGGCTACGAAAGGTATGAAACCACATATCGAATAACTGGTGGAAGAGTTAGTGTGTTTTAAGATTAAATCCAAACAAGAATTAGAGAAAAATATATCGAAGCAAGGCAACTATTACGAAAAATTGCTAAATCTCGAGACAAATTGTGTCCTTCTGTATTAGATGAAATGTTTTGGCCCCTAGTACGGATGAAACAGTATCTGCAGAATCAACAAGAACTTCGGACATGTGTTTCATATTTCATCCAAGCCTGCAGTCTATAAATATTTAAACAAAATACTAAAACAAAATACCACTACAGGGGAATTACTTACGAAGTAATTCTTGGTAAAGAAAAACAGGACACAATTACGTATGTAGGCTTAATACGAACTACAGCTGTGTTTATAAATCGCTATAGTTGCCTTGGACTAACGACGAGAGAATATCAATATAACCTATACGCTTTTCAAAGCTGTTATCCATGAAAAAGCTAAACTACGTATCGTAAACAAAATACAATTTAACACCGAAACAATGACATTAGCTGACAATGGGCACAGACTTTAGTCAATGGGCACTTGAAAATTTGTGCCAGACCAGGATTAGCACCCGAGTCCCCTGGTTACTAGGGAGAGGCCATAATCACTGTGTCCCAATTACACAGTGGTCAACAGAATAGCACGAACTGCCCGAGCATGCCGTTCGTTAGATCGAAATTCTCAATTTCTCCATAGACTGCTAATACACTGCTCCTTGAACATAATCCTCCTCCCCTTAATTATACAGTACATGGCCAAAAAAACAGACACAGAATATATGCAAACTTGGCTTTACGAACATTGCAGACGTCGTCTATGTAACACACGTCAAACTTTAAAGAATTTACCAGTTCGTTGCATTGTTTACTATAGACCACAAATCAAGTAACGTAAAAAAAGCACTGCGTCTATTGAAATCATGATTCATAGTTTTAAAAAAAACTAATAAGTCGCCTACATATTACAGTTGCTGCCGAAAGAGGAGAACCATTATTTTCCCACAAAAGGAAATATAGTTAAAATTACGCTTCTATTTCGGTTAGTTTCGGCGGTTACTAAAATTTGCAGTGAAAGTTACATAGTGGACTCTACCCTCCCCCCACAAGAAACGTAGTTATCGTTGCTGTTGTGAGACTTTTGTACACAGTTAGAGAATGTGTGTTAAATGTGGCGCGGGCGGAAACACTAGGCTACGCTACAGGGCAATCTGCTCGCACAACGTTTAGTCGGCATTCATAATCGTTGGCGTAAACAACTCACAATCAAATTACCACCTTCCAACCTAACTTAGATCTCGGGCTACACTACCAATCGGCCTGTCATCACAACCAAAAATTCATTGAGGGGGGTGGGGGGATTTCCTGTATCTCTCTCTGTAATGTATCTGTAGGCAAAACTGCCAGTTTTGTCAGACTCAACTGCAAGATTTACCAATGGTAAACACTTTTGAGACGGCTCGTAATTTTAGAATAGTCCTCTTCGTCTTACTTGGCATAAATTGTTCGCTGGCGTCCCAGCAGCTAGCTCCCTCAGTGTCTGCTTCTGCCATCGCACCACGCTAGTCTGCTGTTGTCCTAGCAGACCGAACGCACCGCACATCCGATACCTTCGGAACCACTCACTGGCCAGTTAGCAACTGAGCGGAACACTGTTTACATCGTGAAAGGAAAACTATGCAAAGATGTACACTTAAATGGCACGACTGAGTAGCACACACACAGTAATATCTGAGGAATGTCCTTCGACACGCGCAGAACGAAAGTCTTCTCGCGAACGTACAGCATCTCTGAAAAAAAATCTCGTGACTATATTCCGGCGTTACGGCCAGGTTCTCATACAAATGAGCAAAAAAGGGTACATTTGAAATTTTTTTTGAGACAATGAAAATACATTCGAAGGATCTGTTTGGGAATTACGAGTGATAATACTATGAGCTTAATTTTAGATTTTCAATAAAAAATGGCGCCCGTAATTATGATTTGATCAAGGGCCTGCGAGACTGGAGTACGTAGAGTGCGTGCAGTGTGGCACCTGAGATGTTACCTGAATTCAAAAATGGGTAACATCAGTTGTAACTACTTTATTTCTTTGAAATTGAAAATGGATAACATCAGTCGATAATACATAAAATTTATGGGAGCGCATACCTAACCGCAATGAAACAACCTTAAATTTAACGATACAGTGCTAATTCGAACTTTGAGTTCGATTTTGGGGGGTTTGTTTCACTCCTTATGCCTACACAAAAATTAGTTAATATTAACAAATGTCATATTATAGCTATAAGTTCCTAAGAAAAGTGTTTACTTTTAGGGGTCAGAGGTAGAAGTTAAGAGATCGAACCACTTTTAATTTATACTGCATGCCGTTCTGAGAAAATCGTTACTCGAAAAAAAAGTGTTCAAAGTTTAGGGAAAACATTTAGTTATATTATTACTTCGATTTGCATGAACTGAGTGTTACATATATATTCTTAATGTCGCTGAAAACGAATCTGAAGTCAGATTTTCAATATTCAAAACAGCTAATCCAATACGGAGGGCAAACGATTATTTTTGACAAATTTTTACCAAAAATGTATTTTCGTTATTTACGTTTAGTCTGCAATTCAAGGAGTATTTATCAACCCTTCCTCTACCTCTGATTGTTCCTAGACAGCAACTTCCTGTTCTTCTTGACAGGAAGGTCGCAGTTCGCAGTAATAGACGGCAAATCATCGAGTAAAACTGAAGTGATATCAGGTGTTCCCCAGGGAAGCGTCCTGGGACCTCTACTGTTCCTGATCTATATAAATGACCTGGGTGACAATCTGAGCAGTTCTCTTAGGTTGTTCGCAGATGATGCTGTAATTTACCGTCTAGTAAGGTCATCCGAAGACCAGTATCAGCTGCAAAGCGATTTAGAAAAGATTGCTGTATGGTGTGTCAGGTGGCAGTTGACGCTAAATAACGAAAAGTGTGAGATGATCCACATGAGTTCCAAAAGAAATCCGTTGGAATTCGATTACTCGATAAATAGTACAATTCTCAAGGCAGTCAATTCAACTAAGTACCTGGGTGTTAAAATTACAAACAACTTCAGTTGGAAGGACCACATAGATAATATTGTCGGGAAGGCGAGCCAAAGGTTGCGTTTCATTGGCAGGACACTTAGAAGATGCAACAAGTCCACTAAAGAGACAGCTTACACTACACTCGTTCGTCCTCTGTTAGAATATTGCTGCGCGGTGTGGGATCCTTACCAGGTGGGTTTGACGGAGGACATCGAGAGGGTGCAAAGAAGGGCAGCTCGTTTTGTATTATCGCGTTATAGGGGAGAGAGTGTGGCAGATATGATACACGAGTTGGGATGGAAGTCATTACAGCATAGACGTTTTTCGTCGCGGCGAGACCTTTTTACGAAATTTCAGTCACCAACTTTCTGTTCCGAATGCGAAAATATTTTGTTGAGCCCAACCTACATAGGTAGGAATGATCATCAAAATAAAATAAGAGAAATCAGAGCTCGAACAGAAAGGTTTAGGTGTTCGTTTTTCCCGCTCGCTGTTCGGGAGTGGAATAGTAGAGGGATAGTATGATTGTGGTTCGATGAACCCTCTGCCAAGCACTTAAATGTGAATTGCAGAGTAGTCATGTAGATGTAGTCATGTAGATGTAGATGAAAAGCCGATCTGTCTAAGCTGGATATGCAGCACTCGGCAGCCTGCACTTGATATTCGTCCGTATTTTCGGTGAGTATGTTTGCATGCATTCTGCAGTATGAATCATTTTGAGCACGTGCGACACGGGACGAGTTATCATCTACATCTATATGGATACCCTGCAAAACACATTAAAGTTCCTGGCAAAGGGTTCATCGAATCACCTTCACAACTGATAATTAATTGAAACCCTCAGCTGCCAACAGGTGTTGTTGATATACTTCGATGGGGACAGCTGAAAAGTGTGCCCCTACTGGGACTCGAACCCAAGATCTCCTGCTTACATGGCAGACGCCCAATCCATCTGAGCCATCGAGGGCACAAATGAACATCAGGACTGCAGGAATTTATCCCTCGCACGCTTCCCGTGAGACTCACATCCTCAAACGTCCACAATCCGATTACGTAATGTACTTAATAGGTATTTGTCTATACACTCATTACTGGCTCACACTAAGGTGAGTTCCGGCAACCTGTGCGCATTCGCACAGACGAAGGTCAATGGCTGGGTAACGTTTAACCATAGATATGACGATAGTAACTCTTCTCGAAAGAACAGGCGCCACCGACGACCGTGCAGCTCTTCTAGAATACATGACAGACCGGCCGATGTGGCCGAGCGGTTGTAGAAGCTTCAGTCGGGAGCCACGCGCCCGCTACGGTCGCAGGTTCAAATCCTGCCTCGAGCATGGATGTGTGTGATGTCCTTAATTTAGTTAGGTTTAAGTCGTTCTAAGTTCTAGGAAACTGATGACCTCAGATGTTAAGTCCCAAAGTGCTCAGAACCATTTGAACCATCAGTCCCTATGTTTACACACTACTTACAGTAACTTATGCTAAGGACAACACACACACACAACCATGCCCGAGGGAGGACTCGAACCTCCAACGGGGGGAGCCGCGCGAACCGTGACAAGGCGTTGGAGACATGGCGGGTACCCCGCGCGGCTCATGGCAGCCGTGACACTGCTTCAAACAATGGACTGTAGAAACTTGTGTAAAGCACGGATTAAAAAAAAAACCTTTCCGTTCCAAGAGTCTAGACAAGTACACCTTTAAAAAATGCAACTACAAAGAAATTGAATTTTCGAACGTTTTGAATGAGAACCTGTCCTTATGGAACACCGTTGATCAAATGTCACAGGGATTATATACTCAGGTTTCACCTGTGGATTAACACTTTCTAATCAATATCCGGAATGAGCAGGGCTTAAAACTTTGAAGAGTTAAATTTCAAGGGCCGTTCTCTTGTATGCAAATAGTTTCACAGTAGAAATTTCTCTAGTTTTGTTTATTAATTAATTTATTTATTTTTTGCTGTAGGTAAAGAAGGATAGCATTGTGAGGAGGGGGAAGGGGGAGGGAGGAATCTTGCATCTCCCACCTTGGAATTCTCAGTACAGAATTTTTATTCATTACGAGATTCTTAGCCACTTGCAGAAGTGATTTCGAGTGATTCTGCAAAACTTTTCCTTTAGCCAATCGTAGCAACTATAGGATTCCGTTCCTGCTGCATGACATGTCTCGGAACGTACACTGACCAACTCATTTGCATAAAGAGCTAGCTTATCATCCGCTTCTCTACTTGCGTAGACCGTTCATGGTCTGCAAAGAATTTTTTTCTTTAATCGTTTTTTTATGTCTTTTATAAACTGCAACACTTTCTAAACTTTCTAAACTTAGCACCGTTGAAGCATGGTCTTTTACTGAATGATCAAAAAGCAATGCTGACAGCTGGAGTCCAAGGTTTTTGTTAATCAAGCCGTTTGTATTCTTGTGGTGATATCTCCGTAGAGTCTTTCATTCCCTAACGCATATTTCTTTATATCTAATTGAGAAGTGAAATACCGGTTTTCATAGATGCAGATTTAAAATATTTTAATATAACGCAATAAATATTTCATTAAAATTTTCATCCCCTTATGCTCGAAGTTCCAAAACCAAAAAAACACGTAGTTTTTAAAAATTGTAACACATTAGCCGAATACGAATTGTCAGATATATTTAGCAATCCTTTCATAATGAACCATTTTCTGAAACATCTCACACCCTTTAGGGGTTGGGTTTTCAAAAACAATTAAACACATATTCTTCTATTTAGAGCCGAGGAGCCAAATTCAAATCTTCATCCATTTAATTCTAAAAATTCTTTCATAGTGAAATATTTCATAAAACATTTCATCCCCTATTTCACTCTGTTAGTGAGTTAAATTTCCAAAAGCAACGAAACACATTTATTTTACATCCAACCGAGATGTCAAATACCTATTTTCATAGATGTAGCTATAGAAATGCTTCAGTAGTTCTTTAATAATTATTTATTTTCAAAAAACCTTCACTAATTATTTTATCCCCCAATGGAAGAATTTCGGAAAATGCTAAAAACTTGTTTCTTTTTTGTTTCTGACTGAGACACCAAATATCAATTTTCGTAGTTTTGTAGTTATAGCTTCAATAGGGACATAGGGACATATATTAAAAAAAACTTTCAACCCATATTTCACCCCCTTAGGAGTGAAATTTCGAACAATCTCTTCTTAAATGATGCTTTCAGCGTAAGATTTACACCTTCATCAAATTTCAAGTCCATATACTTTGCAGGTTGGGCTGGAAGGCTATGGGTCAGTGAAACCTGTGCTCCTATTGCACCTTCTTGGAGGTTGTAGTTCCAAAAACAGTGAAACACGTATTTTTCAATAACACAATTTTCATAGATTTCGCTTTAAAAATTCTTTCGCACTGAAATACTTTCATAAAACATTACATCCTATATTCCACCCCTCTTAATGGTTGAATGTATCAAAAACAGGTTTTCATATATTTCATGAAACATTTCATCCTCTATGAAATGGGGTATGGTAGTGACACACCAAAATCACAATAGTAATCCGTTGTAGTTGCTACATATTTTATTACAATCAAAAGCATTATAAAATCACAATCACAATAATAGAGGAGACTGCCTTACAAGGCCAGATCAGTTGGACAAATAATAAATAAGTGGAACGAGACCCGTAAAACTTGAAATTTGAATATGACTATGTAAATATACTTAGGTAAAGCTTTACTAAAATAGCACAAATGTCCATAAAATTCATAGCAGAACTCTCACTACTTGCAATCAGGGGAGAAACAGATTAATCGTAAGAATACAGATATTTAACGTTCGGCTAGCCAACTTTCCTAAACAAAACTGTATAAAAATGAGTAAAACAATTAAGGGGGTCCTTTAATTTTGACCAAACGGACCTTCAAATTTACTTACTCAGTTGATTAATCAACAATATTCTTAGAATGATTACAACTAGAACATGACTATATGACAATACCCTTAAAATAAGGTTGCTTCAATATTTCGCGTGAATTGGCGATAGACGCGAGCAGACTAAGGATTCTAATCAATACAAGAGATCCACGAGGCAGAGAATGACATAGAAATATACTCAACTTGGCAATGCAATTGAACTTTGGATGCTATAGTTCAGCACCGGAAAGATGGAATCACGCAAAAGTGACAACATAACCCAGGATGTAAAGGAGAGGACATGGCCTTAAATATCTCTCTGCCGCCGTGGTGCTCTGCTCGCAGTATGTTAGCGTCGACCGCTGCCAATTATCTCTAACAAAACACACATCAAGGGCAGACACTTCTCTGAGACATAAACTACACAACCTTATCTGGAGAACAGGTGAGCAATACAACTGGACTGAAACCAATGAGCCTCCGTGAGTTACTTGGCCAGTGCCAGCCCTTAAACTTTGATTAATAAGATCGCTAAAAATCATACCGAAGTTAAGATGACAAGACTTATCTCCAGGTTCGGCATATTAGTGGAAGAGACAATGAATTGGCGACGCTCTCAGCCGTATGTTCGCGGTAGAGTCTAGGGAAGGCAAGGGCCACGTGGAGCCGGATCTTGGGGAGAATTTCCTTCTCTCCGAGACACCCGGCTTCTTCTGCGACTTAGCCGGCAAACAGGTTGAGGACCCCGGGTGGGGACTGATTCGGCAGCAGTTGGCGGATGGCGAGGTCTTCGGGGGGTGGGGGGGGGGGGGCGGGGGTCTTGTGTAAAGGGGAAGACAACCGTGGTGAAGGGAAGGTCTGTATTCCACAGGAACGAGTTAGCATGGCACTCAGATATTTCCACTATTCGGCGGTAGGGGATCATTTGGGGTTCTACAAGTCCTTGAACCGAGTTCGGGAACACATGTTTTGGCCCAACCTATATGGTGATGGCAGGCGATTTGTTGGCAACTGTGTCCAGTGTAAGCGCGGTAAGCCCGATGTTGGGCCGCACAGGGAACTACTACAGTCGCTTAGGGAGCAGTGTCCTCTGGACCGCGACTCAAAGATCGAAACAACGATCGACGGAAACTGGCGCCAGAAACGCACCAGCTCACTCTATTTCATCCCCTTAGAGGTTGAACTTCCAAAAACACGAAAATACGTATTTTCTTATTTGTAACCTTGAAGTCAAATACCAATTTTCGTAGATGTAGCCTTAAAAATACTTCCATAGTTCTTCCATAATTTTTTATCTCAAAATAAAATGTTCATCCACTATTTCACCTCATAGAGGTTAAATTCCCAATAATACTGGAACACATATTTCTTTATTTCTGACCTAGAAACCAGATACAAGTTTTCGTCTGCCAAGCTTCAAAATTACCTTAATAGCTACATGTTTCAAAAATCCTTT
The DNA here is from genome assembly GCF_023897955.1 of Schistocerca gregaria. Classification (NCBI taxonomy): domain Eukaryota; kingdom Metazoa; phylum Arthropoda; class Insecta; order Orthoptera; family Acrididae; genus Schistocerca; species Schistocerca gregaria. The sequence continues at coordinate 3,108,068 of NW_026061738.1, read as the reverse complement.
CATTTCCTGTGTATCCCCCTTAGAGGTGGAATTTCGAAATATGCAGCATAAGCGGTATAAGATCAACACCCTTTCCAAATCTCAAGGTTTATTTTCCTTGGCGGTCTGGACTGCGTGAATTTCATAGTAATGGCCTCCAGACACACACGCACACACACACACACACACACACACACACACACACACACACACACCACTAACAATGCCACCACCACCTCCTGGGGAAATTTCTGCAGACGCCCTTGTTCCACTGCAGTCATATTTTGCCGACGACCTACATTTAGCAGCGTGGGAGGGATAGTGTCGTGCAACAGACAGTATACTCAGTAGACAACGAACTGTTAGTTGTGAAATCAGCGACATAGGAACCGAGACTGACACAGAAGGTGCTGTAGGTGAAGCACACTAGACTCGTGTCTACCACGGCTTCAAATAGTATCGATTTACTATGAACGGAAGTTCCGAAAAGTGAGCAAGTAATTTTACAGTGAATTCAGTACCGATTGTGAGGATATACAACGAAAAACATTTCTATAATATTTCAGAAATAATGAAACATTCCACTCAAGTCGCGCGGCAGAAAACGCAATGGATATGCTTGCACTTAAGACGGAAGGCCCCACGTGCTTACGCAGGCTTACGACAGATCGCAAAATTCGGCAGTAGGCGTAAGGCAACCTCTTGTGCTGCCATCTGTTATTGATGCGAGGAATCAAGGTCTCAGTAGTACGACCATCCACTGGAGAGTAGTTTGCTTTGTAAGCACTCCGTCTTCAGGCCACGAGTGGCCTGCTGGGACGGGACCATCCGACCGCCGTGTCATCATCCGTGGAGGATGCGAACAGGAGGGGCGGGGGTCAGCACACTGTTCTCCCAGTCGTTATGATGGTTTTCTTTGACCGGAGCCGCTACTATTGGGTCGAGTAACTCCTCGATTGGCATCATGAGGCTTAGTGCACCCCGAAAAATGGCAAGAGCGCATGGCGGACTGGATGATCACCCATCCAATTGCCTTCAACGCCCGACAACGCACTTAACTTCGGTGATCTCACGTGAACCGATGTAACCTCCGCGGCAAGTCCGTTGCTGCAGATATTTTAGAGTAGTTGTTACGTTTCATAATTATCTAGTTTACGGGGAAAATGTAAAAAAGGCGATTGTCACCGAAGCTACAACTAATCTGAATTTCTGGTTAGTTATCAAGTGGTCTTATGTGCAAGCCTGAATATTTCATCCTTTGCGGTGGGAATGATTCAAACCCGTCATGTTCTTCTTATGAGGTGTTCTATTTATTTTGCACACAATGATCGTTTGTAGTTGTGTTGAGTTACCACCTTGATAAATTTTTGGATGGCGCACGTATCATAACTGAGATCTGCGCTTGCGCTTAATGGCTGAAGGTCAATTAGCGTAATGAGTAGTAGCGAATGTTATAGTTACATGTTTGTAAATTACTTCAGGTAAATTACCTTAGTAGTGTAATATTATCAGTATACCAGTACAGTATGTGGGCCAATTACGTTAGTCATGGAATACTATCCGTATAAGACTATGTCACCTTGATGTCCCGGACTTGGCTTCAATTTTGGAATCCACGAAAGAACTGGAAATTTTCCTTTACACAGCTTTCCATATAATTTCTATTACAGTGATTCAGTCTTGTCTCTCACTCGACTTTTCTGACTGTGAAATAAATTCTATCGCTCAGGTGCTTATTACCACTTCGTGTTTCCATTTGCCGATATTGCGCATAAACACTTACATATCTCAAAGTTGCTATGGACATTGATGGAACGACACACTTTTCTGTGGCGACATTGCAGTTTAGAGATAGAAAAACCGATCAGTTATAACGACATGGGTATTTTAGTTCTGAATAACCGATGTCTTTCGGTATTTGTTTGCTCTCGGTTATAACAAGTATCTTTTTATTTTTTCCTGATAACCACGTAAAAACAGATATACCAATTAGCCACAGCTGTCGTAGTAAAATTTTTAGTTTTCAAATAAACCTTTTTTAAAAAAGACGAGTAATTTTTATTCGTAAGATTTCCATAGTTCTAAAATACTGCGTTATTACAGAAAAAATGGGTAAAGTGATGTATGCCGCTTTAATAACACTGCTGATAGAAACGAGCAACAAATGAATTGGTCCAACATTGCCGAGACAATACTGTGCGTGCCTGTTATACAAGCAGTTCGCGAGAATGGACGCAGTTTCTCGCTGTTGTCGAACGTCAGTTGTAACACAGAATGGCACCATCTGAAAGCCTGGAAGTATTTTACGATATGCAGTACGAGTGAAGCACAATGGTCGATTTGGTCACTTGCGACATCATACAAGGAAAAAAGTTAAAATTTTACAAATCATTCATAGTTCGGGATAAAAATAGAAAGTGCGTGATCTGCTGCCTGTGTCTACGTAGTATGCCGTTATCTGCTTTTAGCCTTTAACAGAGAAATTAAAACGAAAAAGAGAGTTCTCCTGCCGCAGTTTTCACTCTTTATCGCTGGACTATACGTAATGCCCGCATAGTGCTGTGATAACCGATTTCAATATAATTTTTGATCAGAGTTCTAAAAACTAAAATCAGTAGGATAATACTGGCAGTTTTCTGTAGTATAGAAGCACTCGCTATATTTTGAGAGAAGCAGCGAACATCGGACAAAGTTTTATTGGACTGTTTAATTGAAAGAAATTAGAATTATATTAATACCGTCAGTTGCTCAAGGGCGTTGATAAATATCAACGTGGACAAGTGAAAATGTGTGCCGCGATCGGGACTCGAACCCGGGATCTCTTGCTAAAATGACAGACGCTCTATCCATCTAGGCCACCGAGGGCACAGTGTATGGTTCGACTGCAGGGACTATCTCGCGCACGCCTCCTGCGAGACTCACATTCTCACCTTGAATGTCCATACACTACAGTCGTAGAGTCCCACTCCAACACACTCATTCCTCGTGGAAGACATGTCCATATCCATATAAGTATATGGTTCTGGCAATACCAGCCATGACCTTCTTCTGTGAAGATGCACAAGTATTCCCCGAACTGCTACGGGACTTGGTAAGAATGTGTTCCACGAGTAATGAGTGTGTTGGTGTGGGACACTACGAATGTAGTGTGTGCATATGCAAGGTGAGAATGTGAGTCTCGCGGGAGGCGTGCGCGAGATAGTACCTGCAGTCACACTATCGTCTGTGCCCTCGGTGGCTCAGATGGGCAGAGCGCCTGCCACGTAAGCAGGATATCCCGGTTCGAGTCCCAGACGTGCACACATTGTCACCTGTCCCCGTTGATATATATCGACACCCGTGAGCAGCTGACGGTATTAATATAATTCTAATTTCGTTCTGGACGGCTGCAGGTCGTCATAAATGTATGTGACGTTTTGATTCCATTTATCAATAAACTGAGAAAGTAAAATTTTTTTAATCTTTGTTTGATTTCTACGTTTACTAGAGGAAATAATGTAAATAAAAGACTGAAAATCGGTTATTACAAGAACTGGTATTGTGACGGGCTTTAACAATTAGGTTAAAGTGAGGCTGGGAAACTGATAAGAGCCGAAAACCAGTTGTTTCAGCGATAACCGACATTCCCACTGCTGTTCTGAGTGGTAAGATTGACGCGCAAGGACATCTAGAACAGTTTCTCAGAAAGGTTACTGCAACTCTGATGTTCTCAAAATGAACGGGCCAGCCATTGGCGTCCGCGAGGGGGAAGGGGAGGGGGAGGGGAGGAGGTGGGGAGGGGAGGATTGGCAAAAGGGCACTTTCACCCGTCGCCCCTAACCATCCTTGGAATCTGGAGTAAAGAGTTTTTATTCGTTACAGTATACTCATACTCTTCCAGATAAGAATTCTCCACAATACTGCTAAACCTTAGCTTTGACCAGTTGTAGCGCTTATACAGTTAGGGTCTTGTAGCTTGATGCACCTCGTAACTGACCAGCTGATTTGTACACAGAGTGCCAGTTTCAGAATCATGCATTCCAGCCCCGACGCGCCTTCCCCCCTCCCCACCACTGGAAATATTTCTGCAGACTCCAGTCTGCCACTGTGCATATATTTTGATAACATCCTGGTTTTAATAGCATCGAGGGAACAGCATTGTGGAGTAAGGGTAGACCTAGCACAGAACACACCATTCCCAATGAAACGCATCACTTAGTAGATGGTGAAGTACTCTGAAGCTAGCCAGATAGAAACAAAACCTCCTGGCACTGTATCTGACCCAAATTCTAATCTTACACTAATCTCTTGTATGTACCTACCACGCCCTCAAAGGGCCAACGATTTACTATTATCAGAAGTTCCGAAAAATGAGGAAGAAATTGACCCACACTTTTTTCCGTTGTTCATTATTTCGATTACCCCATAAAGGGAATGGACTTGTAGCCACAGGTTACACAAGCGATAGATGGTTTAAAATACATAAAAAGAGATGACAATAGGAAACGATTTTTAAAAACACAATGATGCTCGGCTTTTACGATTTTTACAGGAAAAAAATGGATGACAAAATAAAGGTTTTTCAAAAATACGCTGGTGGGCAATATTGGGGATTTTTTTATCTGTATAGATGACTAGCGGAAAAGCTTGGTGTTGACCAGGCATTTATTTACAGCTGTGCGTCCACGTCCGTACTATGCAGCGTCTGGCCTTGTCCTGAGTTTTTACGACGTATCTCCTGAAACACGTGTCGTACAATGATATAATTTTGTAGGTACATTCAGCGTCATATGCGGATACTGTCTGCAAAATTTATTGCGAATATAGTACCAAAGAAGTAACAAATTTAAATGTCACGAATGCTGTGATCCCCACACACATGGGTGCAACTAATGTACACAGGATGCTTGGCTCCATCATTATGGCTACCATCACCTGTGGTCGAAATTGGACCAGCTGTGTCGACGTAGTGAAAATATAAATGTGCATAACATGGTAAACGTCCATTCTTTCCAGCCATCAGACCTGATCTACGATCAAAAATATCATGTAAAAGTTGGAGGGGCAACGGCCTTGCCGCAGTGGATACACCGGTTCCCGTCAGATCACTGAAGTTTAGCACTTTCGGGCGTGGTCGGCACTTGGATGGGTGACCATCCGATCCGCTATGCGCTGTTTCCATTTTTCGGGTTGCACTCAGCCTTGCGATGCCAATTGAGGAACTACTCGACCGAATAGTAGCGGCTCAAGTCAAAGGAAACTACCACAACGAGTGGGAGAGCCAGCTCCTCCTCCACCCTCAGTGCGAATGACGTGGCGGTCGGATGGTCCTGATTGGCCACTTGTGGCCTGAACACGGAGTGCTTTCTTAAAGTAGTGCTCCCTACATAAAATTGACAGTCTTGGCTCAGGGACTGTCCACGGTAAATGCTGCATTGGACCTACGAATACTATTAAAATAACGGTTTGAGTTCTCTTTAATTGTCCAATCATCTGAAGTGAGTCCTTATTGAAGTGCGCTGAAAAATATATTTTATGTTAATGGCGGATAAATTTTTTGTTAATGGCGGCAAATTAACTTTACCCTAATGACACACAAGGTCAATGCCGTTCTATCACGTAAAGTATTCTCAGATCGAAATGTTTTGCATTACCAAATCTCCAGTGTAGATTCATCATACCGCAATTATAATTCTCAAAATAATTTGGAGCTACGTTCAATGCATATTTAAATGCATCTTTCAAAACAATACCAGAATTCTCATTAGATCATCATTATCAGTGGCTAGAGTATTCCTATTATTTCGTCTACCAAAAACCGCGTTTCACTATGGCTTTTTCAGTACGCTGTTTTGTTTTCCACTGCTGACAATAGAAACGATCTGGCAGATGTGACATTGTAGATGTCCAGTATGCGTGTCTTAATGCAAATAAACCGTCTGGAACATTTACCCTTGAACCTCCCTAGAATGGGATTTCATGGAACGTTATTACTTTCCTGTGTCCATTTCTATCACACCAGCTGATCGCCACGACTGGGGAGAGTGAGGAGGGGTTGGGGTGAAAGTTGGCAGCACTTTGAGTGGCAGAAACCTCACGTTTCCGTCATTTGTTTTCATAATGACGTAGTGCCAATTCGTCACATTGGACGCTTTTCTCTCGGAAACGTTTACATTCATCGTCTGGATATCAATGTCGCCTTCTGAGGTATGCAGTCGCACCACTCTGTACGAAATAGGTTCTAAGCTGATGCAGTCGACAAGTAACGTCGAAATATATCGTCACATCGAAATATATCGACACCTCGAAATAAATCAACACCTAGAAATAAAAGGCCACCCCGAAATAAATCGCAACCTCGAAATAAATCGACACAATGAGAAAAATCGAAACTTCGAAATAAATCGACACCTCCAAAAGACTGCTACATCGAAATGATTCGATATCCCGAAATATATCGACATCTAGATGCATTAAGCTTACCATATAGAACGATATCTCGAAACTCAAGGAGCTCTCGAGATAAATCGAGGTATAGCAACATATCGATATCTTGAAATATAATGGTACCTCGTAATATAAAGATATCTCTAAAAATACGATATCTAGAAATTTATGGATTACTTGAGATATAGAGGTTCCTTGAAATATATCGATGTCTCGATATTAATTGATATCTGAAGTACACCGATACATTGAAATATATCGATACCTCGAAATATATGGACAACCCGATTGCGTCGGTATATCAAAATAAATCGATAACTCGACGTAAACGTGTACTTCGAAACCAATCGATACCTCGAAATAAATGGACTCCTCAGTATAGATAGATATCTCGAAATAAATCGACATCTCGATATAATGTGTGCCTCGAAATAAGTCAATATACCGAAATAAATCGATAATGGGAAAAAACTGGACGTCTCGAAATAAATCTGTACCCCTAAGAAAACGATTCTCGAAATAAATAGATATATCGAAATATATCGCTATCTCGATAAATACCGATATCTAGTGGTCGGATATATGTTTCAAGATGACATGACATATCAGTATAGTTCGATATACATGAAAATACTTTGGATTTTCAATATATTCGTAGATTTCTGGACCTCGGGGAAAAAATCGCCGATCCGACCTCGGTGCAAAAACGCAGACCTAGGGAAAAAACGCCGACCTCGGGGAAAAACGCAGACGTCGAGGGAAAAACGCCGACGTCGGGGTAAAACGCCGACCTCGGGGGAAAAACGCCGACCTCGGGGTAAACCGCCAGCCTCGGGGAAAAACGACGATATCGTGGGAAAACGCCGACCTTCGGAAAACTGCCGACCTCAGAAAAAATCCAGTTCCATTAATTTACACAGACACTAATGTATGTCACCATTAGGTTCTCAAAATGCAACAAAATTCCTGGTATTTATCACCTCACACAAAAAGTGGTCGCGACAGAAAAGTCTCGTTCTTTAGAAAGTTTAGAATGAGATGTTCTAAATATTGCAGTTTATCCATTTACAATAATCTACAAGCACTGCACAATGAGAAGAGACTGTCAACCACAGCACTTTGAAATAGTGGACAGCCAGGAAGACAGAGGTTGCATTGCTGTTTCTAATCCACTGGTGCTTGAGATTCAGAATCCAGGATTGCCTCGAATAAGAACAGCAGGAATGAATGTCCTGCACCAGTGTAGAACTTATTCTGGAACTCCACAGAAAATCACGAGGCACAATTATATCACATCATTCTCAGAAAACTACAGAAGCCTCTAATGGACGTAACAACGTCGTCAACTCCTTCACCAGTGAAAGATCTTAGTAGCTATTGAGTCAAGAGTAGATGGCCAATTAATAATTTGTTGTTCAAAGCTAACTTCAGTGTATATGGGAATACTCAGTGGACATCTTTAACCATCATATTTTACTGTCTAAGATATGTCAACTTCCCAGACTATAAGTATAAGCTGAGCTTGGTCTTTCCCAATCCGAGATTGTTTAGAATGGGTATCACGGGAATCAGATCCACTGGGCATTTAGAGCAACCTGCTTTAAACAATATGAGCAGGCAATAGACACAGACACAGAATTTGAAATTTCTCTGTGAAGCGGTTACCTTCATCGTCTGCAAACTTATGTTGTGTGCTGCGGTATGCGGAGGCACTAATAGCAACACAGTAGAACATAGAAGAAGCTTCTAGGTTTATGTAAGTAGCCCGTAGGAAACAGTACAATTCAGGTTTTAGTTATCGATTATTGATTTATTAGCCGGCTTTGCCAGTAAAATGACCTACTACCTTAAGATTTGGCATTAAACAAGGGAGAATGTGAAAAGTTTTCATGTGCAGTAAAAACCTAAGAGACCCGCCCGTTTTCGTCATCTGCTTTCGAATCGACGTAATGCCAGATCATCACATTGGCCGTTTTCAACCTGAAACGGTTACATATATCATGTGCAAAGCTTTGTCGCGTGCTGCGGTATGCGGAGACACTGGAAGCACCATAGTAGAACACAGAAGAAGCTTTTAATTTGATGTAACAGCCACTAAGGAGCAGTACAACTCAAGTTTTGGTTATCGATTATTGATTTTTAGCCGGCTTTGGTGCCTTGGACATGGGCTACGACCTTAGGATTTTGCATGAAGGGAAGTCTATAAGCCGCATTGCACGAGAGAATGTGAAAAGTGTTCATATGTAGTAAAAACCTGAGAAATCCGTCCGTTTTCGTCATTTGTTATCGAACCGACATATAGCCAGATAGTCACATTGGCCGCTCTTCTCTTTGAAACGGTTACATTTATCGTCTGGAAAGCTATGTCGCGTGCTGCGGTATGCGCGAGACACTAAAAGCACCATAGTAGAACACAGAGGAAGCTTCTAAGTTGATGTAATAGCCAGTAACAAACGGTGCAATTCAAGTTTTAGTTATCGATTATTGACCTTTTACCCTTCTTTGGTGCCTTGGACATGAGCTAGGACCTGAAGATTTTACATGAAGCTAAGTCTAGCAGCCGCCTTGCACGGGAGAATGTGAAAAGTGTTCATATGTAGTAAAAACCTGAGAAATCCGTCCGTTTTCGCCATTTGTTATTGAATCGACTTAAAGCCATATCGATACATTGGGCGCTCTTCTCTCTGAAACGGTTACATTTATCGTCTGCAAAGCTATGTCGCGCGCTGCGGTATGCGGAGACACTAGAAGCACTACACTAGAACACAGAAGAAGCTTCTAAGTTGATGTAATAGCCAGTAAGAGGTAGTACAATTGAAGTTTTAGTTATTGGTTCTTGACTCTTTATTCGGCTATGTAATAGCCAGTAAGATGTAGTACAATTCAAGTTTTAATTATCGATTATTGAATTTTTAGCCTTCCTTGGTGCCTTGGATATGAGCTAGGACCTTACGATTTTGCATGAAAAGAGGATTAGCAGTCGCGTTGCTCGGGACAATGTGAAAAGTGCTCATATGTAGTAACAACCTGAGAAATCCGTCCGTTTTCGTCATTTGTTATTGAATCGACTTAAAGCAAGGACGTTACATCTGCCGCTCTTCTCTCTGAAGCGGTTACATTTATCGTCTGCAAAGCTATGTCGCGTGCTGCGGTATACGGAGACACTAAAAGCACCATAGTAGAACACAGAAGATGCTTCTAAGTTCATGTAATAGCCAGTAAGAAGTAGTACAAATCAAGTTTTTTGTTATCGATTATTCACTTTTTAGCCGGCATTGGTGCCTTGTACATGAGCTAGGACCTTACGATTTTGCATGAAAGGAGCACTAGCAGCCGCGTTGCACGGGAGAATGTGTTAAGTGTTCATTTGTAGTAAAAACCTTAGAAATCCGTTTGTTTTCGTCATTTGTTATCAAATCGACTTAAAGCCAGATCGTCACATTGGTCGCTCTTCTCTTAAAACGGTTACATTTATTGTCTGGAAAGCTATGTCGCGTGATGCGGTATGCGGAGACACTAAAAGCACCATAGCAGAACACAGAAGAAGCTTCTAAGTTGAAGTAATAGCCAGTAAGAAGTAGTACAATCCAAGTTTTAGTTATCGATTATTGACTTTTTAGCCCGCATTGGTACCTTGGACATGAGCTAGGACCTTACGATATTGCAAGAATGGACGACTAGCAGCTGCGTGCATGGGAGAATGTGAAAATTGTTCTTATGTAGTAAACACCTGAGATATCCGTCCCTTTTCGTCATTTGTTACCAAATCGACTTAAAGCCAGATCGTTACATTGGCAGCACGTGTCTCTGAAACGGTTACATTTATCGTCTGCATGGCTATGTCGCGTGCTAAAGTATGCGGAGACACTAAAAACACCATAGTAGAACACAGAAGAACCTTCTAAGTTGATGTAACAGCCAGTAAGCAGTAGTACAATCAAGTTTTAGTTATTGGTTTTTGACTTTTTATTCTGCTATGTAATAGCCAGTAAGATGTTGTACAATTCAAGTTTTAATTATCGATTATTGAATTTTTAGCTTTTTGGTGCCTTGGACATGAGGTAGGACCTTACGATTTTGTATGAAAGGAGGATTAGCAGCCGCGATGCTCGGGACAATGTGAAAAGTGTTCATTTGTAGTAAAAACCTGAGAAATCCGTCCGTTTTCGTCATTTGTTATCAAATCGACTTTAAGCCAGTTCGTCACATTGGCCGCTCTTGTCTCTGAAACGGTTACATTTATCGTCTGGAAAGCTATGTCGCGTGCTGCGGTATGCGGAGACACTAAAAGCACCATAGTAGAGCACAGAAGATGCTTCTAAGTTCATGTAATAGCCAGTAAGAAGTAGTACAAATCAAGTTTTCGTTATCGATTATTCACTTTTCAGCCGGCTTTGGTGCCTTGTACATGAGCTAGGACCTTACGATTCTGCATGAAAGGAGGACTAGCAGCCGCGTTGCACAGGAGGAAAGTGTTCATATCTAGATAAAACCTGAGAAATCCTGCCGTTTTCGTCATTTGTTATGGAGTCGACTTAAAGTTAGATCGTCACATTATCCGCTCTTCCCTCTGAAACGGTTACATTTATAGTCTGAAAGGCTATGTCGCGTGCTGCGGTATGCGCAAGACACTAAAAGTACCATAGTTGAACACAGAAGAAGCTTCTGAGTTCATGTAATAGCCAGTAAGAAACATTACAATTCAAGTTTTAGTTATCGATTATTGACCTTTTACCCTTCCTGGGTGCCTTGGACATAAGCTAAGACCATAAGACTTTGCATGAAAGGAGCACTAGCAGCCGCGTTGCACGGGAGAATATGTTAAGTCTTCATTTGCAGTAAAAACCTTAGAAATCCGTTCGGTTTCGTCATTTGTTATCAAATCGACTTAAAGCCAGATCGTCACATTGGTCGCTCTTCTCACTGAAACGGTTACATTTATAGTCTGGAAAGCTATGTCGCGTGATGCGGTATGCAGAGACACTAAAAGCACCATAGCAGAACACAGAAGAAGCTTCTAAGTTGAAGTAATAGCCAGTAATAAGTAGTACAATGCAAGTTTTAGTTATCGATTATTGACTTTTTAGCCCGCTTTGGTATCTTGGACAGGAGCTAGGACCTTACGATATTGCAAAAATGGACGACTAGCAGCTGCGTTGCATGGGAGAATTTGAATATTTTTCTTATGTAGTAAACACCTGAGATATCCGTCCCTTTTCCTCATTTGTTATCAAATAGACTTAAAGCCAGATCGTTACATTGGCCACTCTTCTGTCTGAAACGGTTACATTTATCGTCTGCAAAGCTATGTCGCGTGCTGCCGTACGCGCAAGACACTAAAAGCACCACAGTTGAACTCAGAAGAAGCTTCTAAGTTCATGTAATAGTCAGTAAGAAACATTACAATTCAAGTTTTAGTTATCGATTATTGACCTTTTACCCTTCCTGGGTGCCTTGGACATAAGCTAAGACCATAAGACTTTGCATGAAAGGACCACTAGCAGCCGCGTTGCGCGGGAGAATGTGAAAAGTGTTCATATATAGTAAAAACCTTGAGAAATCCGTCCGTTATCGTCATTTGTTATCGAATAGAGTTAAACCAAGATCGTCACGTAGGCCGCTCTTCTCTCTGAAACGGTTACATTTATCGTCTGCAAAGCTATGTCTCATGCTGCGGTATGCGGAGACACAAAAAGCACCATAGTAGAACACAGAGGAAGCTTCTAAGTTGAAGTAATAGCCAGTAAGTAGTACAATGCAAGTTTTAGTTATCGATTACTGACTATTTAGCCGGCTTTGGTACCTTGGACATGAGCTAGGACGTTACGATTTTGCATGAAGGGAACTGTAGCAGCCGCTTTGCACGGGAGAATGTGAAAAATGTTCATATATAGTAAAAACCTGAGAATTCCCTCCGTTTCCGTCATTTGTTATCGAATCGACTTAAAGCCAGATCGTCTCATTGGTGGCTCTTCTCTCTGAAACAGTTACATTTATCGTCTGCAAAGCTATGTCGCGTGCTGCGGTATGGGCGAGACACTAAAAGCAGCATAGTAGAATACAGAAGAAGCTTCTAAGTTGTTGTAATAGACAGTAAGAAGTAGTACAATTCAAGTTTTAGTTATCGATTATTGACTTTTTATTCGGCTTTCGTGCCTTGGGCATAAGCTAGGACCTTAAGATTTTGCATGAAAGGAGGACTAGCAGCCGCGTTGCACGGGAGACTGTGAAAAGTGCTCATTTGTAGTAAAAACCTAAGAAATCCGCCCGTTTTCGTCATTTGTTGTCAAATCGACTTAAAGCCAGTTCGTCACATTGCCCGCTCTTCTCTCTGAAACGGTTACATTTATCGTCTGCAAAGCTATGTCGAGTGTTGCGGTATGCGGAGACTCTAAAAGCACCATAGTACAACACAGCAGAAGTTTCTAAGTTCATGTATTAGCCAGTAAGAAACAGTGCAATTCAAGTTTTAGTTATCGATTATTGACTTTTTAGCCGGCTTTGGTGCTTTGGTCATGAGCTAGGACCTTAAGATTTTGCATGAAAGGAGGTCTAGCAGCCGAATTGCACGGGAGAATGTGAAAACTGTTCATACGTGGTAAAAACCTGAGAAATCCTTCCGTTTTCGTCATTTGTTATCGAATCGACTTACAGCCAGATCGCCTTATTGACCGGTCCTCCCTCTGAAACGGTTACATTTATCGGCTGCTAAGCTATGTCGCAGGATGCGGTATGCGGAGACACTAAAAGCACCATACTAGAACACAGAAGAAGCTTCTAAGTTGATGTAATAGCCAGTAAGAAGTAGTACAATTCAAGTTTTCGTTAACGATTATTCACTTTTCAGCCGGCTTAGGTGCCTTGTACATGCTCTAGGACCTTAAGATTTTGCATGAAAGGAGGACTAGCAGCCGCATTGCATGGGAGAATGTGAAAATTGTTCTTATGTAGGAAACACCTGAGATATCCGTCCCTTTTCATCATTTGTTATCAAATCGACTTAAAGCCAGATCGTTACATTGGCAGCACATGTCTCTGAAACGGTTACATTTATCGTCTGGAAAGCTATGTCGCGTGATGCGGTATGCAGAGACACTAAAAGCACCATAGCAGAACACAGAAGATGCTTCTAAGTTCATGTAATAGCCAGTAAGAAGTAGTACAAATCAAGTTTTTTGTTATCGATTATTCACTTTTTAGCCGGCATTGGTGCCTTGTACATGAGCTAGGACCTTACGATTTTGCATGAAAGGAGCACTAGCAGCCGCGTTGCACGGGAGAATGTGTTAAGTGTTCATTTGTAGTAAAAACCTTAGAAATCCGTTTGTTTTCGTCATTTGTTATCAAATCGACTTAAAGCCAGATCGTCACATTGGTCGCTCTTCTCTTAAAACGGTTACATTTATTGTCTGGAAAGCTACGTCGCGTGATGCGGTATGCGGAGACACTAAAAGCACCATAGCAGAACACAGAAGAAGCTTCTAAGTTGAAGTAATAGCCAGTAAGAAGTAGTACAATCCAAGTTTTAGTTATCGATTATTGACTTTTTAGCCCGCATTGGTACCTTGGACATGAGCTAGGACCTTACGATATTGCAAGAATGGACGACTAGCAGCTGCGTGCATGGGAGAATGTGAAAATTGTTCTTATGTAGTAAACACCTGAGATATCCGTCCCTTTTCGTCATTTGTTACCAAATCGACTTAAAGCCAGATCGTTACATTGGCAGCACGTGTCTCTGAAACGGTTACATTTATCGTCTGCATGGCTATGTCGCGTGCTAAAGTATGCGGAGACACTAAAAACACCATAGTAGAACACAGAAGAACCTTCTAAGTTGATGTAACAGCCAGTAAGCAGTAGTACAATCAAGTTTTAGTTATTGGTTTTTGACTTTTTATTCTGCTATGTAATAGCCAGTAAGATGTTGTACAATTCAAGTTTTAATTATCGATTATTGAATTTTTAGCTTTTTGGTGCCTTGGACATGAGGTAGGACCTTACGATTTTGTATGAAAGGAGGATTAGCAGCCGCGATGCTCGGGACAATGTGAAAAGTGTTCATTTGTAGTAAAAACCTGAGAAATCCGTCCGTTTTCGTCATTTGTTATCAAATCGACTTTAAGCCAGTTCGTCACATTGGCCGCTCTTGTCTCTGAAACGGTTACATTTATCGTCTGGAAAGCTATGTCGCGTGCTGCGGTATGCGGAGACACTAAAAGCACCATAGTAGAGCACAGAAGATGCTTCTAAGTTCATGTAATAGCCAGTAAGAAGTAGTACAAATCAAGTTTTCGTTATCGATTATTCACTTTTCAGCCGGCTTTGGTGCCTTGTACATGAGCTAGGACCTTACGATTCTGCATGAAAGGAGGACTAGCAGCCGCGTTGCACAGGAGGAAAGTGTTCATATCTAGATAAAACCTGAGAAATCCTGCCGTTTTCGTCATTTGTTATGGAGTCGACTTAAAGTTAGATCGTCACATTATCCGCTCTTCCCTCTGAAACGGTTACATTTATAGTCTGAAAGGCTATGTCGCGTGCTGCGGTATGCGCAAGACACTAAAAGTACCATAGTTGAACACAGAAGAAGCTTCTGAGTTCATGTAATAGCCAGTAAGAAACATTACAATTCAAGTTTTAGTTATCGATTATTGACCTTTTACCCTTCCTGGGTGCCTTGGACATAAGCTAAGACCATAAGACTTTGCATGAAAGGAGCACTAGCAGCCGCGTTGCACGGGAGAATATGTTAAGTCTTCATTTGCAGTAAAAACCTTAGAAATCCGTTCGGTTTCGTCATTTGTTATCAAATCGACTTAAAGCCAGATCGTCACATTGGTCGCTCTTCTCACTGAAACGGTTACATTTATAGTCTGGAAAGCTATGTCGCGTGATGCGGTATGCAGAGACACTAAAAGCACCATAGCAGAACACAGAAGAAGCTTCTAAGTTGAAGTAATAGCCAGTAATAAGTAGTACAATGCAAGTTTTAGTTATCGATTATTGACTTTTTAGCCCGCTTTGGTATCTTGGACAGGAGCTAGGACCTTACGATATTGCAAAAATGGACGACTAGCAGCTGCGTTGCATGGGAGAATTTGAATATTTTTCTTATGTAGTAAACACCTGAGATATCCGTCCCTTTTCCTCATTTGTTATCAAATAGACTTAAAGCCAGATCGTTACATTGGCCACTCTTCTGTCTGAAACGGTTACATTTATCGTCTGCAAAGCTATGTCGCGTGCTGCCGTACGCGCAAGACACTAAAAGCACCACAGTTGAACTCAGAAGAAGCTTCTAAGTTCATGTAATAGTCAGTAAGAAACATTACAATTCAAGTTTTAGTTATCGATTATTGATCTTTTACCCTTCCTGTTTGCGTTGGACTTGATCTAGGACCTTAAGACTTTGCATGAAAGGACCACTAGCAGCCGCGTTGCGCGGGAGAATGTGAAAAGTGTTCATATATAGTAAAAACCTTGAGAAATCCGTCCGTTATCGTCATTTGTTATCGAATAGACTTAAACCAAGATCGTCACGTAGGCCGCTCTTCTCTCTGAAACGGTTACATTTATCGTCTGCAAAGCTATGTCTCATGCTGCGGTATGCGGAGACACAAAAAGCACCATAGTAGAACACAGAGGAAGCTTCTAAGTTGAAGTAATAGCCAGTAAGTAGTACAATGCAAGTTTTAGTTATCGATTACTGACTATTTAGCCGGCTTTGGTACCTTGGACATGAGCTAGGACGTTACGATTTTGCATGAAGGGAACTGTAGCAGCCGCTTTGCACGGGAGAATGTGAAAAATGTTCATATATAGTAAAAACCTGAGAATTCCCTCCGTTTCCGTCATTTGTTATCGAATCGTCTTAAAGCCAGATCGTCTCATTGGTGGCTCTTCTCTCTGAAACAGTTACATTTATCGTCTGCAAAGCTATGTCGCGTGCTGCGGTATGGGCGAGACACTAAAAGCAGCATAGTAGAATACAGAAGAAGCTTCTAAGTTGTTGTAATAGACAGTAAGAAGTAGTACAATTCAAGTTTTAGTTATCGATTATTGACTTTTTATTCGGCTTTCGTGCCTTGGGCATGAGCTAGGACCTTAAGATTTTGCATGAAAGGAGGACTAGCAGCCGCGTTGCACGGGAGACTGTGAAAAGTGCTCATTTGTAGTAAAAACCTGAGAAATCCGCCCGTTTTCGTCATTTGTTGTCAAATCGACTTAAAGCCAGTTCGTCACATTGCCCGCTCTTCTCTCTGAAACGGTTACATTTATCGTCTGCAAAGCTATGTCGAGTGTTGCGGTATGCGGAGACTCTAAAAGCACCATAGTACAACACAGCAGAAGTTTCTAAGTTCATGTATTAGCCAGTAAGAAACAGTGCAATTCAAGTTTTAGTTATCGATTATTGACTTTTTAGCCGGCTTTGGTGCTTTGGTCATGAGCTAGGACCTTAAGATTTTGCATGAAAGGAGGACTAGCAGCCGAATTGCACGGGAGAATGTGAAAACTGTTCATACGTGGTAAAAACCTGAGAAATCCTTCCGTTTTCGTCATTTGTTATCGAATCGACTTACAGCCAGATCGCCTTATTGACCGGTCCTCCCTCTGAAACGGTTACATTTATCGGCTGCTAAGCTATGTCGCAGGGTGCGGTATGCGGAGACACTAAAAGCACCATACTAGAACACAGAAGAAGCTTCTAAGTTGATGTAATAGCCAGTAAGAAGTAGTACAATTCAAGTTTTCGTTAACGATTATTCACTTTTCAGCCGGCTTAGGTGCCTTGTACATGCTCTAGGACCTTAAGATTTTGCATGAAAGGAGGACTAGCAGCCGCATTGCATGGGAGAATGTGAAAATTGTTCTTATGTAGGAAACACCTGAGATATCCGTCCCTTTTCATCATTTGTTATCAAATCGACTTAAAGCCAGATCGTTACATTGGCAGCACTTGTCTCTGAAACGGTTACATTTATCGTCTGGAAAGCTATGTCGCGTGATGCGGTATGCAGAGACACTAAAAGCACCATAGCAGAACACAGAAGAAGATTCTAAGTTGAAGTAATAGCCAGTAATAAGTAGTACAATGCAAGTTTTAGTTATCGATTATTGACTTTTTAGCCTGCTTTGGTACCTTGGACAGGAGCTAGGACCTTAGATATTTCAAAAATGGACGACTAGCAGCTGCGTTGCATGGGAGAATTTGAATATTTTTCTTATGTAATAAACACCTGAGATATCCGTCCCTTTTCCTCATTTGTTATCAAATCGACTTAAAGCCAGATCGTTACATTGGCAGCTCTTGTCTCTGAAACGGTTACATTTATCGTCTGTATAGCTATGTCGCGTGCTAAGGTATGCGGAGACACTAAAAGCACCATAGTAGAACACAGAAGAACCTTCTAAGTTGATGTAACAGCCAGTAAGCAGTAGTACAATCAAGTTTTAGTTGTTGGTTTTTGACTTTTTATTTTGCTATGTAATAGCCAGTAAGATGTATTACAATTCAAGTTTTAATTATCGATTATTGAATTTTTAGCCTTTTTTGGTGCCTTGGACATGAGCTAGGACCTTACGATTTTGTATGAAAGGAGGATTAGCAGCCGTGTTGCTCGGGACAATGTGAAAAGAATTCATATGTAGTAACAAACTGAGAAGTCCGTCCGTTTTCGTCATTCGTTATCGAATCGACTTAAGGCAAGGACATTACATTGGCCGCTCTTCTCTCTGAAACGGTTACACTTATCATCTGCAAAGCAATGTCGCGTGCTCCAGTATGCGGAGACACTAAAAGCACCTTAGTAGAACACAGAAGAAACTTCCAAGTTGATGTAATTGCCAGTAAGAAACAGTACAATTCAAGTTTTCGTTATCGATTATTGATCTTTTACCCTTCTTTGTTGCCTTGGACATGAGCTATTACCTTAAGATATTGCATGAATCGAAGTGTACCAGCCGCTTTGCGCGGGAGAATGTGAAAAGTGTTCATATATAGTAAAAACCTGAGAAATCCGTCCGTTATCGTCATTTGTTATCGAATAGACTTAAAGCAAGATCGTCACGTAGGCCGCTCTTCTCTCTGAAACGGTTACATTTATCGTCTGCAAAGCTATGTCTCATGCTGCGGTATGCGGAGACACAAAAAGCACCATAGTAGAACACAGAGGAAGCTTCTAAGTTGAAGTAATAGCCAGTAAGTAGTACAATGCAAGTTTTAGTTATCGATTACTGACTTTTTAGCCGGCTTTGGTACCTTGGACATGAGCTAGGACGTTACGATTTTGCATGAAGGGAACTGTAGCAGCCGCTTTGCACGGGAGAATGTGAAAAATGTTCATATATAGTAAAAACCTGAGAATTCCCTCCGTTTCCGTCATTTGTTATCGAATCGACTTAAAGCCAGATCGTCTCATTGGTGGCTCTTCTCTCTGAAACAGTTACATTTATCGTCTGCAAAGCTATGTCGCGTGCTGCGGTATGGGCGAGACACTAAAAGCAGCATAGTAGAACACAGAAGAAGCTTCTAAGTTGTTGTAATAGACAGTAAGAAGTAGTACAATTCAAGTTTTAGTTATCGATTATTGACTTTTTATTCGGCTTTCGTGCCTTGGGCATAAGCTAGGACCTTAAGATTTTGCATGAAAGGAGGACTAGCAGCCGCGTTGCACGGGAGACTGTGAAAAGTGCTCATTTGTAGTAAAAACCTAAGAAATCCGCCCGTTTTCGTCATTTGTTGTCAAATCGACTTAAAGCCAGTTCGTCACATTGCCCGCTCTTCTCTCTGAACCGGTTACTTTTATCGTCTGCAAAGCTATGTCGAGTGTTGCGGTATGCGGAGACTCTAAAAGCACCATAGTACAACACAGCAGAAGTTTCTAAGTTCATGTATTAGCCAGTAAGAAACAGTGCAATTCAAGTTTTAGTTATCGATTATTGACTTTTTAGCCGGCTTTGGTGCTTTGGTCATGAGCTAGGACCTTAAGATTTTGCATGAAAGGAGGACTAGCAGCCGAATTGCACGGGAGAATGTGAAAACTGTTCATACGTGGTAAAAACCTGAGATATCCGTCCCTTTTCGTCATTTGTTATCAAATCGACTTAAAGCCATATCGTTACATTGGCAGCACTTGTCTCTGAAACGGTTACATTTATCGTCTGGAAAGCTATGTCGCGTGATGCGGTATGCAGAGACACTAAAAGCACCATAGCAGAACACAGAAGAAGATTCTAAGTTGAAGTAATAGCCAGTAATAAGTAGTACAATGCAAGTTTTAGTTATCGATTATTGACTTTTTAGCCTGCTTTGGTACCTTGGACAGGAGCTAGGACCTTAGATATTTCAAAAATGGACGACTAGCAGCTGCGTTGCATGGGAGAATTTGGATATTTTTCTTATGTAATAAACACCTGAGATATCCGTCCCTTTTCCTCATTTGTTATCAAATCGACTTAAAGCCAGATCGTTACATTGGCAGCTCTTGTCTCTGAAACGGTTACATTTATCGTCTGTATAGCTATGTCGCGTGCTAAGGTATGCGGAGACACTAAAAGCACCATAGTAGAACACAGAAGAACCTTCTAAGTTGATGTAACAGCCAGTAAGCAGTAGTACAATCAAGTTTTAGTTGTTGGTTTTTGACTTTTTATTTTGCTATGTAATAGCCAGTAAGATGTATTACAATTCAAGTTTTAATTATCGATTATTGAATTTTTAGCCTTTTTTGGTGCCTTGGACATGAGCTAGGACCTTACGATTTTGTATGAAAGGAGGATTAGCAGCCGCGTTGCTCGAGACAATGTGAAAAGTGTTCATATGTAGTAACAACCTTAGAAATCCGTCAGTTTTCTTCATTTGTTATCGAATCGACTTAAAGCAAGGACGTTACATTGGCCGCTCTTCTCTCTGAAACGGTTACATTTATCGTCTGCAAAGCTATGTCGCGTGCTGCGGTATGGGCCAGACATTAAAAGCACCATGGGAGAACACAGAAAAAGCTTCTATGTTGACGTAATAGCCAGTAAGAGACAGTAAAATTCAAGTTTTAGTTATTGATTATTTACCTTTTACCTTCCTTTGGTGCCTTGGACATAAGCTAGAACCCTACGATTTTGCTTGATGGCAAGTCGAGCAGCCGCGTTGCACAGGAGAATCTGAAAAGTGTTTATATGTAGAAAAAACCTGAAAAATCCGGCCGTTTTCGTTATTTGTTATCTGTTCGACTTAAAACCAGATCGTCACACTGGCCGCTCTTCTCTCTGAAACGGTTACATTTATCGTCTGCAAAGCTATGTCACGTGCTGTGGTATGCGGAGACACAAAAAGCACCATAGTAGCACACAGAAGAAGCTTCTAAGTTGATGTAATAGCCAGTAAGAAACACTACAATTCAAGTTTTACTTATCGAATATTGACCTTTTACCCTTCTTTGGTGCATTGGCATGAGGTAGTACCTTAAGATTTTGCATGAAATGAGGACCAGCAGCCGCGTTGCACGGGAGAATGGGAAAAAAGTTCATATGTAGTAAAAACCTGAGAAATTGGGCCGTTTTCGTCATTTCTTATCAAATCGACTTAAAGCCATATCGTCACATTGGTCGCTCTTCTCTCTGAAACAGTTACATTTATCATCTGCAAAGCTGTGTCGAGTGCTGCAGTATGCGGAGACACTACAAGCACCATAGTAGAACACAAAGAACCTTCTAAGTTGAAATAATAGCCAGTAAGGAGTAGTACAATGCAAGTTTTAGTTATCGATTACTGACTTTTTAGCCGGCTTTGGTACCTTGGACATGAGCTAGGACGTTACGATTTTGCATGAATGGAGGACTAGTAGCTGCGTTGCACGGGAGAATGTGAAAAGTGTTCATGTGTAGTAAAACCTGAGATATCCGTCCATATTCGTCATTTGTTAACAAATCGATTTAAAGCCAAATCGTTACATTGGCCACTCCTCTGTCTGAAACGGTTACATTTATCGTCTGCAAAGCTATGTCGCGTGCTGCCGTATGCGCAAGACACTAAAAGCACCGCAGTTGAACACAGAAGAAACTTCTAAGTTCATGTAATAGTCAGTAAGAAACATTACAATTAAAGTTTTAGTTATCGATTATTGACCTTTTACCCTTCCTGGGTGCGTTGGACGTGATCTAGGACCTTAAGACTTTGTATGAAAGGACCACTAGCAGCCGCGTTGCACGGGAGAATGTGTTAAGTGTTCATTTGTAGTAAAAACCTTAGAAATCCGTTCGGTTTCGTCATTTGTTATCAAATCGACTTAAAGCCAGATCGTCACATTGGTCGCTCTTCTCACTGAAACGGTTACATTTATTGTCTGGAAAGCTATGTCGCTGGGTGCGGTATGCCGAGACACTAAAAGCACCATAGTAGAACACAGAAGAAGCTTCTAAGTTGAAGCAATAGCCAGTAAGAAGTAGTACAATTCAAGTTTTAGTTGTCGATTATTCACATTTTAGCCGGCTTTGGTGGCTTCGATATGACTTAGGACCTTAAGATTTTGCATGAAAGGAGGACTAGCAGCCGCGTTGCACGGGAAAATGGGAAAAGTGTTTCATATGTAGTAAAAACCTGAAAAATCCGTCCGTTTTCGTCATTTGTTATCGAATCGACTTAAAGCCACATGGTCACATTGGCCGCTCTTCTCTCTGAAACGATTACATTTATCGTCAGCGAAGCTATGACGCGTGCTGCAGTATTCGGAGTCACTAAAAGCACCATAGTAGAACACAGAAGAACTTCTAAGTTGATGTAATAGCCAGTAAGAAGTATTACAATTCAAGTTTTAGTTATCGATTGTTGACTTTTTAGTAGGCTTTGGTGATTTGGACATGAGCTATGACCTTACGATTTTGCATGAAAGGATAACTAGGAGCTGCGTTGCACGGGAGAATGTGAAAAGTGTTGATATGTAGTAAAAACCTAAGATATTCGCCCGTTTTCCTCATTTGTTATCAAACCGACTTTAAGCCAGATCGTCACTTTTGCCGCTCTTCTCTCTGAAACGGTAACATTTATCGTCTGCAGAACTATGTCGCGTGTTGCGGTATGCGGAGACACTAAAAGCACCATAGTAGAACACAAAAGCAGGTTATAAGTTGATGTAATACCCAGTAAGATGCAGTACAATTCATGTTTTAGTTATCGATTATTGACTTTTTATAATTTTTTGGGGCCTAGGGCATGAGCTAGGACCTTAAGATTTCGCATGAAAGGCGGAATATTAGCCGCGTTGCACGGGAGAATGTAAAAAGTGTTCATATGTAGTAAAAACCTGAGATATCCGGCCGTTTTCGTCATTTGTTATCGAATCGACTTAAAGCCAGATCGCCACATTGGCCGCTCTTCTCTCTGAGACGGTTACATTTATCGTCTGCAAAGCTATGTCGCGTGCTGCGGTACGCGGAGACACTAAAAGCACCATAGTACAACACAGAAGAAGCTTCTAAGTTGATGTAATAGCCAGTAATAAGTAATACAATTCACATTCTAGTTATCGATTATTCACTTTTTAGCCGGCTTTGGTGCCCTTTACATGAGCTAGGACCTTAAGATTTTGCATGAAAGGAGGACTATTAGCCGCGATGCACGGGAGAATGTGAAAAATGTTCATATGTAGTAAAAACCTGAGAAATCACTCCGTTTTCGTCATTTGTTATCGAATTGACTTAAAGCCATTTCGTCACATTTGCAGCTCTTCTCTCTGAAACGGTTACATTTATCGTCTGCAAAGCTATGTCGCGTGCTGCGGTATGTGGAGACACTAAAAGCACCATAGTAGAACACAGAAGAAGCTTCTAAGTTGAAGCAATAGCCAGTAAGAAGTAGTACAATTCAAGATTTAGTTGTCGATTATTCACTCTTTAGCCGGCTTTGGTCGCTTGGACACGACCTAGGTACTTAAGTTTTTGCATGGAAGGAGGACTAGCAGCCGCGTTACACGGGAGAATGTGAGAAGTGTCTGCAAAGCTATATCGCGTGCTGCGGTATGCGGAGACACTAAAAGCATCATAGTAGAACACAGAAGAAGCTTCTAAGTTGAAGTAATAGCCAGTAAGAAGTAGTACAATTTAAGTTTTAGTTGTCGATTATACCCTGTTTAGCCGGCTTTGGTGGCTTGGACATGACCTAGGACCTTAAGATTTTGCATGAAAGGAGGACTAGCAGCCGCGTTGCACGGGAGAATGTGAAAAGTGTTCATATGTAGTAAAACCTGAGAAATCCGTCTGTTTTCGTCATTTGTTATCATATCGACTTAGAGCCAGAACGTCACATTGGACGCTCTTCTCTCTGAAACGGTTACATTTATCGTCTGCAAAGCTATGACGCGTGCTGCGGTATGTGGAGACACTAAAAGCACCATAGTAGAACACAGAAGAAGCTTCTAAGTTGAAGCAATAGCCAGTAAGAAGTAGTACAATTCAAGTTTTAGTTGTCGATTATTCACTTTTTAGCCGGCTTTGGTGGCCTGGACATGACCTAGGACCTTAAGATTTTGCATGAAAGGAGGACTAGCAGCCGCGTTGCACGGATGAATGTGAAAAGTGTTCACATGTAGTAAAAACCTGAGAAATCCGTCTGTTTTCGTCATATGTTATCGAATCGACTTAGAGCCAGATCGTCAAATTGGCCGCTCTTCTCTCTGAAACGGTTACATTTATCGTCTGCAAAGCTATGTCGCGTGCTGCGGAATGTGCGAGACACTAAAAGCACCATAGTAGAACACAGAAAAAGCTTCTAAGTTTATGTACTAGCCAGTAAGAAGTAGTACAGTTCACGTTTAAGTTATCGATTATTGACTTTTAGGGGGCTATGGGGCATTGGACGTGAGCTAGGACCTTAAGATTTTGCATGAAAGGAGGACTAGAGGGTGCGTTGCACGGGATAATGTGAAAAGTGTTCATATGTAGTAAAAACCTGAGAAATGCGTCTGTTTTCGTCATTTGTCATCGAATCGACTTAGAGCCAGATCGTCACATTGGCCGCTCTTCTCTTTGAAACGGTTACATTTATCGTCTGCAAAGCAATGTCGCGTGCTGCGGTATGCGGAGACACTAAAAGCACCATAGTAGAACACAGAAGAAGCTTCTAAGTTGAAGCAATAGGCAGTAAGAAGTAGTACAATTTAAGTTTTAGTTGTCGATTATACACATTTTAGCCGGCTTTGGTGACTTGGACATGACCTAGGACCTTAAGATTTTGCATGAAAGGAGGACTAGCAGCCGCGTTGCACGGATGAATGTGAAAAGTGTTCACATGTAGTAAAAACCTGAGAAATCCGTCTGTTTTCGTCATTTGTTATCATATCGACTTAGAGCCAGATCGTCACATTGGCCGCTCTTCTCTCCGAAACGGTTACATTTATCTTCTGCAAAGCTATGTCGCGTGCTGCGGTATGCGGAGACACTAAAAGCACCATAGTAGAACACAGAAGAAGCTTCTAAGTTGAAGCAATAGCCAGTAAGAAGTAGTACAATTTAAGTTTTAGTTGTCGATTATACACTTTGTAGCCGGGTTTAGTGGCTTCCACATGACCTAGGACCTTAAGATTTTGCATGGAAGGAGGACTAGCAGCCGCGTTGCACGGGAGAATGTGATAAGTGTTCATATGTAGTAAAAACCTGAGAAATCCGTCTGTTTTCGACATTTGTTATCATATCGACTTAGAACCAGATCGCCACAATGGCCGCTCTTCTCTCTGAAACGGTTACTTTTATCGTCTGCAAAGCTATGACGCGTGCTGCGGTATGCGGAGACACTAAAAGCACCATAGTAGAACATAGAAGAAGCTTCTAAGTTGAAGCAATATCCAGTAAGAAGTAGTACAATTCAAGTTTTAGTTGTCGATTATTCACTTTTTAGCCGGCTTTGGTGGCTTGGACATGACCTAGGACCTTAAGATTTTGCATGAAAGGAGGACTAGCTGCCGCGTTGCACGGGAGAATGTGAAAAGTGTTCATATGTAGTAAAAACTTGAGAAATCCGTCTGTTTTCGTCATTTGTTATCAAATCGACTTAGAGCCAGATCGTCACATTGGCCGCTCTTCGCTCTGAAACCGTTACATTTATCGTCTGCAAAGTTATGTCGCGTGCTGCGGTATGCGGAGACACTAAAAGCACCATAGTAGAACACAGAAGAAGCTTCTATGTTGATGTAATAGCCAGTAAGAAGTAGTACAATTAACGTCTTATTTATCGATTATTGACTTTTTAGAAGGCTTTCGTGCCTTGGACATTGGCTAGGACCTTAAGATTTTGCATGAAAGGGCGACTAGCAGCCGCGTTGCATGGGAGAATGTGAAAAGTGTTCATATGTAGTAAAAACCTGAGAAATCCGTCTGTTTTCGTCATTTGTTATCATATCGACTTAGAGCCAGATCGTCGCAAAGGCCGCTCTTCTCTCTGAGACAGTTACATTTATCGTCTGCAAAGCTATGTCGCGTGCTGCGGTATGCGGAGACACTAAAAGCACCATAGTAGAACGCAGAAGAAGCTTCTAAGTTGAAGTAATATCCAGTAAGATGTAGTACAAATCAAGTTTTAGTTGTCGATTATTCACTTTTTAGCCGGCTTTGGTGGCTTGGATATGACCTAGGACCTTAAGATTTTGCATGAAAGGAGGACTAGCAGCCGCGTTGCACGGGAGAATGTAAAAAGTGTTCATATGTAGTAAAAACCTGAGAAATCCGTCTGTTTTCGTCATTTGTTATCATATCGACTTCGAGCCAGATCGTCACATTGGCCGTTCTTCGCTCTGAAACCGTTACATTTATCGTCTGCAAAGCTATGTCGCGTGCTGCAGTATGCGGAGACACTAAAAGCACCATAGTAGAACACAGAAGAAGCTTCTATGTTGATGTAATAGCCAGTAAGAAGTAGTACAATTCACGTCTTAGTTATCGATTGTTGACTTTTTAGTAGGCTTTGGTGATTTGGACATTGCCTAGGACCTTAAGATTTTGCATGAAAGGGCGACTAGCAGCAGCGTTGCCCGGGAGAATGTGAAAAGTGTTCATATGTAGTAAAAACCTGATAAATTCGCACGTTTTCGTCATTTGCTATCGAATCGATTGAAAGCCAGACCGTTACATTGGCCGCTCTTCTCTCTGAAACGGTTACATTTATCGTCTGCAAAGCTATGTCGTGTGCTGTGGTATGCGGAGACACTAAAAGCAAAATAGTAGAACACAGACGATGCTCCTAAGGCGAAGCAATAGCCAGTAAGAAGTAGTACAATTTAAGTTTTAGTTGTCGATTATACACTTTTTAGCCGGCTTTGGTGGCTTGGACATGACCTAGGACTTTACGATTTTGCATGAAACGGCGACTAGCAGCCGCGTTCCACGGGAGAATGTGAAAAGTGTTCATATGTAGTAGAAAACCTGATAAATCCGCACGTTTTCGTCAATTGCTATCGAATCGATTTAAAGCCAGACCGTTACATTGGCCGCTCTTCTCTCTGAAACGGTAACATTTATCGTCTGCAAAGCTATGTCGCGTGCTGCGGTATGCGGAGACACTAAAAGCACCATAGTAGAACACAGAGGAAGCTTCTAAGAGAATGTAATAGTAAGATAGAAGTAGTACTATTCAAGTTTTAGTTATCGATTATTGACTTTCCTGCCGGCTTTGGTGCCTTGGCCATGAGCTAGGACCTTAAGATTTTGCATGAAAGGGCGACTAGCAGCCGCGTTGCACGGGAGTATGTGAAAAGTGTTCATATGTAGTAAAAACCTGATAAATCCCCACGTTTTCGTCATTTGCTATCGAATCGATTTAAAGCCAGACCGTTACATTGGCCGCTCTTCTCTCTGAAACGGTAACATTTATCGTCTGTAAAGCTATGTCGCGTGCTGCGGTATGCGGAGACAGTAAAAGCACCATAGTAGAACACAGAAGAAGCTTCTAAGAGAATGTAATAGTAAGTTAGAAGTAGTACTATTCAAGTTTTAGTTATCGATTATTGACCTTTTTGCCAGCTTTTGTGCCTTGGCCATGAGCTAGGACCTTAAGATTTTGCATGAAAGGGCGACTAGCAGCCGCGTTGCACGGGAGAATGTGAAAAGTGTTCATATGTAGTAAAAACCTGAGAAATCCGTCTGTTTTCGTCATTTGTTATCATATCGACTTAGAGCCAGATCGTCACAAAGGCCGCTCTTCTCTCTGAGACAGTTACATTTATCGTCTGCAAAGCTATGTCGCGTGCTGCGGTATGCGGAGACACTAAAAGCACCATAGTAGAACGCAGAAGAAGCTTCTAAGTTGAAGTACTATCCAGTAAGATGTAGTACAAAACAAGTTTTAGTTGTCGATTATTCACTTTTTAGCCGGCTTTGGTGGCTTGGATATGACCTAGGACCTTAAGATTTTGCATGAAAGGAGGACTAGCAGCCGCGTTGCACGGGAGAATGTAAAAAGTGTTCATATGTAGTAGAAACCTGAGAAATCCGTCTGTTTTCGTCATTTGTTATCATATCGACTTCGAGCCAGATCGTCACATTGGCCGCTCTTCGCTCTGAAACCGTTACATTTATCGTCTGCAAAGCTATGTCGCGTGCTGCAGTATGCGGAGACACTAAAAGCACCATAGTAGAACACAGAAGAAGCTTCTATGTTGATGTAATAGCCAGTAAGAAGTAGTACAATTCACGTCTTAGTTATCGATTGTTGACTTTTTAGAAGGCTTTGGTGCCTTGGACATTGGCTAGGACCTTAAGATTTTGCATGAAAGGGCGACTAGCAGCAGCGTTGCCCGGGAGAATGTGAAAAGTGTTCATATGTAGTAAAAACCTGATAAATTCGCACGTTTTCGTCATTTGCTATCGAATCGATTTAAAGCCAGACCGTTACATTGGCCGCTCTTCTCTCTGAAACGGTTACATTTATCGTCTGCAAAGCTATGTCGTGTGCTGTGGTATGCGGAGACACTAAAAGCACAATAGTAGAACACAGAAGATGCTCCTAAGGCGAGGCAATAGCCAGTAAGAAGTAGTACAATTTAAGTTTTAGTTGTCGATTATTCACTTTTTAGCCGGCCTTGGTGGCTTGGACATGACCTATGACTTTACGATTTTGCATGAAACGGCGACTAGCAGCCGCGTTCCACGGGAGAATGTGAAAAGTGTTCATATGTAGTAGAAAACCTGATAAATCCGCACGTTTTCGTCATTTGCTATCGAATCGATTTAAAGCCAGACCGTTACATTGGCCGCTCTTCTCTCTGAAACGGTAACATTTATCGTCTGCAAAGCTATGTCGCGTGCTGCGGTATGCGGAGACACTAAAAGCACCATAGTAGAACACAGAAGAAGTTTCTAAGAGAATGTAATAGTAAGTTAGAAGTAGTACTATTCAAGTTTTAGTTATCGATTATTGACTTTTTTGCCGGCTTTGGTGTTTTGGCCATGAGCTAGGACCTTAAGATTTTGCATGAAAGGGCGACTAGCAGCCGCGTTGCACGGGAGACTGTGAAAAGTGTTCATATGTAGTACAAACCAGATAAATCCGTCCGTTTTCGTCATTTGTTATCGAATCGACTTTAAGCCAGATCGTCACATTGGCCGCTCTTCTCTCTGAAACGGCTACATGTATCGTCTGCAAAGCTATGTCGCGTGCTGCGGTATGCGGAGACACTAAAAGCACAATAGTAGAACACAGAAGAAGCTCCTAAGGCGAAGCAATAGCCAGTAAGAAGTAGTACAATTCAAGTTTTTGTTTTCGATTATTCACTTTTTAGCCGGCTTTGGTGGCTTGGACATGACCTATGATCTTAAGATTTTGCATGATAGAAGGTCTAGCAGCCGCGTTGCACGGAAGAATGTGAAAAGATTTCATATGTAGTAAAAACTTGAGAAATCCGTACGTTTTCGTCATTTGTTATCGAATCGACTTAAACCCAGATCGTCACATTGGACGCTCTTCTCTCTGAAATGGTTACATTTATCGTCTGCAAAGCTATGTCGCGTGCTGCGGTATGCGGAGCCCCCTAAAGCACCATAGTAGAACACAGAAGAAGCTTCTAAGAGAATGTAATAGTAAGATAGAAGTAGTACTATTCAAGTTTTAGTTATCGATTATTGACTTTTTTGCCGGCTTTGGTGCCTTGGCCATGAGCTAGGACCTTAAGATTTTGCATGAAAGGGCGACTAGCAGCCGCGTTGCACGGGAGTATGTGAAAAGTGTTCATATATAGTAAAAACCTGATAAATCCCCACGTTTTCGTCATTTGCTAACGAATCGATTTAAAGCCAGACCGTTACATAGGCCGCTCTTCTCTCTGAAACGGTAACATTTATCGCCTGTAAAGCTATGTCGCGTGCTGCGGTATGCGGAGACACTAAAAGCACCATAGTAGAACACAGAAGAAGCTTCTAAGAGAATGTAATAGTAAGTTAGAAGTAGTACTATTCAAGTTTTAGTTATCGATTATTGACCTTTTTGCCAGCTTTCGTGCCTTGGCCATGAGCTAGGACCTTAAGATTTTGCATGAAAGGGCGACTAGCAGCCGCGTTGCACGGGAGAATGTGAAAAGTGTTCATATGTAGTACAAACCTGATAAATCCGTCCGTTTTCGTCACTTGTTATCGAATCGACTTAAAGCCAGATCGTCACATTGGACGCTTTTCTCTCTGAGACGGTTACTTTTATCGTCTGCAAAGCTATGTCGCGTTTTGCGGTATGCGGAGACACTAAAAGCACGATACTGGAACACAGAAGAAGCTTCTAAGTTGAAGCAATAGCCAGTAAGAAGTAGTAAAATTCAAGTTTCAGTTGTGGATTAGTCACTTTTTAGCCGGCTTTGGTGGCTTGGATATGACCTAGGACCTTAAGATTTTGCATGAAAGGAGGACTAGCACCCGCGTTGCACTGGAGAATGTGAAATGTGTTCATATGTAGTAAAAACCTGAGATATCCGTCTGTTTTCGTCATTTGTTATCATATCGACTTCGAGTCATATCGTCACATTGGCCGCTCTTCGGTCTGAAACGGTTACATTTATCGTCTGCAAAGCTATGTCGCGTGCTGCGGTATGCGGAGACACTAAAACCACCATAGTAGAACCCAGAAGAAGCTTCTATGTTGATGTAATAGCCAGTAAGAAGTAGTACAATTCACGTCTTAGTTATCGATTATTGACTTTTTACAAGACTGTAGTGCCTTGGACATTGGCTAGGACCTTAAGATTTTGCATGAAAGGACGACTAGCATCGGCGTTGCACGGGAGAATGTGAAAAGTGTTCATATGTAGTAAAAACCTGATAAATCCGCACATTTTCGTCATTTGCTATCGAATCGATTTAAAGCCAGACCGTTACATTGGCCGCTCTTCTCTCTGAAACGGTAACATTTATCGTCTGCAAAGCTATGTCGCGTGCTGCAGTATGCGGGGACACTAAAAGCACCATAGCAGAACACAGAAGAAGCTTCTAATTTGAAGCAATAGCCAATAAGAAGTAGTACAATTCAAGTTTTAGTTGTGGATTATTCACTTTTTAGCCGGCTTTTGTGGCTTGGATATGACCTAGGACCTTAAGATTTTGCATGAAAGGAGGACTAGCAGCCGCGTTGCACGGGAGAATGTGAAAAGGGTTCATATGTAGTAAAAGCCTGAGAAATCCGTCCGTTTTCGTAATTTGTTATCGAATCGACTTAAAGCCAGATCGTCACATTGGCCGCTTTTCTCTCTGAGACGGTTACATTTTTCGTCTGCAAAGCTATGTCGCGTGCTGCGGTATGCGGAGACACTGAAAAGGACCATAGTAGAACACAGAAGAATCTTCTAAGTTGAAGCAATAGCCAGTAAGAAGCAGTACAATTCAAGTTTTGGTTATCTATTATTGATTTTTCGCCGGCCTTGGTGCCTTGGACATGAGGTGGAACTTTAAGATTTTGCATGAAGGGAGGACTAGCAGCCGCGTTGCACGGGAGAATGTAAAAAGGGTTCATATGTAGTAAAAACCTGAGAAATCCGTCCGTTTTCGTCATTTGTTATCGAATCGACTTAAAGCAAGATCGTCACATTGGCCGCTTTTCTCTCTGAGACGGTTACATTTATCGTCTGCAAAGCTACGTCGCGTGCTGCGGTATGCGGAGACACTAAAAGCACCATAGTAGAACACAGAAGAAGCTTCTAAGTTGAAGTAATAGCCAGTAAGAAGTAGTACAATTGAAGTTTTAGTTGTCGATTATTCACTTTTTAGCCGGCTTTGGTGGCTTGGACATGACCTAAGACCTCGCGATTTTGCATGAAAGGAGGACTAGCAGCCGCGTTGCACGGGAGAATGTGAAAAGTGTTCATATGTAGTAAAAACCTGAGAAATCCGTCCGTTTTCGTCATTTGTTATCGAATCGACTTAAAGCCAGATCGTCACTTTGGCCGCTTTTCTCTCTGAGACGGTTACATTTATCGTCTGCAAAGCTATGTCGCGTGCTGCGGTATGCGGAGACACTAAAAGCACCATAGTAGAACACAGAGGAAGCTTCTAAGTTGAAGCAATAGCCAGTAAGAAGCAGTACAATTCACGTTTTGGATATCGATTATTGATTTTTAGACGGCTTTGGTGCCTTGGACATGAGGTGGAACATTAAGATTTTGCATGAAAGGAAAACTAGCAGCCGCGTTGCACGCGAGAATGTGAAAAGTGTTCATATGTAGTAAAAACCTGAGAAATCCGTCCGTTTTCGTCATTTGTTAGCGAATCGACTTAAAGCAAGATCGTCACATTGGCCGCTTTTCTCTCTGAGACGGTTACATTTATCGTCTGCAAAGCTACGTCGCGTGCTGCGGTATGCGGAGACACTAAAAGCACCATAGTAGAACACAGAAGAAGCTTCTAAGTTGAAGTAATAGCCAGTAAGAAGTAGTACAATTGAAGTTTTAGTTGTCGATTATTCACTTTTTAGCCGGCTTTGGTGGCTTGGACATGACCTAAGACCTCGCGATTTTGCATGAAAGGAGGACTAGCAGCCGCGTTGCACGGGAGTATGTGAAAAGTGTTCATATGTAGTAAAAACCTGAGAAATCCGTCCGTTTTCGTCATTTGTTATCGAATCGACTTAAAGCCAGATCGTCACATTGGCCGCTTTTCTCTCTGAGACGGTTACATTTATCGTCTGCAAAGCTATGTCGCGTGCTGCGGTATGCGGAGACACTAAAAGCACCATAGTAGAACACAGAGGAAGCTTCTAAGTTGAAGCAATAGCCAGTAAGAAGCAGTACAATTCACGTTTTGGTTATCGATTATTGATTTTTAGACGGCTTTGGTGCCTTGGACATGAGGTGGAACATTAAGATTTTGCATGAAAGGAAAACTAGCAGCCGCGTTGCACGCGAGAATGTGAAAAGTGTTCATATGTAGTAAAAACCTGAGAAATCCGTCCGTTTTCGTCATTTGTTATCGAATCGATTTAAAGCCAGATCGTCTCATTGGCCGCTCTTCTCTCTGAAACGGTTACTTTTATTGTGTGGACAGCTATGTCGCGTGCTGCGGAATGCGGAGACATCAAAAGCACCATAGTAGAACACAGAAGAAGCTTCGAAGTTGAAGCAATACCCAGTAAGGAGGAGTACAATTCAAGTTTTGGTTATCGATTATTGATTTTTAGGCGGCTTTGGTGCCTTGGACATGAGGTGGAACATTAAGATTTTGCATGAAAGGAGGACTAGCAGTCCCGTTGCACGGGAGAATGAGAGAAGTAAAAACCTGAGAAATCCGTCCGTTTTCGTCATTTGTTATCGAATCGACTTAAAGCCAGATCGTCACATTGGCCACTTTTCTCTCTGAGACGGTTACATTTATCGTCAGCAAAGCTATGTCGCGTGCTGCAGTATGCGGAGACACTAAAGGCACCATAGTAGAACCCAGAAGAATCTTCTAAGTTGAAGCAATAGCCAGTAAGAAGCAGTACAATTCACGTTTTGGTTATCGATTACTGATTTTTAGACGGCTTTGGTGCCTTGGACATGAGGTGGAACCTTAAGATTTTGCATGAAAGGAGGACTAGCAGTCCCGTTGCACGGGAGAATGAGAGAAGTAAAAACCTGAGAAATCCGTCCGTTTTCGTCATTTGTTACCGAATCGACTTAAAGCCAGGTCGTCACATTGGGCACGCTTCTTTCTGAATCGGTTACATTTATCGTCTGCAAAGCTATGTCGCGTGCTGCGGTATGCGGAGACACTAAAAGCACCATAGTAGAACACAGAGGAAGCTTCTAAGTTGAAGTAATAGCCAGTAAGAAATAGTACAATTGAAGTTTTAGTTGTCGATTATTCACTTTTTAGCCGGCTTTGGTGGCTTGGACATGACCTAGGACCTTCAGATTTTGCATGAAAGGAGGACTAGCAGCCGCGTTGAACGGGAGATTGTGAAAAGTGTTCATATGTAGTAAAAACCTGAGAAATCTGTCCGTTTTCGTCATTTGTTATCGAATCGACTTAAAGCCAGATCGTCACATTGGCCGCTTTTCTCTCTGAGACGGTTACATTTATCGTCTGCAAAGCTATGTCGCGGGCTGCGGTATGCGGAAACACTAAAAGCACCATAGTAGAACACAGAAGACACTTCTAAGTTGAAGCAATAGTCAGTAAGAAGCAGTACAATTCTAGTTTTGGTTATCGATTATTGATTTTTAGACGGCTTTGGTGACGTGGACATGAGGTGGAACATTAAGATTTTGCATGAAAGAAAACTAGCAGCCACGAAACACGCGAGAATGTGAAAAGTGTTCATATGTTATAAAAACCTGAGAAATCCGTCCGTTTTCGTCATTTGTTATCGAATCGACTTTAAGCCAGATCGTCACATTAGCCGCTTTTCTCTCTGAGACGGTTACATTTTTCGTCTGCAAAGCTATGTCGCGTGCTGCGGTATGAGGAGACACTAAAAGCACCATAGTAGAACACAGAAGAAGCTTCTAAGTTGAAGCAATAGACAGTAAGAAGCAGTACAATTCAAGTTTTGGTTATCGATTATTGATTTTTAGCCGGCTTTGGTGCGTTGGACATGAGGTGGAACCTTAACATTTTGCATGAAAGTAGGACTAGCAGCCGCGTTGCACGGGAGAATGTGAAAAGTGTTCATATGTAGTAAAAACCTGAGAAATCCGTCCGTTTTCGTCATTTGTTATCGAATCGACTTAAAGCCAGATCGTCACATTGGCTGCTTTTCTCTCTGAGACGGTTACATTTATCGTCTGCAAAGCTATGTCGCGTACTGCGGTATGCGGAGACACTAAAAGCACCATAGTAGAACACAGAAGAAGCTTCGAAGTTGAAGCAATAGCCAGTAAGAAGCTGTCCAATTCAAGTTTTGGTTATCGATTATTGATTTTTGGCCGGCTTTGGTGCCTTGGACATAAGGTGGAATCTTAAGATTTCTCATGAAAGGAGGACTAGCAGCCGCGTTGCACGGGAGAATGTGAAAAGGGTTCATATGTAGTAAAAACCTGAGAAATCCGTCCGTTTTCGTCATTTGTTATCGAATCGACTTAAAGCCAGATCGTCACATTGGCCGCTCTTCTCTCTGAATCGGTTGCATTTATCGTCTGCAAAGCTATGTCGCGTGCTGCGGTATGCGGAGACACTAAAAGCACCATAGTAGAACACAGAAGAAGCTTCTAAGTTGAAGCGATAGCCAGTAAGAAGTAGTACAATTCAAGTTTTAGTTGTCGAATATTCACTCTTTAGCCGGCTTTGGTGGCTTGGACATGACCTAGGACCTTAACATTTTGCATGAAAGGAGGACTAGCAGCCGCGTTGCACGGGAGAATGTGTAAAGGGTTCATATGTAGTAAAAACCTGAGAAATCCGTCCGTTATCGTCATTTGTTATCGAATCAACTTAAAGCCAGATCGTCACTTTGGCCGCTTTTCTCTATGAGACGGTTACATTTATCGTCTGCAAAGCTATGTCGCCTGCTGCGGTATGCAGAGACACTAAAAGCACCATAGTAGAACACAGAAGAAGCTTCTAAGTTGATGTAATAGCCAGTAAGAAGTAGTACAATTCAATTTTTAGTTGTCGATTATTCACTTTTTAGCCGGCTTTGGTGGCTTGGACATGACCTAGGACCTTAAGATTTTGCATGGAAGGGGGACTAGCAGCCGCGTTGCACGGGAGAATGTGAAAAGTGTTCATATATAGTAAACACCTGAGAAATCCGTCCGTTTTCGTCATTTGTTATCGATTCGACTTAAAGCCAGATCGTCACATTGGCCGCTTTTCTCTCTGAGACGGTTACGTTTATAGTCTGCAAAGCTATGTCGCGTGCTGCGGTATGTGGAAACACTAAAAGCACCATAGTAGAAGACATAAGAAGCTTCTAAGTTGAAGCAATATTCAGTAAGAAGCAGTACAATTCAAGTTTTGGTTATCGATTATTGACTTTTACCCGGCTTTGGTGGCTTGCACATGACCTAGGACCTTAAGATTTTGCATGAAAGGAGGACTAGCAGCCGCGTTGCACGAGAGAATGTGAAAAGGGTTCATATGTAGTAAAAACCTGAGAAATCCGACCGTTTTCGTCATTTGTTATCGAATCGACACAAAGCCAGATCGTGACATTGGCCGCTTTTCTCTCTGAGACGGTTACATTTATCGTCTGCAAAGATATGTCGCGTGCTGCGGTATGCGGAAACACTAAAAGCACCATAGTAGAACACAGAAGAAGCTTCTAAGTTGAAGCAATAGCCAGTAAGAAGAAGTACAATTCAAGTTTTGGTTATCGATTATTGATATGTAGCCCGCTTTGGTGCCTTGGACATGAGGTGGAACATTAAGATTTTGCATGAAAGGAGGACTAGCAGTCCCGTTGCACGGGAGAATGAGAGAAGTAAAAACCTGAGAAATCCGTCCGTTTTCGTCATTTGTTATCGAATCGACTTAAAGCCAGATCGTCACATTGGCCACTTTTCTCTCTGAGACGGTTACATTTATCGTCAGCAAAGCTATGTCGCGTGCTGCAGTATGCGGAGACACTAAAGGCACCATAGTAGAACCCAGAAGAATCTTCTAAGTTGAAGCAATAGCCAGTAAGAAGCAGTACAATTCACGTTTTGGTTATCGATTACTGATTTTTAGACGGCTTTGGTGCCTTGGACATGAGGTGGAACCTTAAGATTTTGCATGAAAGGAGGACTAGCAGTCCCGTTGCACGGGAGAATGAGAGAAGTAAAAACCTGAGAAATCCGTCCGTTTTCGTCATTTGTTACCGAATCGACTTAAAGCCAGGTCGTCACATTGGGCACGCTTCTTTCTGAATCGGTTACATTTATCGTCTGCAAAGCTATGTCGCGTGCTGCGGTATGCGGAGACACTAAAAGCACCATAGTAGAACACAGAGGAAGCTTCTAAGTTGAAGTAATAGCCAGTAAGAAATAGTACAATTGAAGTTTTAGTTGTCGATTATTCACTTTTTAGCCGGCTTTGGTGGCTTGGACATGACCTAGGACCTTCAGATTTTGCATGAAAGGAGGACTAGCAGCCGCGTTGAACGGGAGATTGTGAAAAGTGTTCATATGTAGTAAAAACCTGAGAAATCTGTCCGTTTTCGTCATTTGTTATCGAATCGACTTAAAGCCAGATCGTCACATTGGCCGCTTTTCTCTCTGAGACGGTTACATTTATCGTCTGCAAAGCTATGTCGCGGGCTGCGGTATGCGGAAACACTAAAAGCACCATAGTAGAACACAGAAGACACTTCTAAGTTGAAGCAATAGTCAGTAAGAAGCAGTACAATTCTAGTTTTGGTTATCGATTATTGATTTTTAGACGGCTTTGGTGACGTGGACATGAGGTGGAACATTAAGACTTTGCATGAAAGAAAACTAGCAGCCACGAAACACGCGAGAATGTGAAAAGTGTTCATATGTTATAAAAACCTGAGAAATCCGTCCATTTTCGTCATTTGTTATCGAATCGACTTTAAGCCAGATCGTCACATTAGCCGCTTTTCTCTCTGAGACGGTTACATTTTTCGTCTGCAAAGCTATGTCGCGTGCTGCGGTATGAGGAGACACTAAAAGCACCATAGTAGAACACAGAAGAAGCTTCTAAGTTGAAGCAATAGACAGTAAGAAGCAGTACAATTCAAGTTTTGGTTATCGATTATTGATTTTTAGCCGGCTTTGGTGCGTTGGACATGAGGTGGAACCTTAACATTTTGCATGAAAGTAGGACTAGCAGCCGCGTTGCACGGGAGAATGTGAAAAGTGTTCATATGTAGTAAAAACCTGAGAAATCCGTCCGTTTTCGTCATTTGTTATCGAATCGACTTAAAGCCAGATCGTCACATTGGCTGCTTTTCTCTCTGAGACGGTTACATTTATCGTCTGCAAAGCTATGTCGCGTACTGCGGTATGCGGAGACACTAAAAGCACCATAGTAGAACACAGAAGAAGCTTCGAAGTTGAAGCAATAGCCAGTAAGAAGCTGTCCAATTCAAGTTTTGGTTATCGATTATTGATTTTTGGCCGGCTTTGGTGCCTTGGACATAAGGTGGAATCTTAAGATTTCTCATGAAAGGAGGACTAGCAGCCGCGTTGCACGGGAGAATGTGAAAAGGGTTCATATGTAGTAAAAACCTGAGAAATCCGTCCGTTTTCGTCATTTGTTATCGAATCGACTTAAAGCCAGATCGTCACATTGGCCGCTCTTCTCTCTGAATCGGTTGCATTTATCGTCTGCAAAGCTATGTCGCGTGCTGCGGTATGCGGAGACACTAAAAGCACCATAGTAGAACACAGAAGAAGCTTCTAAGTTGAAGCGATAGCCAGTAAGAAGTAGTACAATTCAAGTTTTAGTTGTCGAATATTCACTCTTTAGCCGGCTTTGGTGGCTTGGACATGACCTAGGACCTTAACATTTTGCATGAAAGGAGGACTAGCAGCCGCGTTGCACGGGAGAATGTGTAAAGGGTTCATATGTAGTAAAAACCTGAGAAATCCGTCCGTTATCGTCATTTGTTATCGAATCAACTTAAAGCCAGATCGTCACTTTGGCCGCTTTTCTCTATGAGACGGTTACATTTATCGTCTGCAAAGCTATGTCGCCTGCTGCGGTATGCAGAGACACTAAAAGCACCATAGTAGAACACAGAAGAAGCTTCTAAGTTGATGTAATAGCCAGTAAGAAGTAGTACAATTCAATTTTTAGTTGTCGATTATTCACTTTTTAGCCGGCTTTGGTGGCTTGGACATGACCTAGGACCTTAAGATTTTGCATGGAAGGGGGACTAGCAGCCGCGTTGCACGGGAGAATGTGAAAAGTGTTCATATATAGTAAACACCTGAGAAATCCGTCCGTTTTCGTCATTTGTTATCGATTCGACTTAAAGCCAGATCGTCACATTGGCCGCTTTTCTCTCTGAGACGGTTACGTTTATAGTCTGCAAAGCTATGTCGCGTGCTGCGGTATGTGGAAACACTAAAAGCACCATAGTAGAAGACATAAGAAGCTTCTAAGTTGAAGCAATATTCAGTAAGAAGCAGTACAATTCAAGTTTTGGTTATCGATTATTGACTTTTACCCGGCTTTGGTGGCTTGCACATGACCTAGGACCTTAAGATTTTGCATGAAAGGAGGACTAGCAGCCGCGTTGCACGAGAGAATGTGAAAAGGGTTCATATGTAGTAAAAACCTGAGAAATCCGACCGTTTTCGTCATTTGTTATCGAATCGACACAAAGCCAGATCGTGACATTGGCCGCTTTTCTCTCTGAGACGGTTACATTTATCGTCTGCAAAGATATGTCGCGTGCTGCGGTATGCGGAAACACTAAAAGCACCATAGTAGAACACAGAAGAAGCTTCTAAGTTGAAGCAATAGCCAGTAAGAAGAAGTACAATTCAAGTTTTGGTTATCGATTATTGATATGTAGCCCGCTTTGGTGCCTTGGACATGAGGTGGAACCTTAAGATTTTGCATGAAAGGAGGACTAGCAGCCGCGTTGCACGGGAGAATGTGAAAAGTGTTCATATGTAGTAAAAACCTGAGAAATCCGTCCGTTTTCGTCATTTGTTATCGAATCGACTTAAAGCCAGATCGTCACATTGGCCGCTTTTCTCTCCGAGACGGTTACATTTATCGTCTGCAAAGCTATGTCGCGTGCTGCGGTATGCGGAGACAACTAAAAGCACCATAGTAGAACACAGAAGAAGCTTCTAAGTTGAAGCAATAGCCAGTAAGAAGTAGTAGAATTCAAGTTTTAGTTGTCGATTATTCACTCTTTAGCCGGCTTTGGTGGCTTGGACATGACCTAGGACCTTAAGATTTTGCATGAAAGGAGGACTAGCAGCCGCGTTGCACGGGAGTATGTGAAAAGGGTTCATATGTAGTAAAAACCAGAGAAATCCGCCCGTTATCGTCATTTGTTATCGAATCGACTTAAAGCCAGATAGTCACATTGGCCGCTTTTCTCTATGAGACGGTTACATTTATCGTCTGCAAAGCTATGTCGCCTGCTGCGGTATGCAGAGACTCTAAAAGCACCATAGTGGAATACAGAAGAAGCTTCTAAGTTGAAGTAATAGCCAGTAAGAAGTAGTACAATTCAAGTTTTAGTTGTCGATTGTTCACTTTTTAGCCGGCTTTGGTGGCTTGGACATGACCTAGGACCTTACGATTTTGCATGAAAGGAGGACCAGCAGCCGCGTTGCACGGGAGAATGTGAAAAGTGTTCATATGTAGTAAAAACCTGAGAAATCCGACCGTTTTCGTCATTTGTTATCGAATCGACTTAAAGCCAGATCGTCACATTGGCCGCTCTTCTCTCTGAATCGGTTGCATTTATCGTCTGCAAAGCTATGTCGCGTGCTGCGGTATGCGGAGACACTAAAAGCACCATAGTAGAACACAGAAGAAGCTTCTAAGTTGATGTAATAGCCAGTAAGAAGTAGTACAATTCAATTTTTAGTTGTCGATTATTCACTTTTTAGCCGGCTTTGGTGGCTTGGACGTGACCTAGGACCTTAAGATTTTGCATGAAAGGATGACTAGCAGCCGCGTTGCACGGGAGAATGTGAAATGTGTTCATATGTAGTAAAAACCTGAGAAATCCGTCCGTTTTCGTCATATGTTATCGAATCAAAGCCAGATCGTCACATTGGCCGCTTTTCTCTCTGAGACGGTTACATTTATCGTCTGCAAAGCTATGTCGCGTGCTGCGGTATGCGGAGACTCTAAAAGCACCATAGTAGAACACAGAAGAAGCTTCTAAGTTGAAGCAATAGCCAGTAATAAGCAGTACATTTCAAGTTTTGGTTATCGATTATTGACTTTTACCCGGCTTTGGTGGCTTGCATATGACATAGGACCTTAAGATTTTGCATGAAAGGAGGACTAGCAGCCGCGTTGCACGGGAGAGTGTAAAAAGGGTTCATATGTAGTAAAAACCTGAGAAATCCGTCCGTTTTCGACATTTGTTATCGAATCGACTTACAGCCAGATCGTCACATTGGCCGCTCTTCTCTCTGAATCGGTTACATTTATCGTCTGCAAAGCTATGTCGCGTGCTGCGGTATGCGGAGACACTAAAAGCACAATAGTAGAACACAGGAGAAGCTTCTAAGTTCAAGCAATAGCCAGCAAGAAGTAGTACAATTCAAGTTTTAGTGTTCGATTATTCACTCTTTAGCCGGCTTTAGTGGCTTGGACACGACCTAGGACCTTAAGATTTTGCATGAAAGGAGGACTAGCAGCCGCGTTGCACGGGAGTATGTGAAAACGGTTTATATGTAGTAAAAACCTGAGAAATCCGTCCGTTTTCGTCATTTGTTATCGAATCGACTTAAAGCCAGATCGTCCCATTGGCCGCTTTTCCCTATGAGACGGTTACATTTATCGTCTGCAGAGCTATGTCGAAGGCTGCGGTATGCAGAGACACTAAAAGCACCATAGTAGAACACAGAAGAAGCTTCTAAGTTGAAGTAATAGCCAGTAAGAAGTAGTACAATTGAAGTTTTAGTTGTCGATTATTCACTTTTTAGCCGGCTTTGGTGGCTTGGACATGACCTAGGACCTTAGGATTTTGCATGAAAGGAGGACTAGCAGCCCCGTTGCACGGCAGAATGTGAAAAGTGTTCATATATAGTAAACACCTGAGAAATCCGTCCGTTTTCGTCATTTGTTATCGAATCGACTTAAAGCCAGATCGTCACATTGGCCGCTTTTCTCTCTGAGACGGTTACATTTTTCGTCTGCAAAGCTGTGTCGCGTGCTGCGGTATGCGGAGACACTAAAAGCACCATAGTAGAACACAGAAGAACTTCTAAGTTGAAGCAATAGCCAGTAAGAAGCAGTACAATTCAAGTTTTAGTTATCGATTATTGATTTTTAGGGGGCTTTGGTGTCTTGGACATAAGGTGGAATCTTAAGATATTGCTTGAAAGGAGGACTAGCAGCCGCGTTGCACGGGAGAATGTGAAAAGTGTTCATATGTAGTAAAAACCTGAGAAATCCGTCCGTTTTCGTCATTTGTTATCGAATCGACTTAAAGCCAGATCGTCACATTGGCCGCTTTTCTCTCTGAGACGGTTACATTTATCGTCTGCAAAGCTATGTCGCGTGCTGCGGTGTGCGAAGACACTAAAAGCACCATAGTAGAACACAGAAGATGCTTCTAAGTTGAAGCAATAGCCAGTAAGAAGTAGTAGAATTCAAGTTTTAGTTGTCGATTATTCACTCGTTAGCCGGCTTTGGTGGCTTGGACATGACCTAGGACCTTAAGATTTTGCATGAAAGGAGGACTAGCAGCCGCGTTGCACGGGAGAATGTGAAAAGGGTTCATATGTAGTAAAAACCTGAGAAATCCGTCCGTTATCGTCATTTAATATCGAAACAACTTAAAGCCAGATCGTCACATTGGCCGCTTTTCTCTATGAGACGGTTACATTTATCGTCTGCAAAGCTATGTCGCGTGCCGCGGTATGCGGAAACACTAAAAGCACCATAGTAGAACACATAAGAAGCTTCTAAGTTGAAGCAATACTCAGTAAGAAGTAGTACAATTCAAGTTTTGGTTATCGTTTATTGACTTTTACCCGGCTTTGCTGGCTTGCACATGACCTAGGACCTTAAGATTTTGCATGAAAGGAGGACTAGCAGCCGCGTTGCACGGGAGAATGTGAAAAGGGTTCATATGTAGTAAAAAACCTGAGAAATCCGTCCGTTTTCGTCATTTGTTATCGAATCGACTTAAAGCCAGATCGTCACATTGGCCGCTTTTCTCTCTGAGACGGTTACATTTTTCGTCTGCAAAGCTATGTCGCGTGCTGCGGTATGCGGAGACTCTAAAAGCACCATAGTAGAACACAGAAGAAGCTTCTAAGTTGAAGCAATAGCCAGTAAGAAGCAGTACAATTCAAGTTTTGGTTATCGATTATTGATTTTTGGCCGGCTTTGGTGCCTTGGACATAAGGTGGAATCTTAAGATTTTCATGAAAGGAGGACTAGCAGCCGCGTTGCACGGGAGAATGTGAAAAGGGTTCATATGTAGTAAAAACCTGAGATATCCGTCCGTTTTCGTCATTTGTTATCGAAACGACTTAAAGCCAGATCGTCACATTGGCCGCTCTTCTCTCTGAGTCGGTTACATTTATCGTCTGCAAAGCTATGTCGCGTGCTGCGGTATGCGGAGACACTAAAAGCACCATAGTAGAACACAGAAGAAGCTTCTAAGTTGAACCAATAGCCAGTAAGAAGCAGTCCAATTCAAGTTTTGGTTATCGATTATTGAACTTTGGCCGTCTTTGGTGCCTTGGACATAAGGTGGAATCTTAAGATTTTGCATTATAGGAGGACTAGCAGCCGCGTTGCACGGGAGAATGTGAAAAGGGTTCATATGTAGTAAAAACCTGAGAAATCCGTCCGTTTCCGTCATTTTTTATCGAATCGACTTAAAGCCAGATCGTCACATTGGCCGCTCTTCTCTCTGAATCGGTTACATTTATCGTCTGCAAAGCGATGTCGCGTGCTGCGGTATGCTGAGACACTAAATGCACCATAGTAGAACACAGAAGAAGCTTCTAAGTTGAGGCAATAGCCAGTAAGATGTAGTAGAATTCAAGTTTTAGTTGTCGATTATTCACTCTTTAGCCGGCTTCGGTGGCTTGGACATGACCTAGGACCTTAAGATTTTGCATGAAAGGAGGACTAGCAGCCGCGTTGCACGGGAGTATGTGAAAAGGGTTCATATGTAGTAAAAACCTGAGAAATCCGTCCGTTATCGTCATTTCTTATCGAATCGACTTAAAGCCAGATCGTCACATTGGCCGCTTTTCTCTCTGAGACGGTTACATATATCGTCTGCAAAGCTATGTCGCGTGATGCGGTATGCGGAGACTCTAAAAGCACCATAGTAGAACACAGAATAAGCTTCTAAGTTGAAGTAATAGCCAGTAAGAGGTAGTACAATTCAAGTTTTAGTTGTAGATTGTTCACTTTTTAGCCGGCTTTGGTGGCTAGGACATGACCTAGGACCCTAAGATTTAGCATGAAAGGAGGACTAGCAGCCGCGTTGCACGGGAGAATGTGAAAAGGGTTCATATGTAGTAAAAACCTGAGATATCCGTCCGTTTTCGTCATTTGTTATCGAAACGACTTAAAGCCAGATCGTCACATTGGCCGCTCTTCTCTCTGAGTCGGTTACATTTATCGTC
The DNA here is from genome assembly GCF_023897955.1 of Schistocerca gregaria. NCBI lineage: Eukaryota > Metazoa > Arthropoda > Insecta > Orthoptera > Acrididae > Schistocerca > Schistocerca gregaria. Next base: position 3,063,987 of record NW_026061738.1, on the reverse strand, counting down.
TGCAAAGCTATGTCGCGTGGTGCGGTATGCGGAGACACTAAAAGCACCATAGTTGAACACAGAAGAAGCTTCTAAGTTGAACCAATAGCCAGTAAGAAGCAGTCCAATTCAAGTTTTGGTTATCGATTATTGAACTTTGGCCGTCTTTGGTGCCTTGGACATAAGGTGGAATCTTAAGATTTTGCATTATAGGAGGACTAGCAGCCGCGTTGCACGGGAGAATGTGAAAAGGGTTCATATGTAGTAAAAACCTGAGAAATCCGTCCGTTTCCGGCATTTTTTATCGAATCGACTTAAAGCCAGATCGTCACATTGGCCGCTCTTCTCTCTGAATCGGTTACATTTATCGTCTGCAAAGCGATGTCGCGTGCTGCGGTATGCTGAGACACTAAATGCACCATAGTAGAACACAGAAGAAGCTTCTAAGTTGAGGCAATAGCCAGTAAGATGTAGTAGAATTCAAGTTTTAGTTGTCGATTATTCACTCTTTAGCCGGCTTCGGTGGCTTGGACATGACCTAGGATCTTAAGATTTTGCATGAAAGGAGGACTAGCAGCCGCGTTGCACGGCAGAATGTGAAAAGTGTTCATATGTAGTAAAAACCTGAGAAATCCGTCCGTTATCGTCATTTGTTATCGAATCGACTTAAAGCCAGATCGTCACATTGGCCGCTTTTCTCTCTGAGACGGTTACATATATCGTCTGCAAAGCTATGTCGCGTGATGCGGTATGCGGAGACTCTAAAAGCACCATAGTAGAACACAGAAGAAGCTTCTAAGTTGAAGTAATAGCCAGTAAGAGGTAGTACAATTCAAGTTTTAGTTGTAGATTGTTCACTTTTTAGCCGGCTTTGGTGGCTAGCACATGACCTAGGACCTTAAGATTTAGCATGAAAGGAGGACTAGCAGCCGTGTTGCACGGGAGAATGTGAAAAGTTTTCATATTTAGCAAAAACCTGAGAAATCCGTCCGTTTTCGTCATTTGTTATCGAATCGACGTAAAGCCAGATCGTCACATTGGCCGCTTTTCTCTCTGAGACGGTTACATTTATCGTCTGCAAAGCTATGTCGCGTGCTGCGGTATGCGGAGACTCTAAAAGCACCATAGTAGAACACAGAAGAAGCTTCTAAGTTGAAGGAATCGCCAGTAAGTAGCAGTACAATTCAAGTTTTGGTCATCGATTATTGATTTTTAGTCGGCTTTGGTGCCTTGGACATGACGTGGAACCTTAAGATTTTGCATGAAAGGAGGACTAGCAGCCGCGTTGCACGGGAGAATGGGAAAAGGTTTCATATGTAGTAAAAACCTGAGAAATCCGTCCGTTTTCGCCATTTGTTATCGAATCGACTTAAAGCCAGATCGTCACATTGGCCGCTTTTCTCTCTGAGACGGTTACATTTATAGTCTGCAAAGCTATGTCGCGTGCTGCGGTATGCGGAAACTCTAAAAGCACCATAGTAGAACATATAAGAAGCTTCTAAGTTGAAGCAATAGTCAGTAAGAAGCAGTACAATTCAAGTTTTGGTTATCGATTATTGATTTTTAGCCGGCTTTGGTGGCTTGGACATGACCTAGGACCTTAAGATTTTGCCTGAAAGGAGGACTAGAAGCCGCGTTGCACGGGAGAATATGAAAAGGGTTCATATGTAGTAAAAACCTGAGAAATCCGTCCGTTTTCGTCATTTGTTATCGAATCGACATAAAGCCAGATCGCCACATTGGCCGCTCTTCTCTCTGAGTCGGTTACATTTATTGTCTGCAAAGCTCTGTCGCGTGCTGCGGTATGCGGAGACACTAAAAGCACCATAGTACAACACAGAAGAAGCTTCTAAGTTGAAGCAATAGCCAGTAAGAAGCAGTCCAATTCAAGTTTTGGTTATCGATTATTGATTTTTGGCCGGCTTTGGTGCCTTGGACATAAGGTGGAATCTTAAGATTTTGCATGAAAGGAGGACTAGCAGCCCCGTTGCACGGGAGAATGTGAAAAGGGTTCATATGTAGTAAAAACCTGAGATATCCGTCCGTTTTCGTCATTTGTTATCGAATCGACTTAAAGCCAGATCGTCACATTGGCCGCTCTTCTCTCTGAGTCGGTTACATTTATCGTCTGCAAAGCTATGTCGCGTGCTGCGGTATGCGGAGACACTAAAAGCACCATAGCAGAACACAGAAGAGGCTTCTAAGTTGAAGCAATAGCCAGTAAGAAGTAGTAGAATTCAAGTTTTAGTTGTCGATTATTCACTCTTTAGCCGGCTTTGGTGGCTTGGACATGACCTAGGACCTTAAGATTTTGCATAAAAGGAGGACTAGCAGCCGCGTTGCACGGGAGAATGTGAAAAGGGTTCATATGTAGTAAAAACCTGAGAAATCCGTCCGTAATCGTCATTTGTTATCGAATCGACTTAAAGCCAGATCGTCACATTGGCCGCTTTACTCTATGGGACGGTTACATTTATCGTCTGCAAAGCTATGTCGCGTGCTGCGGTATGCGGAAACTCTAAAAGCACCATAGTAGAACACAGAAGAAGCTTCTAAGTTGAAGAAATAGTCAGTAAGAAGCAGTACAATTCAAGTTTTGGTTATCGATTATTGATTTTTAGCCGAATTTGGTGGCTTGGACATGACCTAGGACCTTAAGATTTTGCATGAAAGGAGGACTAGAAGCCGCGTTGCACGGGAGAATATGAAAAGGGTTCATATGTAGTAAAAACCTCAGAAATCCGTCCGTTTTCGTCATTTGTTATCGAATCGACTTCAAGCCAGATCGTCACATTGGCCGCTCTTCTCTCTGAATCGGTTACATTTATCGTGTGCAAAGCTATGTCGCGTGCTGCGGTATGCGGAGACACTAAAAGCACCATAGCAGAACACAGAAGAACTTCTAAGTTGAACTAATAGCCAGTAAGAAGTAGTTCAATTGAAGTTTTAGTTGTCGATTATTCACTTTTTAGCCGGCTTTGGTGGCTTGGACATGACCTAGGACCTTAAGATTTTGCATGAAAGGAGGACTAGCAGCCACGTTGCAAGGGAGAATGTGAAAAGTGTTCATAAATAGTAGACACCTGAGAAATCCGTCCGTTTTCGTCATTTGTTATCGATTCGACTTAAAGCCAGATCGTCACATTGGCCGCTTTTCTCTCTGAGACGGTTACTTTTATCGTCTGCAAAGCAATGTCGCGTGCTGCGGTATGCGGAGACACTAAAAGCACCATAGTAGAACACAGAAGAAGCTTCTAAGTTGAAGCAATAGCCTTAACAAGCAGTACAATTCAAGTTTTGGTTATCGATTATTGATTTTTAGCCAGCTTTGGTGCCTTGGACATGAGGTGGAACCTTAAGATTTTGCATGAAAGGAGGTCTAGCAGTCGCGTTGCACAGGAGAATATGAAAAGGGTTCATATGTAGTAAAAACCTGAGAAATCCGTCCGTTTTCGGCATTTGTTATCGAATCGACGTAAAGCAAGATCGTCACATTGGCCGCTTTTCTCTCTGAAACGGTTACATTTATCGTCTGCAAAGCTATGTCGCGTGCTGCTGTATGCGGAGTCACTAGAAGCACCATAGTAGAACACAGATGAAGCTTCTTAGTTGATGTAATACCCAGTAAGAAGTAGTACAATTCACGTTAATTTATCGATTATTGACTTTTTAGCCTTTTTTGGTGCTTTGGGCATGAGCTAGGACCTTAAGATTTTGCATGAAAGGAGAACTAGCAGCAGCGTGGCACGGGAGAATGTGAAAAGTATTCATATGTAGTAAAAACTCTTAGAAATCCGTCCGTTTTCGTCATTTGTTATCGAATCGACTTAAAGCCAGATCGCACATTGGCCGCTCTTCTCTCTGAAACGGTTACATTTATCGTCTGCAAAGCTATGTCGCTGGGTGCGGTATGCCGAGACACTAAAAGCACCATAGTAGAACACAGAAGAAGCTTCTAAGTTGAAGCAATAGCCAGTAAGAAGTAGTACAATTCAAGTTTTAGTTGTCGATTATTCACATTTTAGCCGGCTTTGGTGGGTTGGATATGACTTAGGACCTTAAGATTTTGCATGAAAGGAGGACTAGCAGCCGCGTTGCACGGGAGAATGTGAAAAGTGTACATATATAGAAAACACCTGAGAAATCCGTCCGTTATCGTCATTTGTTATCGATTCGACTTAAAGCCAGATCGACACACTGGCCGCTTTTCTCTCTGAGACGGTTACATATATCGTCTGCAAAGCTATGTCGCGTGATGCGGTATGCGGAGACTCTAAAAGCACCATAGTAGAACACAGAAGAAGCTTCTAAGTTGAAGGAATCGCCAGTAAGAAGCAGTACAATTTAAGTTTTGGTTATCGATTATTGATTTTTAGTCGGCTTTGGTGCCTTGGACATGAGGTGGAACCTTAAGATTTTGCATGAAAGGAGGACTAGCAGCCGCGTTGCACGGGAGAATGAGAAAAGGTTTCATATGTAGTAAAAACCTGAGAAATCCGTCTGTTTTCGTCATTTGTTATCGAATCGACTTAAAGCCAGATCGTCACATTGGCCGCTTTTCTCTCTGAGACGGTTACATTTATAGTCTGCAAAGCTATGTCGCGTGCTGCGGTATGCGGAAACAATAAAAGCACGATAGTAGAACACATAAGAAGCTTCTAAGTTGAAGCAATAGTCAGTAAGAAGCAGTACAATTCAATTTTTGGTTATCAATTATTGATTTTTACCCGGCTTTGGTGGCTTGGACATGACCTAGGACCTTAAGATTTTGCCTGAAAGGAGGACTAGAAGCCGCGTTGCACGGGAGAATATGAAAAGGGTTAATATGTAGTAAAAACCTGAGAAATCCGTCCGTTTTCGTCATTTGTTATCGAATCGACATAAAGCCAGATCGTCACATTGGCCGCTTTTCTCTCTGAGACGGTTACATTTTTCGTCTGCAAAGCTATGTCGCGTGCTGCGGTATGCGGAGACACTAAAAGCACCATAGTAGAACACAGAAGAAGCTTCTAAGTTGAAGCAATAGGCAGTAAGAAGCAGTCCAATTCAAGTTTTGGTTATCGATTATTGAACTTTGGCCGTCTTTGGTGACTTGGACATAAGGTGGAATCTTAAGATTTTGCATTATAGGAGGACTAGCAGCCGCGTTGCACGGGAGAATGTGAAAAGGGTTCATATGTAGTAAAAACCTGAGAAATCCGTCCGTTTCCGTCATTTTTTATCGAATCGACTTAAAGCCAGATCGTCACATTGGGCGCTCTTCTCTCTGAATCGGTTACATTTATCGTGTGCAAAGCTATGTCGGGTGCTGCGGTATGCGGAGGCACTAAAAGCACCATAGTAGAACACAGGAGAACTTCTAAGTTGAACTAATAGCCAGTAAGAAGTAGTACAATTGGAGTTTTAGTTGTCGATTATTCACTTTTTAGCCGGCTTTGGTGGCTTGGACATGACCTAAGACCTTAAGATTTTGCATGAAAGGAGGACTAGCAGCCGCGTTGCAAGGGAGAATGTGAAAAGTGATCATATATAGTAAACACCTGAGAAATGAGTCCGTTTTCGTCATTTGTTATCGATTCGACTTAAAGCCAGATCGTCACATTGGCCGCTTTTCTCTCTGAGACGGTTACTTTTATCGTCTGCAAAGCAATGTCGCGTGCTGCGGTATGCGGAGACACTAAAAGCACCATAGTAGAACACAGAAGAAGCTTCTAAGTTGAAGCAATAGCCTTAACAAGCAGTACAATTCAAGTTTTGGTTATCGATTATTGATTTTTAGCCAGCTTTGGTGCCTTGGACATGAGGTGGAACCTTAAGATATTGCATGAAAGGAGGAATAGCAGCTGCGTTGCACGGGAGTATGTAAAAAGGGTTCATATGTAGTAAAAACCTGAGAAATCCGTCCGTTTTCGTCATTTGTTATCGAATCGACTTAAAGCCAGATCGTCACATTGGCCGCTTTTCTCTCTGAGACGGTTACATTTATCGTCTGCAAAGCTATGTCGCGTGCTGCGGTATGCGGAGACACTAAAAGCACCATACTAGAACACAGAAGAAGCTTCTAAGTTGAAGTAATAGCCAGTAAGAAGTAGTACAATTCAAGTTTTAGGCGTCGATTATTCACTTTTTAGCCGGCTTTGGTGGCTTGGACATGACCTATGACCTTAAGATTTTGCCTGAAAGGAGGACTTGAAGCCGTGTTGCACGGGAGAATGTGAAAAGTGTTCATATGTAAAAAAAACCTGAGAAATCCGTCCGTTTTCGTCATTTGTTATCGAATCAACTTCAAGCCAGATCGTCCCATTGGCCGCTTTTCTCTCAGAGACGGTTACATTTATCATCTGCAAAGCTATGTCGCGTGCTGCGGTATGCGGAGACACTAAAAGCACCATAGTAGAACAAATAAGAAGCTTCTATGTTGAAGCAATAGTCAGTAAGAAGCAGTACCATTCAAGTTTTGGTAATCGATTATTGATTTTTAGCCGGCTTTGGTGGCTTGGACATGACCTAGGACCTTAAAATTTTGCATGAAAGGAGGACTTGCAGCCGTGCTGCACGGGAGAATGTGAAAAGTAAAAACCTGAGAAATCCGTCCGTTTTCGTCATTTGTTATCGAATCGACTTAAAGCCAGATCGTCACATTGGCCGCTTTTCTCTCTGAGACGGTTACATTTATAGTCTGCAAAGATATGTCGCGTGCTGCGGTATGCGGAAACTCTAAAAGAACCATAGTAGAACACATAAGAATCTTCTAAGTTGAAGAAATAGTCAGTAAGAAGCAGTACAGTTCAAGTTTTGGTTATCGATTATTGATTTTTAGCCGGCTTTGGTGGCTTGGACATGACCTAGGACCTTATGATTATGCCTGAAAGTAGGACTAGAAGCCGCGTTGCACGGGAGAATATGAAAAGGTTTCATATGTAGTAAAAACCTGAGAAATCCGTCCGTTTTCGTCATTTGTTATTGAATCGACTTAAAGCCAGATCGTCACATTGGCCGCTTTTCTCTCTGAGACGGTTACATTTTTCGTCTGCAAAGCTATGTCGCGTGTTGCGGTATGCGGAGACACTAAAAGCACCATAGTAGAACACAGAAGATTCTTCTAAGTTGAAGAAATAGCCAGCAAGAAGCAGTACAATTCAAGTTTTGGTTATCTATTATTGATTTTTAGGGGGCTTTGGTGCCTTGGACATGAGGTGGAACGTTAAGATTTCGCATAAAAGGAGGACTAGCAGCCGCGTTGCACGGGAGAATGTGATAAAGGGTTCATATGTAGTAAAAACCTGAGAAATCCGTCCGTTATTGTCATTTGTTATCGAATCGACTTAAAGCCAGATCGTCACATTGGCCGGTTTTCTCTCTGAGGCCATTACATTTATCGTCTGCAAAGCTATGTCGCGTGCTGCGGTATGCAGAGACACTAAATGCACCATAGTAGAACACAGAAGAAGCTTCTAAGTTGAAGTAATAGCCAGTAAGAAGTAGTACAATTCAAGTTTTAGTTGTCGATTACTCACTTTTTAGCCGGCTTTGGTGGCTTGGACATGACCTAGGACCTTAAAATTTTGCATCAAAGGAGGACTTGCAGCCGTGTTGCACGGGAGAATGTGAAAAGTGTTCATATGTAGTAAAAACCTGAGAACTCCGTCCGTTTTCGTCATTTGTTATCGAATCGACTTAAAGTCAGATCATCACATTGGCCGCTTTTCTCTCTGAGACGGTTACTTTTATCCTCTGCAAAGCTATGTCGCGTGCTGCGGTATGCGGAGACACTAAAAGCACAATATTAGAACACAGAAGAAGCTTCTAAGTTGAAGCAATAGCCAGTAAGAAGCAGTACAATTCTAGTTTTGGTTATCGATTATTGATTTTTGGCCGGCTTTGGAGCCTTAGGCATAAGGTGGAATCTTAAGATTTTGCATGAAAGGAGGACTAGCAGCCGCGTGGAACGGGAGAATGTGAAAAGCGTTCATATGTAGTAAGAACCTGACAAATCCGTCCGTTTTCGTCATTTGTTATCGAATCGACTTAAAGCCAGATCGTCACATTGGCCGCTCTTCTCTCTGAGACGGTTACTTTTATCGTCTGCAAAGCTATGTCGCGTGCTGCGGTATGCGGAGACACTAAAAGCACCATAGTAAAACACAGAAGAAGCTTCTAAGTTGAAGCAATAGCCAGTAAGAAGCAGTACAATTCAAGTTTTGGTTATCGATTATTGATTTTTAGCCGGCCTTGTTACTATGGACATAAGGTGGAACCTTAAGATTTTGCATAAGAGGAGGACTAGCAGCCCCGTTGCACGGGAGAATGTGAAAAGTAAAAACCTGAGAAATCAGTCCGTTTTCGTCATTTGTTATCGAATCGACTTAAAGCCAGATCGTCACATTGGCCGCTTTTCTCTCTGAGACGGTTACATTTATAGTCTGCAAAGCTATGTCGCGTGCTGCGGTATGCGGAAACTCTAAAAGAACCATAGTAGAACACATAAGAAGCTTCTAAGTTGAAGCAATAGTCAGTAAGAAGCAGTACAATACAAGTTTTGGTTATCGATTATTGATTTTTAGCCGGCTTTGATGGCTTGGACATGACCTAGGACCTTAAGATTTTACATGAAAGGAGGACTAGCAGCCGCGTTGCACGGGAGAATATGAAAAGGTTTCATATGTAGTAAAAACCTGAGAAATCCGTCCGTTTTCGTCATTTGTTATCGAATCGACTTAAAGCCAGATCGTCACATTGGCCGCTTTTCTCTCTGAGACGGATACATTTTTCGTCTGCAAAGCTATGTCGCGTGCTGCGGTATGCGGAGACACTAAAAGCACCATAGTAGAACACAGAAGAATCTTCTAAGTTGAAGCAATAGTAAGTAAGAAGCAGTACAATTCAAGTTTAGGTTATCGATTATTGATTTTTAGGGGGCTTTGGTGCCTTGGACATGAGGTGGAACGTTAAGATTTTGCATGAAAGGAGGACTAGCAGTCCGGTTGCACGGGAGAATGTGAAAAATAAAAACCTGAGAAATCAGTCCGTTTTCGTCATTCGTTATCGAATCGACTTAAAGCCAGATCGTCACATTGGCCGCTTTTCTCTCTGAGACGGTTACATTTATCGTCTGCAAAGCTATGTCGCGTGCTGCGGTATGCGGAGATTCTAAAAGCACCATAGCAGAACACAGAAGAAGCTTCTAATTTGAAGCAATAGCCAGTAAGATGCCGTACAATTCAAGTTTTGGTTATCGAAAATTGATTTTTAGCCGGCTTTGGTGCCATAGACATGAGGTGGAACCTTAAGATTATGCATGAAAGGAGGACTAGCAGCCGCGTTGCACGGGTGAATGTGAAAAGGGTTCATATGTAGTAAAAATCTGAGAAATCCGTCCGTTTTCGTCATTTGTTTTGGAATCGACTTAAAGCCAGATCGTCACATTGGCCGCTCTTCTCTCTGAATCGGTTACATTTATCGTATGCAAAGCTGTGTCGCGTGCTGCGGTATACGGAGACACTAATAGCACCATAGTAGAACACAGAATAAGCTTCTAAGTTGAAGCAATAGCCAGTAAGAAGTAGTACAATTCAAGTTTTAGTTGTCGATTATTCACTTTTTAGACGGCTTTGGTGGCTTGGACATGACCTAGGACCGTAAGATTTTGCATGAAAGGATGACTAGCAGCCGCGTTGCACGGGAGAATGTGATAAAGGGTTCATATGTAGTAAAAACATGAGAAATCCGTCCGTTATCGTCATTTGTTATCGAATCGACTTAAAGCCAGATCGTCACATTGGCCGCTTTTTTCTCTGAGACGGTTACATTTATCGTCTGCAAAGCTATGTCGCGTGCTGCGGTATGCGGAGACATTAAAAGCACCATAGTAGAACACAGAAGAAGCTTCTAAGTTGAAGCAATAGCCAGTAAGAAGCAGTACAATTCAAGTTTTGTTTATCGATTATTGATTTGTAGCCGGCCTTGGTGCTTTGGACATAAGGTGGAAACTTAAGATTTTGCATGAAAGGAGGACTAGCAGCCCCGTTGCACGGGAGAATGTGAAAAGTAAAAACCTGAGAAATCAGTCCGTTTTCGTCATTTGTTATCGAATCGACTTAAAGCCAGATCGTCACATTGGCCGCTTTTCTCTCTGAGACGGTTACATTTATCGTCTGCAAAGCTATGTCCCGTGCTGCGGTATGCGGAGACTCTAAAAGCATCATAGTAGAACACAGAAGAAGCTTCTAAGTTGAAGGAATCGCCAGTAAGAAGCAGTACAATTCAAGTTTTGGTTATCGATTATTGATTTTTAGCCGACTTTGGTGCCTTGGACATGAGGTAGAATCCTTAAGATTTTGCATGAAAGGAGGACTAGCAGCCGCGTTGCACGGGAGAATGAGAAAAGGTTTCATGTGTAGTAAAAACCTGAGAAATCCGTCCGTTTTCGTCATTTGTTATCGAATCGACTTAAAGCCAGATCGTCACATTGGCCGCTTTTCTCTCTGAGACGGTTACATTTATCGTCGCGTGCTGCGGTATGCGGAAACTCTAAAAGCACCATAGTAGAACACATAAGAAGCTTTTAAGCTGAAGCAATAGTCAGTAAGAAGCAGTACAATTCAAGTTTTGGTTATCGATTATTGATTTTTAGACGGCTTTGGTGGCTTGGACATGACCTAGGACGTTAAGATTTTGCCTGAAAGGAGGATTAGAAGCCGCGTTGCACGGGAGAATATGAAAAGGGTTCATATGTAGTAAAAACCTGAGAAATCCGTCCGTTTTCGTCATTTGTTATCGAATCGACTTAAAGCCAGATCGTCACATTGGCCGCATTTCTCTCTGAGACGGTTACATTTTTCGTCTGCAAAGCTATGTCGCGTGCTGCGGTATGCGGAGACACTAAAAGCACCATAGTAGAACACAGAAGAATCTTCTAAGTTGAAGCAATAGCCAGTAAGAAGCAGTACAATTCAAGTTTTGGTTATCGATTATTGATTTTTAGGGGGCTTTGGTGCCTTGGACATGAGGTGGAACGTTAATATTTTGCATGAAAGGGGGACTAGCAGCCCCGTTGCACGGGAGAATGTGAAAAGTAAAAACCTGAGAAATCCGTCCGTTTTCGTCATTTGTTATCGAATCGACTTAAAGCCAGATCGTCACATTGGCCGCTTTTCTCTCTGAGACGGTTACATTTTTCGTCAGCAAAGCTATGTCGCGTGCTGCGGTATGCGGAGACACTAAAAACACCATAGTAGAACATAGAAGAATCTTCTAAGTTGAAGCAATAGCCAGTAAGAGTCAGTACAATTCAAGTTTCTGTTATCGATTATTGATTTTTAGGGGGCTTTGGTGCCTTGGACATGAGGTAGAACGTTAAGATTTTGCATGAAAGGAGGACTAGCAGCCGCGTGGAACGGGAGAATGTGAAAAGTAAAAACCTGAGAAATCCGTCCGTTTTCGTCATTTGTTATCGAATCGACTTAAAGCCAGATCGTCACATTGGCCGCTCTTCTCTCTGAGACGGTTACATTTTTCGTCTGCAAAGCTATGTCCCGTGCTGCGGTATGCGGAGACTCTAAAAGCACCATAGTTGAACACAGAAGAAGCTTCTAAGTTGAAGTAATAGCCAGTAAGAAGTAGTACAATTCAAGTTTTAGTTGACGATTACTCACTTTTTAGCCGGCTTTGGTGGCTTGGACATGACCTAGGACCTTAAGATTTTACATGAAAGGAGGACTTGCAGCCGTGTTGCACGGGAGAATGTGAAAAGTGTTCATATGTAGTAAAAACCTGAGAAATCCGTCCGTTTTCGTCATTTGTTACCGAATCGACTTAAAGCCAGATCGTCACATTGGCCGCTTTTCTCTCTGAGACGGTTACATTTATCGTCTGCAAAGCTATGTCGCGTGGTGCGGTATGCGGAGACACTAAAAGCACCATAGTAGAACACAGAAGAAGCTTCTAAGTTGAAGCAATAGCGAGTAAGAAGTAGTACAATTCAAGTTTTAGTTGACGAGTATTCACATTTCAGCCGGCTTTGGTGGCTTGGGCATGACCTAGGACCTTAGGATTATCCCTGAAAGTAGGACTAGAAGCCACGTTGCACGGGAGAATATGAAAAGGGTTCATATGTAGTAAAAGCCTGAGAAATCCGTCCGTTTTCGTCATTTGTTATCGAATCGACTTAAAGCCAGATCGTCACATTGGCCGCTTTTCTCTCTGAGACGGATACATTTTTCGTCTTCAAAGCTATGTCGCGTGCTGCGGTATGCGGAGACACTAAAAGCACCATAGTAGAACACAGAAGAATCTACTAAGTTGAAGCAATAGCCAGTAAGAAGCAGTACAATTCAAGTTTTGGTTATCGATTATTGATTTTTAGGGGGTTTTGGTGCCTTGGACATGAGGTAGAACGTTAAGATTTTGCATGAAAGGAGGACTAGCAGCCCCGTTGCACGGGAGAATGTGAAAAGTAAAATCCTGAGAAATCAGTCCGCTTTCGTCATTTGTTATCGAATCGACTTAAAGCCAGATCGTCACATTGGCCGCTTTTCTCTCTGAGACGGTTACATTTATCGTCTGCAAAGCTATGTCGCGTGCTGCGGTATGCGGAGATTCTAAAAGCACCATAGCAGAACACAGAAGAAGCTTCTAATTTGAAGCAATAGCCAGTAAGAAGCCGTACAATTCAAGTTTTGGTTATCGAAAATTGATTTTTAGCCGGCTTTGGTGCCATGGACATGAGGTGGAACCTTAAGATTATGCATGAAAGGAGGACTAGCAGCCGCGTTGCACGGGAGAATGTGAAGAGGGTTCATATCTAGTAAAAACCTGAGAAATCCGTCCGTTTTCGTCATTTGTTATCGAATCGACTTAAAGCCAGATCGTCACATTGGCCGCTTTTCTCTCTGAGACGGTTACATTTATCGTCTGCAAAGCTATGTCGCGTGCTGCGGTATGCGGAGACACTAAAAGCACTATAGTAGAACACAGAAGAAGCTTCTAAGTTGAAGCAATAGCCAGTAAGAAGCAGTACAATTCAAGTTTTGGTTATCGATTATTGATTTTTGGCCGGCTTTGGTGTCTTGGACATAAGGTGGAATCTTAAGATTTTGCATGAAAGGAGGACTAGCAGCCGCGTTGCACGGGAGAATGTGAAAAGGGTTCATATGTAGTAAAAACCTGAGAAATCCGTCCGTTTTCGTCATTTGTTATGGAATCGACTTAAAGCCAAATCGTCACATTTGCCGCTCTTCTCTCTGAATCGGTTACATTTATCGTCTGCAAAGCTATGTCGCGTGCTGCGGTATACGGAGACACTAAAAGCACCATAGTAGAACACAGAAGAAGCTTCTAAGTTGAAGCAATAGCCAGTAAGAAGTCTACATCTACATGACTACTCTGCAATTCACATTTAAGTGCTTGGCCTAGGGTTCATCGAACCACAATCATACTATCTCTCTACTATTCCACTCCCGAACAGCGAGCGGGAAAAACGAACACCTAAACCTTTCTGTTCGAGCTCTGATTTCTCTTATTTTATTTTGATGATCATTCCTACCTATGTAGGTTGGGCTCAACAAAATATTTTCGCATTCGGAAGAGAAAGTTGGTGACTGAAATTTCGTAAAAAGGTCTCGCCGCGACGAAAAACGTCTATGCTGTAATGACTTCCATCCCAACTCGTGTATCATATCTGCCACACTCTCTCCCCTATAACGCGATAATACAAAACGAGCTGCCCTTCTTTGCACCCTCTCGATGTCCTCCGTCAATCCCACCTGGTAAGGATCCCACACCGCGCAGCAATATTCTAACAGAGTAGTACAATTCAAGTTTTAGTTGTCGATTTTTCACTTTTTAGCCAGCTTTGGTGGCTTGGACATAACCTAGGACCTTAAGATTTTGCATGAAAGGAGGACTAGCAGCCGCGTTGCACGGGAGAATGTGATAAAGGGTTCATATGTAGTAAAAACCTGAGAAATCCGTCCGTTATCGTCATTTGTTATCGAATCGACTTAAAGCCAGATCGTCACATTGGCCGCTTTTCTCTCTGAGACCATTACATTTATCGTCTGCAAAGCTATGTCGCGTGCTGCGGTATGCAGAGACACTAAATGCACCATAGTAGAACACAGAAGAAGCTTCTAAGTTGAAGTAATAGCCAGTAAGAAGTAGTACAATTCAAGTTTTAATGGTCGATTACTCACTTTTTAGCCGGCTTTGGTGGCTTGGACATGACCTAGGACCTTAAGATTTTACATGAAATTAGGACTTGCAGCCGTGTTGCACGGGAGAATGTGAAAAGTGTTCATATGTAGTAAAAACCTGAGAAATCCGTCCGTTTTCGTCATTTGTTACCGAATCGACTTAAAGCCAGATCGTCACATTGGCCGCTTTTCTCTCTGAGACGGTTACATTTATCGTCTGCAAAGCTATGTCGCGTGGTGCGGTATGCGGAGACACTAAAAGCACCATAGTAGAACACAGAAGAAGCTTCTAAGTTGAAGCAATAGCCAGTAAGAAGTAGTACAATTCAAGTTTTAGTTGTCGATTATTCACTTTTTAGCCGGCTTTGGTGGCTTGGACATGACCTACGACCTTAAGATTTTGCATGAAAGGATGACTAGCAGCCGCGTTGCACGGGAGAATGTGATAAAGGGTTCATATGTAGTAAAAACATGAGAAATCCGTCCGTTATCGTCTTTTGTTATCAATCGACTTAAAGCCAGATCGTCACATTGGCCGCTTTTCTCTCTGAGACGGTTACATTTTTCGTCTGCAAAGCTATGTCGCGTGCTGCGGTATGCGGAGACACTAAAAGCACCATAGTAGATTACAGAAGAAGTTTCTAAGTTGAAGCAATAGCCAGTAAGAAGCAGTACAATTCAAGTTTTGTTTATCGATTATTGATTTTTAGCCGGCCTTGGTGCTTTGGACATAAAGTGGAACCTTAAGATTTTGCATGAAAGGAGGACTAGCAGCCCCGTTGCACGGGAGAATGTGAAAAGGGTTCATATGTAGTAAAAACCTGAGAAATCCGTCCGTTTTCGTCATTTGTTATCGAATCGACTTAAAGCCAGATCGTCACATTGGCCGCTTTTCTCTCTGAGACGGTTACATTTATCGTCTGGAAAGCTACGTCGCGTGCTGCGGTATGCGGAGACACTAAAAGCACCATAGTAGAACACAGAAGAAGTTTCTAAGTTGAAGTAATAGCCAGTAAGAAGTAGTACAACTCAAGTTTTAGTTGTCGATTATTCACTTTTTAGCCGGGTTTGGTGGCTTGGACATGACCTAGGACCTTAAGATTTTGCATGAAAGGAGGACTAGCAGCCGCGTTGCACGGGAGAATGTGATAAAGGGTTCATATGTAGTAAAAACCTGAGAATTCCGTCCGTTTTCGTCATTTGTTACTGAATCGACTTAAAGCCAGATCGTCACATTGGCCGCTTTTCTCTCTGAGACGGTTACATTTATCGTCTGCAAAGCTATGTCACGTGCTGCGGTATGCGGAGACTCTAAAAGCACCATAGTAGAGCACAGAAGAAGCTTCTAAGTTGAAGCAATAGCCAGTAAGAAGCAGCACAATTCAAGTTTTGGTTATCGAATATTGATTTTTAGGGGGCTTTAGTGCCATGGACATGAGGTGGAAACTTAAGATTTTGCATGAAAGGAGGACTAGCAGCCGCGTACCACGGTAGAATGTGAAAAGTGTTCAAATATAATAAACACCTGAGAAATCCGTCCGTTTTCGTCATTTGTTATCGAATTGACTTAAAGCCAGATCAACACATTGGCCGCTTTTCTCTCTGAGACGGTTACATTTATCGTCTGCAAAGCTACGTTGCGTGCTGCGGTATGCGGAGACACTAAAAGCACCATAGTAGAACACAGAAGAAGCTTCTAAGTTGAAGCAATTGCCAGTAAGAAGTAGTACAATTGAAGTTTTAGTTGTCGATTATTCACTTTTCAGCCGGCTTTGGTGGCTTGGACATGACCTAGGACCTTAAGATTTTGCATGAAAGGAGGACTAGCAGCCGCGTTGCACGGGAGAATGAGAAAAGGGTTCATATGTAGTAAAAACCTAAGAAATCCGTCCGTTTTCGTCATTTGTTATCGAAACGACTTAAAGCCAGATCGTCACATTGGCCGCTCTTCTTTCTGAATCGGTTACATTTATCGTCGTTACATTTACCGCGTGCTGCGGTATGCGGAGACACTAAAAGCACCATAGTAGAACACAGAAGAAGCTTCTAAGTTGAAGCAATAACCAGTAATAAGCAGTACAATTCAAGTTTTGGTTATCGATTATTGATTTTTAGGAGGCTCTGGTGCCTTGGACATGAGGTGGAACATTAAGATTCTGCATGAAAAGAGGATTAGCTGCCGAGTTGCACGGGAAAATGTGAAAAGTGTTCATATGTAGTAAAAACCTGAGAAATCCGTCCATTTTCGTCATTTGTTATCGAATCGACTTAAAGCCAGATCGTCAC
The DNA here is from genome assembly GCF_023897955.1 of Schistocerca gregaria. Lineage (NCBI taxonomy): Eukaryota > Metazoa > Arthropoda > Insecta > Orthoptera > Acrididae > Schistocerca > Schistocerca gregaria. Next base: position 3,047,530 of record NW_026061738.1, on the reverse strand, counting down.
ATTGGCCGCATTTCTCTCTGAGACGGTTACATTTATCGTCCGCAAAGCTATGTCGCGTGGTGCGGTATGCGGAGACACTAAAAGCACCATAGTAGAACACAGAAGAAGCTTCTAAGTTGAAGCAATAGCCAGTAAGAAGTAGTACAATTCAAGTTTTAGTTGTCGATTATTCACTTTTTAGCCGGCTTTGGTGGCTTGGACATGACCTAGGACCTTAAGATTTTGCATGAAAGGATGACTAGCAGCCGCGTTGCACGGGAGAATGTGATAAAGGGTTCATATGTAGTAAAACATGAGAAATCCGTCCGTTATCGACTTTTGTTATCGAATCGACATAAAGCCAGATCGTCACATTGGCCGCTTTTCTCTCTGAGACGGTTACATTTATCGTCTGCAAAGCTATGTCGCGTGCTGCGGTATGCGGAGACACTAAAAGCACCATAGTAGATCACAGAAGAAGCTTCTAAGTTGAAGCAATAGCCAGTAAGAAGCAGTACAATTCAAGTTTTGTTTATCGATTATTAATTTTTAGCCGGCCTTGGTGCTTTGGACATAAAGTGGAACCTTAAGATTTTGCATGAAAGGAGGACTAGCAGCCCCGTTGCACGGGAGAATGTGAAAAGTAAAAACCTGAGATATCAGTCCGTTTTCGTCATATGTTATCGAATCGACTTAAAGCCAGATCGTCACATTGGCCGCTTTTCTCTCTGACACGGTTACATTTATCGTCTGCAAAGCTACGTCGCGTGCTGCGGTATGCGGAGACACTAAAAGCACCATAGTAGAACACAGAAGAAGTTTCTAAGTTGAAGTAATAGCCAGTAAGAAGTAGTACAACTCAAGTTTTAGTTGTCGATTATTCACTTTTTAGCCGGGTTTGGTGGCATGGACATGACCTAGGACCTTAAGATTTTGCATGAAAGGAGGACTAGCAGCCGCGTTGCACGGGAGAATGTGAAAAGTGTTGATATGTAGTAAAAACCTGAGAAATCCGTTCGTTTTCGTCATTTGTTATCGAATCAACTTAAAGCCAGATCGTCACATTGGCCGCTTTTCTCTCTGAGACGGTTACATTTGTCGTCTGCAAAGCTATGTCTCGTGCTGCGGTATGCGGAGACACTAAAAGCACCATAGTAGAACACAGAAGAAGCTTCTAAGTTGAAGCAATAGCCAGTAAGAAGTAGTACAATTCAAGTTTTAGTTGTCGATTATTCACTTATAAGCTCAGCTTTGGTGGCTTGGACATGGCGTAGGACCTTAAGATTTTGCATGAAAGGAGGACTAGCAGCCGCGTTGCACGGGAGAATGTGATAAAGGGTTCATATGTAGTAAAAACCTGAGAAATCAGTCCGTTTTCGTCATTTGTTACTGAATCGACTTAAAGCCAGATCGTCACATTGGCCGCTTTTCTCTCTGAGACGGTTACATTTATCGTCTGCAAAGCTATGTCACGTGCTGCGGTATGCGGAGACTCTAAAAGCACCATAGTAGAGCACAGAAGAAGCTTCTAAGTTGAAGCAATAGCCAGTAAGAAGCAGCACAATTCAAGTTTTGGTTATCGAATATTGATTTTTAGGGGGCTTTAGTGCCATGGACATGAGGTGGAACCTTAAGATTTTGCATGAAAGGAGGACTAGCAGCCGCGTACCACGGTAGAATGTGAAAAGTGTTCAAATATAATAAACACCTGAGAATTCCGTCCGTTTTCGTCATTTGTTATCGAATCGACTTAAAGCCAGATAGTCACATTGGCCGCTTTTCTCTCTGAGACGGTTACATTTATCGTCTGCAAAGCTATGTCGCATGCTGCGGAATGCGGAAACAATAAAAGCACCATAGTAGAACACAGAAGAATCTTCTAAGTTGAAGCAATAGTCAGTAAGAAGCAGTACAATTCAAGTTTTGGTTATCGATTATTGATTTTTAGCCGGCTTTGGTGCCTTGGACATGAGGTGGAACCTTAAGATTTTGCATGAAAGGAGGACTAGCAGCCGCGTTGCACGGGAGAATGAGAAAAGGGTTCATATGTAGTAAAAACCTAAGAAATCCGTCCGTTTTCGTCATTTGTTATCGAATCGACTTAAAGCCAGATCGTCACATTGGCCACTCTTCTTTCTGAATCGGTTACATTTATCGTCTGCAAAGCTATGTCGCGTGCTGCGGTATGCGGAGACACTAAAAGCACCATAGTAGAACACAGAAGAAGCTTCTAAGTTGAAGCAATAACCAGTAATAAGCAGTACAATTCAAGTTTTGGTTATCGATTATTGATTTTTAGGAGGCTCTGTGGCCTTGGACATGAGGTGGAACATTAAGATTCTGCATGAAAAGAGGATTAGCAGCCGAGTTGCACGGGAAAATGTGAAAAGTGTTCATATGGAGTAAAAACCTGAGAAATCCGTCCATTTTCGTCATTTGTTATCGAATCGACTTAAAGCCAGATCGTCACATTGGCCGCTTTTCTCTCTGAGACGGTTACATTTATAGTCTGCAAAGATATGTCGCGTGCTGCGGTATGCGGAAACTCTAAAAGCACCATAGTAGAACACATAAGAAGCTTCTAAGATTAAGCAATAGCCAGTAAGAAGCAGTACAATTCAAGTTTTGGTTATCGATTATTGATTTTTAGCCGGCCTTGGTGCTTTGGACATTAGGTGGAACCTTACGATTTTGCATGAAAGGAGGAATAGCAGCCGCGTTGCACGGGAGAATGTGAAAAGTGTTCATATGTAGTAAAAACCTGAGAAATCCGTCCGTTTTCGTCATTTGTTATCGAATCGACTTAAAGCCAGATCGTCACATTGGCCGCTTTTCTCTCTGAGACGGTTTCATTTATGGTCTGCAAAGCTATGTCGCGTGCTGCGGTATGCGGAGACACTAAAAGCACCATAGTAGAACACAGAAGAAGCTTCTAAGTTGAAGCAATAGCCAGTAAGAAGTAGTACAATTGAAGTTTTAGTTGTCAATTATTCACTTTTTTAGCCGGCTTTGGTGGCTTGGACATGACCTAGGACCTTAAGATTTTGCATGAAAGGAGGACTAGCAGCCCCGTTGCACGGGAGAATGTAAAAAGTGTTCATATGTAGTAAAAACCTGATAAATCCGTCCATTTTCGTCATTTGTTATCGAATCGACTTAAAGCCAGATCGTCACGTTGGCCGCTTTTCTCTCTGAGACGGTTACATTTATCGTCTGCAAAGATATGTCGCGTGCTGCGGTACGCGGAAACAATAAAAGCATCATAGTAGAACACAGAAGAAACTTCTAAGTTGAAGCAATAGTCAGTAAGAAGCAGTAAAATTCTTGTTTAGTTTATCGATAATTGATTTTTAGCCGGCTTTGGTGTATTGGACATGAGGTGGAACCTTAAGATTTTGCATGAAAGGAGGACTGGCAGCCGCGTTGCACGGGAGAATGTGAAAAGTGTTCATATGTAGTAAAAACCTGAGAAATCCGTCCGTTTTCGTCATTTGTTATCGAATCGACTTAAAGCCAGATCGTCACATTGGCCGCTTTTCTCTCTGAGACGGTTACATTTATCGTCTGCAAAGCTATGTCGCGTGCTGCGGTATGCGGAGACACTACAAGCACCATAGTAGAACGCAGAAGAAGCTTCTAAGTTGACGTAATAGCCAGTAAGGAGTAGTACAATTCAAGTTTTAGTTGTCGATTATTCCCTTTTAAGCCGGCTTTGGTGGCTTGGACATGACCTAGGACCTTAAGATTTTGCATGAAAGGAGGACTAGCAGCCGCGTTGCACGGGAGAATATGAAAAGTGTTCATATGTAGTAAAAAAATGAGAAATCCGTCCGTTTTCGTAATGTGTTATCGAATCGACTTAAAGCCAGATCGTCACATTGGCAACTTTTCTCTCTGAGACGGTTACATTTATCGTCTGCAAAGCTATGTCGCGTGCTGCGGTATGCGGAGACACTACAAGCACCATAGTAGAACGCAGAAGGAGCTTCTAAGTTGAAGCAATAGCCAGTAAGAAGCTGTACAATTCAAGTTTTGGTTGTCGATTATTGATTTTTAGCCGGCCTTGGTGCTTTGGACATGAGGTGGAACCTTAAGATTTTGCATGAAAGGAGGACTAGCAGCCCCGTTTCACGGGAGAATGTGAAAAGTAAAAACCTAAGAAATCAGTCCGTTTTCGTCATTTGTTATCGAATCGACTTAAAGCCAGATCGTCACATTGGCCGCTTTTCTCTCTGAGACGGTTACATTTATCGTCTGCAAAGCTATGTCGCCTGCTGCGGTATGCGGAGACCCTAAAACACCATAGTAGAACATAGAAGAAGCTTCTAAGTTGAAGCAATAGCCAGTAAGAAGCAGTACAATTCAAGTTTTGGTTTTCGAATATTGATTTTTAGCCGGCTTTGGTGCCATGGGCATGTGGTGGAACCATAAGATTTTGCATGAAAGGAGGACTAGCAGCCGCGTTGCACGGGAGAATGTGAAAAGGGTTCAGATGTAGTAAAAACCTGAGAAATCCGTCCGTTTTCGTCATTTGTTATCGACTCGATTTAAAGCCAGATCGTCACATTGGCCGCTTTTCTCTCTGAGACGGTTACATTTATCGTCTGCAAAGCTATGTCGCGTGCTGCGGTATGCGGAAACACTAAAAGCACCATAGTAGAACACAGAAGAAGCTTCTAAGTTGAAGTAATAGCCAGTAAGAAGTAGTACAATTCAAGTTTTAGTTGTCAAGTATTCACTTTTTAGCCGGCTTTGGTGGCTTGGACATGACCTAGGAACATAAGATTTTGCATGAAAGGAGGACTAGCAGCCGCGTTGCACGGGAGAATGTGAAAAGTGTTCATATATAGCAAACACCTGAGAAATCCGTCCGTTTTCGTCATTTGTTATCGAATCGACTTAAAGCCAGATCGTCACATTGGCCGCTTTTCTCTCTGAGACGGTTACATTTATCGTCTGCATAGCTATGTCTCGTGCTGCGGTATGCGGAGACACTAAAAGCACCATATTAGAACACAGAAAAATCTTCTAAGTTGAAGCAATAGCCAGTACGAAGCAGTACAATTTAAGTTTTGGTTATCCATTATCGATTTTTAGCCGACTTTGGTGCCTTGGACATGAGGTGGAACATTAAGATTTTGCATGAAAGGAGGACTAGCAGCCGCGTTGCACGGCAGAATGTGAAAAGTGTTCATATGTAGTAAAAACCTGAGAAATCCGTCCGTCTTCGTCATTTGTTATCGAATCGACTTAAAGCCAGATCGTCACATTGGCCGCTTTTCTCTCTGAGACGGTTACATTTATAGTCTGCAAAGCTATGTCGCGTGCTGCGGTATGCGGAGACACTAAATGCACCATAGTAGAACACAAAAGAAGCTTCTAAGTTGAAGCAATAGCCAGTAAGAAGCTGTACTATTCAAGTTTTGGTTGTCGATTATTGATTTTTAGCCGGCCTTGGTGCTTTGGACATGAGGTGGAACCTTAAGATTTTGCATGAAAGGAGGACTAGCAGCCCCGTTTCACGGGAGAATGTGAAAAGTAAAAACCTAAGAAATCAGTCCGTTTTCGTCATTTGTTATCGAATCGACTTAAAGCCTGATCGTCACATTGGCCGCTTTTCTCTCTGAGACGGTTACATTTATCGTCTCCAAAGCTATGTCTCCTGCTGCGGTATGCGGAGACTCTAAAAGCACCATAGTAGAACACAGAAAAATCTTCTAAGTTGAAGCAATAGCCAGTAAGAAGCAGTACAATTCAAGTTTTGTTTATCGATTATTAATTTTTTGCCGGCTTTAGTGCCTTGGACATGAGGTGGAACATTAAGATTTTGCATGAAAGGAGGACTAGCAGCCGCGTTGCAAGGGAGAATGTGAAAAGTGTCATATGTAGTAAAAAGCTGAGAAATCCGTCCGGTTTCGTCATTTGTTATCGAATCGACTTAAAGCCAGATCGTCACATTGGCCGCTTTTCTCTCTGAGACGGTTACATTTATCGTCTGCATAGCTATGTCTCGTGCTGCGGTATGCGGAGACACTAAAAGCACCATATTAGAACACAGATGAAGCTTTTAAGTTGAAGCAATAGCCAGTAAGAAGCAGTACAATTCAAGTTTTGGTTATCGATTATTAATTTTAGGCGGCTTTGGTGCCTTGGACATGAGGTGGAACATTAAGATTTTGCATGAAAGGAGGACTAGCAGCCGCGTTGCAGGGAAGAATGTGAAAAGGGTTCATATGTAGTAAAAACCTGAGAAATCCGTCCGTTTTCGTCATTTGTTATCGAATCGACTTAAAGCCAGATCGTCACATTGGCCGCTTTTCTCTCTGAGACGGTTACATTTATAGTCTGCAAAGCTATGTCGCGTGCTGCGGTATGCGGAGACACTAAATGCACCATAGTAGAACACAAAAGAAGCTTCTAAGTTGAAGCAATAGCCAGTAAGAAGCTGTACAATTCAAGTTTTGGTTGTCGATTATTGATTTTTAGCCGGCCTTGGTGCTTTGGACATGAGGTGGAACCTTAAGATTTTGCATGAAAGGAGGACTAGCAGCCCCGTTTCACGGGAGAATGTGAAAAGTAAAAACCTAAGAAATCAGTCCGTTTTCGTCATTTGTTATCGAATCGACTTAAAGCCTGATCGTCACATTGGCCGCTTTTCTCTCTGAGACGGTTACATTTATCGTCTCCAAAGCTATGTCGCCTGCTGCGGTATGCGGAGACTCTAAAAGCACCATAGTAGAACACAGAGGAAGCTTCTAAGTTGAAGCAATAGCCAGTAAGAAGCAGTACAATTCAAGTTTTGGTTATCGAATATTGATTTTTAGCCGGCCTTGGTGCTTTGGACATAAAGTGGAACATTAAGATTTTGCATGAAAGGAGGACTAGCAGCCCCGTTGCACGGGAGAATGTGAAAAGTAAAAACCTGAGAAATCCGTCCGTTTTCGTCATATGTTATCGAATCGACATAAAGCCAGATCGTCACATTGGCCGCATTTCTCTCTGAGACGGTTACATTTATCGTCTGCAAAGCTATGTCGCGTGCTGCGGTATGCGTAAACTCTAAAAGCACCATAGTAGAACACATAAGAAGCTTCTAAGTTGAAGCAATAGTCAGTAAGAAGCAATACAATTCAAGTTTTGGTTATCGATTATTGATTTTTAGCCGGCTTTGGTGGCTTGGACATGACCTAGGACGTTAAGATTTTGCATGAAAGGAGGACTAGCAGCCGCGTTGCACGGGAGAATGTGAAAAGGGTTCATATGTAGTAAAAACCTGAAAAATCCGTCCGTTTTCCTCATTTGTCATCGAATCGACTTAAAGCCAGATCGTCACATTGGCCGCTTTTCTCTCTGAGACGGTTACATTTATCGTCTGCAAAGCTACGTCGCGTGCTGCGGTATGGGGAGACACTAAAAGCACCATAGTAGAACACAGAAGAAGTTTCTAAGTTGAAGTAATAGCCAGTAAGAAGTAGTACAACTCAAGTTTTAGTTGTCGATTATTCACTTTTTAGCCGGGTTTGGTGGCTTGGACATGACCTAGGACCTTAAGATTTTGCATGAAAGGAGGACTAGCAGCCGCGTTGCACGGGAGAATGTGAAAAGTGTTGATATGTAGTAAAAACCTGAGAAATCCGTCCGTTTTCGTCATTTGTTATCGAATCGACTTAAGGCCAGATCGTCACATTGGCCGCTTTTCTCTCTGAGTCGGTTACATTTGTCGTCTGCAAAGCTATATCTCGTGCTGCGGTATGCGGAGACACTAAAAGCACCATAGTAGAACACAGAAGAAGCTTCTAAGTTGAAGCAATAGCCAGTAAGAAGTAGTACAATTCAAGTTTTAGTTGTCGATTATTCACTTATAAGCCGGCTTTGGTGGCTTGGACATGGCCTAGGACCTTAAGATTTTGCATGAAAGGAGGACTAGCAGCCGCGTTGCACGGGAGAATGTGATAAAGGGTTCATATGTACTAAAAACCTGAGAAATCCGTCCGTTTTCGTCATTTGTTACTGAATCGACTTAAAGCCAGATCGTCACATTGGCCGCTTTTCTCTCTGAGACGGTTACATTTATCGTCTGCAAAGCTATGTCGCGTGCTGCGGTATGCGGAGACTCTAAAAGCACCATAGTAGAGCACAGAAGAAGCTTCTAAGTTGAAGCAATAGCCAGTAAGAAGCAGCACAATTCAAGTTTTGGTTATCGAATATTTATTTTTAGGGGGCTTTAGTGCCATGGACATGAGGTGGAACCTTAAGATTTTGCATGAAAGGAGGACTAGCAGCCGCGTACCACGGTAGAATGTGAAAAGTGTTCAAATATAATAAACACCTGAGAAATCCGTCCGTTTTCGTCATTTGTTATCGAATCGACTTAAAGCCAGATCGTCACATTGGCCGCTTTTCTCTCTGAGACGGTTACATTTATCGTCTGCAAAGCTATGTCGCGTGCTGCGGTATGCGGAGACTCTAAAAGCACCATAGTAGAGCACAGAAGAAGCTTCTAAGTTGAAGCAATAGCCAGTAAGAGGCAGCACAATTCAAGTTTTGGTTATCGATTATTGATTTTTAGGAGGCTCTGGTGCCTTGGACATGAGGTGGAACATTAAGATTCTGCATGAAAAGAGGATTAGCAGCCGAGTTGCACGGGAAAATGTGAAAAGTGTTCATATGTAGTAAAAACCTGAAAAATCCGTCCATTTTCGTCATTTGTTATCGAATCGTCTTAAAGCCAGATCGTTACATTGG